>NC_136924.1:19782741-20366814 GCF_949752795.1 Hyperoodon ampullatus
TTTTTCATATACTAACGATGCTCTTGTGGGCTGGCTGGGAACCCAACTCCTACTCTGGTTATTTCTACTGCAAAAATTCATTAGGTTTCAGACATCTGACTTATATGATTAATCCATTCACAGACTGATGGATTGTCTGATTATCTTTTTTTTTTTTTTTTTTTTTTTTTTTTTTTCTGGTACGCGGGCCTCTCACTGGTGTGGCCTCTCCCGTTGCGGAGCACAGGCTCTGGACGCGCAGGCTCAGCGGCCATGGCTCACAGGCCCAGCCGCTCCGCGGCATGTGGGATCTTCCTGGACCGGGGCACGAACCCGTGTTCCCTGCATCAGCAGGCGGGCTCTCAACCACTGCGCCACCAGGGAAGCCCCCTGATTATCTTTATCTATCAGGTCCTTACAGGAATTAAAAATGCTCAGGAAAAGAATGAAGGCCCTCTTTGTCATCCTTCCCACATCTGCCCTTTCCCAAAAAGTTCATGTTGGGAACATTTCCCCAGAAAACAGGTCAGAATCTCATCCTGCAAAGCAATTTCTATCTCACTGATAGAATTTTTTTCAAGATTAAATCAAAGCCTTTATTAAACATACCTCCTTCAAACCACCTGCATTTAAACCTATACCCCTCTCCCAACTTGCGAACTGTTAGGGCTATGTGTGTGTCATTGTCACCTGGAGGGTCAGATCCAGCTGGACCGCGCAATGCTGAAAAGCCACGCCAAGATACACCACACTGGGCAGACCTCCCTGGTCCTGTGCCCCAGCTCCACCTCCTTGTTCAGTGTTTTCATTTTTGAAAATCACTGATATAATTTTTAATTGCAATTTTATGAAAACAAAATGAGAACCTTGGCTAAATTTTTAAAATACATATTTGATTTTTACTATTCAAAATTTAATAAAAACCTAGCAATGGATAACCAATCAATTATCTCAAAAAATAATGCCACCTTTTTTCCCCCAAATGTGCAAACATAAGCTATCTCAAAACAATGTATTTTTACCAAGGAAGGCAGGATGCGTGTGTGTGTGTGTGTGTGTGTGTGTGTACACACAATCACAATGTAGGATGTTTGTTTTTCCATCTCTGGCTAAAAATATGCACTCTAAAAGTATAAAGTGATGCTCTATCACTTAAAAACATATATATTTGATAAAATATCACTTAATCTGTTTTGGCAAGAATGAGACCAAAGTAATATAGTTGGACAAAATACTGCACTTTAACTAATTCCTAATACATATTTAAAAGGAAAAAAGAAAAGCCTTACTGCCAAGAAATAAAATCCGCAGTTTCAAATGTAGGGTAAGTATGTAAACAAATAGATTTGCCAAACCTGTGTGGCTATGGTTCCAACACAAGAAACACAGAGTTAAAGAGCCATACAAATGTTTGATATTTCCTGAGCTGATGCTGAAAATAACTTACAGGAAAGGGCTGCTGTTGAGACACATGAGTCCCAACCCTTACCTTCTAACCGAGCTTAATCTCACTGGTGCTATGACAACCATGGAAATGCTCGTTAGGGTTATTAATTTATAATTTCATCATTATATTAAAATCCAACAATACTACTAGATGGTAAATGCAACCCAAGAGAGATAGCTTCTAGACTGGGTCTGAAGATTTATGACACAAATGCCATAATGGGATTTGAGACTTGAAATACCATTCGGCAGCTCTTTAAGTCCAGTTTTGTGTTTAAAATAGGGAGAAAACAAACAATGAACCTGCTCTTATCCAGGTTAGAAAATGACCTCCTAAATGCCAAATCCAATCATGTCCATTTTATAAGCCTTAGGTCAAGTGTCACCATCTCTGTGAAGTCACGCACCCTGTGTGGGATATAACTCAGACAAAGCTTAGATTACCAAAACTGTGTGTCCTATAACTGAGCCACCTCACTGGGCAGAAACTCCTAGGGAGTAGCACCCCCTTCCACCTTTGAATGCACAGTGCTTGACACATGGTCAGCCTTGTGCAGTAAATAAACTGAGGACTTGCTACGTTACCCAGGAAAACTCAATTACCACACATTTTCTTTGAAGTGCTTGTAATAAGAACAAACTAAAACAACAGAGGAAAAACCTGGAATGTTTCCAGGGAAAATTTTTCTTGGTTATAGAATCGAGAAATCGACTACACTTTTTTTTTTTTTTTTTTTTTTTTTTTTTTTTTTTTTTTTTGCGGTAGGCGGGCCTCTCACTGTTGTGGCCTCTCCCCTTGCGGAGCACAGGCTCCGGAGCACAGGCTCAGCGGCCACGGCTCACGGGCCCAGCCGCTCCGCGGCATGTGGGATCCTCCCAGACCGGGGCACGAACCCGCGTCCCCTGCATCGGCAGGCGGACTCTCAACCACTGCGCCACCAGGGAAGCCCCTCGACTACACTTTTAAGAGGAAAATTCCAATGTTTGGGCACAAATAGTTTGCGATTTGTCCCTAACTCTTTAATATCAGAGGCCCCAACTTGAGGAACTTCCTTATGGAAATCACACTTCTTAAATAATAGTAGTAAATGAGCACTCATCACCTGCATGCCAGTGAGAGAAAAAGGCCCACGGTCTGATAGTTGTTTTAGATTTATTATGTCTGAAACATATCAAGGAAGAGGCTAAGTATACCCCAAACGCACTGGAATACTCCAAAGTGGCTCACAATCTTACTTCAGACAAAATTGTTTCTGAGAACCCAGAGCGATGGCCCGATGATGACTTAACGCTCGGAAGACCTAAAGCTACGTTTCTTTGGCTTCACCCTCCTTCCCCTTGAGATTTGGCCGTTCAGCCTTCCTAGTGCCACTCGTTACCATCCAGGCCCCCTCCCCCAGTTTCTTCCACTCAGGACAAAGGAGACTGGGGAGGGTGAAAGGGGAGGGATAGGAATAATAAAGAAGAAAAGAGGGAAAGCAAATCCACTGCATCCTAATTCCCAACCACCCAGCCCTTCCCTTCTCCTTATCACTAGCAGTGGCTTCAGTGCCTTACAGTCTTTCTCACCGCAAGCCCAGCCCCCAATTTCCTCATTTTTCCTTAGTCACCTCACCCTTTCCACAAACCCTGTAGCCTCAGAAGCAGCAGATTTGCTCCACTGACATCCCGGTGGCTCACCTCCACCCTGGCCAACTCTCCTGCATCAGCACAAAGCACAGAGAGGAAGAATTTTCCTGGGAAGAGGGAAGGCGAAGCCAGTACAGTAATGGTTAATATAATTGGGGGACTAAACTGGGATCTTTACCACCATTTCCACAACTGTTTCTTTGGAAAACACATTCTGAGTTCCAAATTATCATGAACTTTTAGAACACAATCCTTTTTGGAATTGGGGGCTGCCTGCAATTCTTTCCTGATAAGTAATAAACACGTTGTTATAAATTTGTAAATGTTAAGTAGTTGGATTCATGAAACATCTATACTCTAAAGAAGGTGACCACATGGGCTACCCCAAGCTTGGCAAATGTCTGTTTACTAATCCAGAATCTTCTTGGTTATATATGTAGACTCGGTAAAACTAGTGAGTCTCTGTGAATCAGTCCCCTCTGTAAGATCCAAAACCTCTTCCCCGAGGCCTAAGAAACTGTTAAAGACACTCTCTTGATTTACTTCAGCAGAATAATCTTAAACAGGGTTCATCTGTGTTTTTTCTTATCATTTTAGAAAACTAGGGTGTTGGATTTTGAGTTAATTACTCTAAAACACAGGTCTATATCTTCAACAGCCATATTCCCAAACAGGATTCCACGTGGAGCCACTCAGCTCACCTGAAACGGATGCCCCACTTCTCATTTACCTTATTCTGGGGTGGCCAGGTGTCCTCCTCATGAAGGCTTGAATTTTGCTTTCTCTTTCTACGTGATGTTGTTTACAAAAGGTACAACCTCCCAGGCAAAACTGTTAGGATGGCCCTATGACTGAAGGCTTTGGATTCAGCTGGCACATTTTAGGAATCTCAAGCCAGTTTAGGCCTCCCTGCTCCAGGCCTAAACAAAAATCTCCATGGAAAGCAAAATTCAAAAGCAGAGCTCACGCACTCCTCACCAGGCTGCCCTACTTGACAGCTTCAACCTGTCCAAAGCCGCCCTCAGTTTCCTGTGGCCTTGAGAAAGAACCCTCCTTATGAATGCCATCCAGCTGCACTGGCTGGCTGTGAACATTAACCCCTTCCATGCTGGTTCCCCCCACCCGAGCAGCAGTGCCCTAAAGGCATAAGAACAAGTTCTAGAAGTTTACAGCTTGTGTTAGAGATAATGACAAACCCTTCAGATTAAGCCTGAGGGCCAACAGGAAACTTACACTAAGGGTCAAACCTCCAATTTCAAGGAAAAACTCCGTCATAGCTAAGGATAGTAGTATGTCACAAAGAAGCCAAATTCATTCCTTACATACACACACACACACACAAAATAATACACAAAAACTTGTTAAAAGGAGGGCAGTACCAACAAAATTGTTCCATGGTGAGAAGAGCAGGCATGAAAATAGACTTTTGTTTTTTTAAGTTGGATACTTAACTCCACTCTCCATTGAAATGTTTATGCCAAGGGAGAGGCTTTTGCCTAGGTACTAACATTCAGAGAGTAGACAGTTGTAAACAGAATGCAGTCAGATATGAGAAAAGGAAGTCAGACAAGGAAGGTAAGTCTTTTATGGGCTGAAGGAGGAAGGGCAGAGAGGACTGAGTAAAGAAAAGCGCTAGGAGACCATCTGAAAGTTAAAACAACAATTTACTGTACTTGATGCGATTTTTGCTTAATAATTTGATTTATTCAATTCACCCAATAATCCTTTTTTTTGAGCCCCTACTATGTGCCACATGTGTTACTATTTCTACAGAAGTCCTATTTTAAGACCTAAGCACTCAAAGGCTTGAAGTTAGTAACCTAAGAATATGAAGACTTCAAAAAGGGTCTGTGGGGCTTCCCTGGTGACGCAGTGGTTGGGAGTCCGCCTGCCAATGCAGGGGACTCGGGTTCGTGCCCCGGTCCAGGAAGATCCCACATGCCGCGGAGCGGCTGGGCCCGTGAGCCATGGCCGCTGGGCCTGCGCGTCCGGAGCCTGTGCTCCGCAACGGGAGAGGCCACAACAGTGAGAGGCCCGCGTACCGCAAAAAAAAAAAAAAAAAAAAAAGTCTGTGTACTGTGTACTTCGTGTTAAACACAAAACACTTTAAGTACAATGCCAAGGCTCCCTTTGTGACTAGGGAGAGAGAAGGAAGCTGCTCCCAGTTACCTCCTTTCCCTCTCTTTCACTCATTCTCTCATATACTCAACCAACCTCTACTGATTCCTACTAAGACCCTTGCTTGGCCTTATGCAGGACAAAAAGATATGACCAGAACTCTTGGAGCTTAAAACCGAATACCAATCAGACAATTCTACCATAAATCAGACTGAGATAAAGGATACCACAGCATAACTGGGAAGTCAGAATAGGAAATAAACACTTGCCACTAAGTAAGTGTAGGAGCTTCATGATGCAAAGGGTTGCTGAGCAGGACCATCAAGAATGTGCAAGGTTTCAGTTAAGACAGATGAAGTAGGTACACCAGAGGAAGGAAGCACACATACAAAAGTGAGAAAGCACAGTAATTACGTTTTTCCTGCATTTTTCCTACGTCCATCTGAAGTTGTTAATTAGCCTTCAACAAGTAAAATAACTAATCCTCGAAGAGTAGTGAATTTTGCAAATTTAGAAGTTTTACCTGACAAGGGCAACATAGGTAAACACAGATTTCAAAAACTTCACAGATTTCTTACACCTAGCAAATAAACCTCATTGAATTGGCCAATTTCCTCCCGTAGGTTCTTGCTATGACTTCCAAGTTGGTGCTTTAGAGGAACTGGGATGTCTCTGTTCTAGGTGTTCCTTGTAGTACCTATACTACTACTACTACTACTGGTTCAAATTCTTTGAATCAGCTACTAAACTAAGTCAACTCCTTAAAGGCTGCATTGCAAACACCCATCCCGACTATATGATAAAAAGAGACTGCACTTTGGAAACAATTTAATATACGCTTAACTAAACCACTCCCTCAGGAGGTGATTTTTTTTCCCACGTATGAGATCATAACCTACCTCACAGGGCTGCTGAAGGTTAATTTCAGTGATGCAAGCAAAAGGGTAGTGTCTGTCTGACACCTAAGTGTTACCTGGAATGCTGATGTCTGGGTTCAAGTGGCAGCTGGCCATCTGGAGCTTCATATGGCTCTTCTACCTCATACACATTTGCATCGGTGTCCTCCACGCTGCTGGAATTCTGCCATCCCAGCTCTGGAGTTTTCCCCACAGTCATAATAAATGGCAAGTTCTCATACTCTGGTATTTCCTCATAATGGCGTATATTTTCATACTCCGGCGCACAGCCGCTTATAACAGATTTGCAAGGTGCCTGAGAGGATGACTCCCTGGAGAGCATTTGGTCATCCAAAGACTCAGCTCTTGGTCCACTAGCTGCACTGGTCTGGCCCCGCGACTTCTTCCTCTTCTTTTGGGATTCCAGGCTATAGTTATCTGCCGAATATGCCTTAATGGGTTTATTTCTCTTTTCTTCTACCAACAAGCCATGCCAATCACTTTCACTCCCTTTTCTCTCCCCACCAGCAAGGCTGCCTGAGGTTGTGTCTCCGAGTTGGCTACTCTTGGACCAAAATTTCTGGAAGTCACTCTTCATGAAACAGATGGACAGCTTCATGTTGAGCAACTTCTTTAAAGAGTTCTTCTTTTGAGAGTCTTTGCAAGGCTTAGTGCACCTTTCTACATCCACAGCAGATAACGATTTTGCTCTAGGCTTGGTTAGGGCAGTGGGAGGTTCACTGTTTGAGGATATAGTAACAGACTTTAAGGATTCTGGGTTCCCTGAAAAGGGTATAATAGGATGAGGTAATTTCCACACTGGCTTCTCTGAAGCCCGTTTAGGCATATCAAAGGAGGACGACACACCACTGTTTTGGGCACATAAATGCTGAAGGTGATTTCTTTCTAGACCCTTCTCTGAACTTTTTTCTTCGTTTGAGGGGTAAGAACTTTTCTCCACAAGCTCCTCTGAGGCAGCCTTTTTAAGCACTCCTGCAGCAGGCAAGCTGTGTCTCTGAGGTTTTTTGGGGACAATTCTTGAGGAACTTTCATCTTTTATCATAGATTCCTTTTGCAGTTGAGGGGCAGACACTCCCGGGTTACAGGAAGTAGGCAAGTGTTCGGTGCAGGTTAATTTGAGTTGCTTGGGCAGGCTCATAGAGAGAGTACTACATCTTATAAAACTGGTCCTTTTGTCCACAGCAGGTGACATACTAGAACCATCTCCTGTCTTGTCAGAACTCAAATTAGAGTCTGTCTCTAAAGGAGATGCCATATTTTCAAAGGAAGATGTTTCAGGACACAAAGCTTTTTGTGAATTGATTAAGTTTTGTCTGTCACCGTTGAAGTCCACATTCAATTCACTTTTATTTCCTGACTTCACTTTGTCCACCTGTTCCTGGTTACACAAAACATTCCGATGAAAAACACTGATTTTATTGTTTTTCAAACTATCTTCAAAAAGACAAGGAGAGCTACTGTCTGCGTTCTCTGATTCTTCATTACTTTCACTAGGAGGATCTATATGTTTCTGGCGTAACAGGCGTGCAGCACGTGTCTTTCTGGGCTTGGGAGTTGGAAATTTGGGGGTGTATGGCACTAAGTGAATTTCCAAGGGACCAAGGTCTTTGACTTCTGATTTCTTAATATCTCCTTCTGAAGATAAAAAAGTACTCTTTTTATCATTTTCTAGAGCTTCTTGTTCAGATGAATGAAAGTAAGTGTTGCTTTTTTCACTGTCACCCTGACTAGTTTCAAAATTTTGAAATTCATCACTAAGAAGTTGTAGGTGGCAATGGTGATGATCAGAAAGTTTTTCGAAGCTGGACAGGGACGGTGACAAATCTGCAAATTCAATTCTGAATTGTCTGTTGGAATTACAGCCATCACTCATTTCTGGACTGTCTGTGAATCTGTGCTTCTGTGGAAAAATAAAAGGTGACGTTCGTTGTGTTAAAACATCTTTGAGCTTCTCTTCCAGAATGCTTGCCTTTAAAACTACTTCACTCTGGCTCTTGACCTTTTCATCATTAGAATCACATTTACGCTGAGTTTTTATAGCTGAAGAGGACTCACCAATTTTATTATTTTCTAAATTTTCATGCATTTCCAGGGGCCCTAAGACAAGCTGCTTGACACACAAATTCTCTCTATTTCCAAGCTTATGGTTACACTCAGAACGGCAGGAACACATTGGTAAAATATAATCACTGCTCTGATGCCCTCTGTTTTTGCAGCTAGAGTTGTCAATGCTTTCAGGGGATTCCTGTTTATGCTCTTCCAGGTTCACGATGATTTTCCTTGATGGTGACCGCCTGATGTCTTGAACGGATGAGGCCTTCAGCACTTTTGGTTTCGGAGCTATTGCTGGTTTGGTTTTCTTTGTTGACTGTGGAACACTAGAAACCACGATCTCAGGTTTAGGTGCAACAGGAGGTGGAGCTGGCTTATTATTTGCCACCACAAACTTTGGCTTGGGGGCCACTGGTGGCTTCTTAATCTCTAGAAAGGAAAAAAAATCTGATAACCAAAAAACCAAAGCACAAGACAAATGATTAAATTTGATAACATTTTTACTTTTGACAATATGCTGAACTTGCATTTTACTAGGTAGTTTATATTACATTATACAGAGTCTATTATTACTCTTGAAAATTCCTTAAATTGCCCTTCAGTTCCAGTACACATAGCTTTGGATATATTGTACATTGCTTAATAAGTCCAATACAGTTTTTCTTCTAACTCTGTAATAGATTACCATATCTTCAGGCAACACTAAATGAAATACAGTAACTGGCTTCTGCTTGAGATCCATATGCAGGAGAAGGCACTTCAGTTCATTTGCTGAGTGCTAAGAGTTGAATCTGCCTAAGGTTTATGTAGGATGCAACTCTTTAAGCTTCTCATGTGAATAAGCAGTACATATTCTTCTATGTCAATGACATACAGTAAAATTGTGTGAATGTCCTTTATCAATGACCTATCTCACTAGAATCACAAAATAACCTAAAAAGGAATACAGAAATCAGAAAATTTCCAAATTGAAAAGTAATGATACTGTAATATTTGAGGTTCTTGATAAGGTTGGTATTTTTTCTGTGCAGGGGTTGTCAAATGGGAATTTTCACTATAATCCTTCACTGAGCTTTATTTTTAAAAAGTCACATGCCTACGCTCTACCCCAGGTGATTATGCTGTGTACCCTTCATTTATAACCACTATTCTAGTGCATTTAAAAGATGACCATAATTCCTATTGTAGCAATTCTTTCTTGGCATTATGTAAAAAGGACTCAATGAGCACCTATTACACTGTGCTAGATTTGCAAAGATCTGCTACTAACCTACAGGAACCTAAATAAAAGCTTCACACAGGGCTTCCCTGGTGGCGCAGTGGTTGAGAGTCCGCCTGCCGATGCAGGGGACACGGGTTCGTGCCCCGGTCCGGGAAGATCCCACATGCCGCGGAGCTGCTGGGCCCGTGAGCCATGGCCGCTGAGCCTGTGCGTCCGGAGCCTGTGCTCCGCAACGGGAGAGACCACAACAGTGAGAGGCCCGTGTACCTCAAGAAAAAAAAAAAAGCTTCACACAAAAGACCTGTAAAATGAAGTTACACAGATTCTGAACATCCTCATTTTTTAACGTTCTTTTATGTTTTTCTACCTATACTATCACTTATCACCCCGTCATATTTCCCAAGACAAGGTAAAACGTATTTTATCTTATACTTCTTATACTTATGTTTGTTTCTCCAACAGGATCTAACACTTAATGAAAACGTAGTTAGTGAAAAACATAAACATAAACCTTTCAAAATATCATCTGCTGGACATTGTTTAAGTACTTGAATACACAGAGGTTTCGATTCTTCACTTGGTGAGGAGTTTCTTTTCAACAAAGGAAATTAGTCACAACACTCCAACCCGGGACGATATTACAGGGACATGAGTAGGGAGGAAAAAAAAAAAAGTAGGGTTCTCTACTTCCTTTTACCAACCAAGGAAGAATTTCTCAAACCCCTAATACTCTGTTCAACCAAGATCACCTGATGACAGATGCTTTCTCATTCAATTCCTCAGGATAATGTTATAATAAAAAAGATATGAAGTATTTCCAAAATGACACTACAAATTCCCAACACCATGCAATTTCAGTTGTGTTCAATAAGCATGTTATTATTGTTTTCTTAGGTAGAAAAAATTTTTAAACCATTCAAAGCCTAATGATAAAGCTTGGTGTAATGGTCTATTAAACTCCTGACATATAAAGCCAAGTCTTGGGACTTCCCTGGTGGTGCAGTGGTTGGGAGTCCGCCTGCCGATGCAGAGGACACAGGTTCGTGTCCCAGTCCGGGAAGATCCCACGTGCCGCAGAGCGGCTGGGCCTGTGAGCCATGGCTGCTGAGCCTGCGCGTCCGGAGCCTGTGCTCCGCAACGGGAGAGGCCACAACAGTGAGAGGCCTGCGTACAGCAAAAAAACAAATGAACAAACAAACAAAAAAAACCCTAAAGTCAAGTCTTAAGAGAAAGTATGAATGCCCTAGGCCTCTTACCTCCCATCTTACTCAAGATAAGGAAAACAGACAGACCATCACATTGATTTCATTTCTGTAAGCATTCTGAAAACATCCTACCTCTGGGCATTTTGAAGGAATTAAAAAAAAAACAGAAATCAGTTCTGTAACATGGAAAGAGTTCTGGAGATTGGCTGCCCAGCAGTATGAACGTACTTAACGCTACTGAACTGTACACTTAAAAACAGTACAGACGGGGGCTTCCCTGGTGGCGCAGTGGTTGGGAGTCTGCCTGCCAATGCAGGGGACGCGGGTTCAAGCCCTGATCTGGGAGGATCTCACATGCCGCGGAGCAACTGGGCCCGTGAGCCACAACTACTGAGCCTGCGCATCTGGAGCCTGTGCTCCGCAACGAGAGGCCGCGACAGTGAGAGGCCCGCGCACCGCGATGAAAAGTGGCCCCCACTAGCCGCAACTAGAGAAAGCCCTCGCACAGAAACGAACACCCAACACAGCCAAGATAAATAATAAAAAAAAAAATTAACAAAAAAGTATAGATGGTAAATTTATGTTAGGTGTATTTTACCACAACTAAAAAAAAACAAAAAAAAAAAACCCCTGTCTCATTAATCTTTTACTTTCTGAATCTTAGAGCCTTTTCAGAAGCTTCAGGGTCATTTACTCAACCAATTTTTGCTATTTTAGTTCAATCATTTTTCATAAATCTCTGTTCTTAGTGTCCTAGAAATTCAATTAACTATATGAATTATGGTTGATTACCAACAGATATAGCACAGCATTATGTACCTAACTGCCTCAACACATACTCACTGAATTAAATAAAGAACTGCGAGCTTTGGCTTAGCTAACCGTGTATTGGAGGAGGCTAATAACATAACTGGGTGTGCCTCTGTGGAGAATTGGTTGCCTCAGTTTCCTTACTTGCAAATGAGGGAGCTGAACAGATCTCTAAAGCCTAAATGATTCTGAGATGATAACTTCAGGAGATATCTGCTTCAGGAGAACCCTTAGATTCTCTAGCCGCTTTGCCCTGTGTGATTTTTCTTCGGTGTACCTCCCTCTGTCTTCACCACTAGAAGGCAAGCTCCAGGAGGGCAGGTACTTTGTCTCTTTGCTGTATCCCCAATGCTAAACACAGGGCCTGGGAACAGTCAGAGCTGCCACATACGCATAGTCTTTACTATGTCTCAATAACAAGATATTTCTTTAAAAAGAAATCAATATCCACTTAAATGTAGAATATTTTGAAAAGGTAGCAGGAATCAACTTCAATAGGATTACTGAATAAGTTCTTCTTTTTTTAAATTTATTTTATTTATTTATGGCTGCGTTGGGTCTTCGTTGCTGCACACAGGTTTTCTCTAGTTGCAGCGACTGGGGGTTACTCTTCTTAGTGGTGCACGGGCTTCTCATTGCAGTGACTTCTCTTGTTGTGGAGCACGGGCTCTAGGCGCGCGGGCTTCAGTAGCTGTGGCACGAGGGCTCAGTAGTTGTGGCTTGTGGGCTCTAGAGTGCAGGCTCAGTAGTTGTGGCGCACGGGCTTCGTTGCTCCACAGCATGTGGGATCTTCCCAGACCAGGGCTTGAACCAGTGTCCCCTGCATTGGCAGGTGGATGGATTCTTAACCACTGTGCCACCAGGGAAGTCCCTAAGTTCTTAATTATTAGTAGGAACAAGTATTCAACTAAGTCATAGAATAGCAATATTTGAAGTCCTTCATTATTATTATTATTTTTTAAATTATTTATTTATTTTTTAGTGGCTCTATTTTGAAAGAAACACAGCTCAAAAAATAACAAGCCTTTATATTACGGTCTGCTCTAATGTCAAACTCTTGAAATAAGTGCACAATGTTTGGAAATGGATCCAGCACCTTTGGATCTTAATACTGTATCAACAGTCAAACCCAAAGCTTTTTAGAGCATAGCAGCAAATCTTTTATTTACACAGCTGTTTGGCTCCAGGGAAAAATAAGGTAAGAAAGTAAAGCACTAGTACCATTTTACTGACAATTACAAACACACTCATCATCTGTTACACACAGATGGCGGCAGTCCACGTGCAACACTTTCTTAGCTATTGGACCAGCCAAAAAGCAAAGCACAGCACATATACACCGAGACCTGTACATGTTCAAAAATATATGAAATATATTTCTATAATTATCTCTCCTTTTTTCATATACTGATTAGAATAATTCTAAAATCTCTATTGTGGGCCTACTCTTTCATAGACACAGAAAAACAAAGCAAGCTCTTCTTCAGGATACATATAACTTAGATGTTCTACATTTTTCTTATTGCCTTAAATTAAGCCAACCATCCCAAATACCACAGATTAGAGTCAGTGTAAACAAACATCCCCTCCCCCAACTTCAAATAACATTCCTAAAGTTTTAATGAATTCTGAATACTGTTCCAAAAAGCATCATAAACAGCTTGTAAGAATGATGAACACATAATTTTATAAGAATAGGATGCAAATAAAACCCCAGTTCTTTTCCATATTCTCCATTTAGACATGAGAAGAAATAATAAATCTTAACAGATGGGCGAATAAAAAAGTAGTTAATGCTTCTCAGCAAGCCGTGCTAAAAACCAACTAACTCAGCTAAACACAGGAAGTGTCCCTCTTTTAAACACCACAAAAATGTCTGTGGACTTCTTTAATTATAAAGTTGATAAAATATAAAAATAGTTTGCATTATTCGAGGGTCATTCAAATGAAAGAATAATAAAATTCCAGACTGAGACCTAGATCCGGTTTACATATTTAAATGTAGAATTAAATGCTTCTGTATGGGTTCATTATAAACTGTTAGGACTGGAACTGAAAACTGATACATATAAGGTATGAATTTTAAATGTGTTTGACACTGGAGGGGAGAGTTAAAGTTGGCTGGAAGGATTTTAAAATCTCCAACCACTTTAAATTGAAATTAAATTAGACTTGTTCCTTAATAAAACTTAAAGTGAGGCACAGAAATTTAGGATGAAAATAATTCACCTCAAGTAAGTAGAAAGCCTCCTTTTGGTAAGGAAAAGAGAGTTTATAAATAACATAATTCTCAGTACACGATGACATATCTCCTGTACACACATAGAGCAACAAAAAGGAAAGATCCACAACATCTTCCTCAGGAATACTATTATGGGAACACTTCATCCCTTGCTTTCTTATTCCTATTGGCTAAACTTCTTGCCTCGTTAGTTGTAATCTGATTACACCTAGCCGTACAACCTCCAATATATCTAGGCTTTAGAAAGAATACAAACCAGAATATTTAGAGTGCTGTTTGACAGTTACAAGATGCAGGAATTTAAAATAAATGCCAAGAAAAGCTAAGAAAATTTAATCTGATACTTACATGCTGGTTCTAGAAGTAACTGTGGTGAAGCTTTACACTATTTTACTATAAAATGTCTAATGAAAGTTTATTTATTACTACGTGGGCAAAAATGTTCCTTAATACTGAATACATCATTAAGTTCTGGCTTTAAAATTAACCTATGTTCTTATAAGTGAATTTAACACCACTTTAGTAATTATTTTGGAAAATAGGAACTGTTCCTTCGGAATGTTTAGAAATACAACGTCCAGAATTCTTCAAAGTCTACACAAAGGTAATAAAACAGGCTTTGCCATTTGGATAAAGGGAAACGGCGACAGGAGGCAAACAAAAAATAAGGCTTTGTCTACACTAACCAGGTAGAAATAGGGGGCAAAAATCCATAAAAAATTGGATGAAGATGAACCAAAACCTTGGCATCGGCAATTCTACTCCTCTGTTCCTCAGGTAACCGGGGGAAAACCAGCAAAACAGGAGTAAAAATGTCTAAACCTCTTTACTTAATAAGGGTCAGGGTTTCCAGTCGACATTAGGGGTTAAAGCCACTCAGCCTAGTCGCCGAGTTCAACACTCCGGGAACACTGCCCTTTCCTAGAATAACTGATTTCTTAGCATGGGAATCTAAACTATTTTCATACGCAAAGGCAAAGTCGCTCAAATTT
Source organism: Hyperoodon ampullatus (assembly GCF_949752795.1). Classification (NCBI taxonomy): domain Eukaryota; kingdom Metazoa; phylum Chordata; class Mammalia; order Artiodactyla; family Ziphiidae; genus Hyperoodon; species Hyperoodon ampullatus. The sequence goes on from NC_136924.1 coordinate 19,797,354, forward strand.
TAGGAGAGAAAAGTAAACGTCCTCTTTACATTTCCCGTTTCACCTGGCGCTAAGAGCCCCCAACACGGTCTTCTTTTAAAAGGAGGTCCCAAGAGACACACTATTTCCAAAGAGCCCCTCTTGGCACGAAGGGACGAAAAAAATCCGGCAGCAAACACCGTCTCCTCCGCACAGTCCTGAGGAAAGGTAGAGGGAATATCGCTAACCCATCCCGGAGGACAAAGTTGCTCCGAGCCCAAGACCTGCAGCGCTCGCTACAAACTTTCCAGCGGCAGCGCGAGCGCCGTCACTTACCGGCTGCAGAAGTCATGATTCCCCCGTGTAGCTCGCTTCCCCGCTCGCCCCCCTCAATCCCCGCTCCCCTTACAGTCCATTGTTTCAACAGTTTGGGCAGAAAATAAAAGCCCCGGCAGAGCCCACATTCCGTCCCGCGGCCCCGAGGCGCAACCCCAGCGCCGCACAAAGGACGCGGCCGGCTCCGGGGTCCCGGCGGCGCTCCCGGGCGCGAGCCGCTAGCGACGGGCGGGCGGGCACGAGCGCCGCCCAGCCGAGCTCCCGGCAGACGGCCACGCGCGCACACGAGCAGTGCTCACCGCGGCTTCGCCGGCGCGCGCCCTTGTCCAGCTCCAAAAAAAAAATCAGAGCTCCAGGCGCCCCCTGCTAGTCGCGGCCGTAAAAAGCGGACAAAAGCCCCAGCCTCCTCCAATCAGGGAGCCCGAGTTTCAGCCCGTTCCCGCCCCTCCCGCCCACACGTTCAAGCTCAGCGCCAATGAGCGGGTCTGAAAAGGGGGCGTGAGCTGTGAGGCATGCTGGGAATTGTAGTTTTCTGGACTCACGGGACCTGCAGAAGCAGACGCCTGGGCGCATGCAGCCGGTTCTCCCGCCTTCATTTCCCATCGTGCTGAGGCGGGTGGCATGGCGGAGAAGGATGACACCGGATTTTGACGAAGAGGTGGTTTTTGAGGTAAGGGGAAAATGGCGGTGCGTGTGAATTGCCTTTGTTTGAGAAGGACGAGGGAGAAGGCGAGGAGGCCGGGCGAGAGGCCGATCCCGGGGCGAGGAGTCGGGTGTCGCTCCTGCCGGCCTCGGTCACCGAATCTCGGCAATTTCCGGGCCTAATGTTGGACGCAGCCTGACAGGTGTAGCCTGAGGCTCTCTCGCCGCGCCTGGCCTCTGCCTCGGGCCCTCCCAGAATTCCCAGCCAGGCCGGTGGACTAGAGCCCTGCTTGTTCCTACTCACCCGTACGATTTAGCTTCCCCCTTTTTCGTCCTCGATTTGTTCGGGTCAGTATCCAGAAATGCCCCAGGTCACAGTTCGCGGTCGAGGCGTGGCTCTCGGAATGGAGGCAGCAGGTGCTAGTTTTTGTTTTCTTATACCGTGGTTTAAGATCTGTATGTGGGACCTACTGTGGGTGATTTGGGCCGGGGCATCTCAGCATCTAATTCTTTTGTCCTTTGCTGTTGCGCTAGGTGTAGCTAGTTCTTCTGATTCGAGGCTCGGGTGTTAGTGCTTTTGTGTGGGACTATTTTAAGACGTTCTCTGCCATCTTGAATGAAAACAAAAACAAACAAAAAAACAGTCTAGTGTTTTTGTTGCCATTTGTCTATCAGACACAGGTGAAAAGTCACACCCCTGTATAAGGCATGTATGTATACTTTACTAAAATCCATTCATCCGACAAGATTTTAAGAAATTTAAGAAAAGAAACGGCTCATTCCATACCATCAGAGAGCTACGCAATAAATAGTACAGAATGGTAAATGTTGAAATATATACAAACTGTCACTGGAGGATTGATTTGGAAACCGCCGTCTGTTCTTGTGGCCTCGGAGACACTACACCCAGTAAATGGATATTGGAGGTGGATCTTGAATTGTGAATATGTTTAGAGAGATGGAAGGGAGAAAATGCATTATAAGGAAAGAGAACAGAGTATGTCAAGGTTGGGAGGTGTGAAAGTACCTGGTGTAGATTTTTCAGGGACTTGAGTGTGGAGTGTCGCTATATAAAGTGGTTTGATGGGGCTGGAGTGAAGAAGTAGTGGAAGATAGGACTCTTTTACCAAAAGGAAATGCCTGGATTTGAGGATGTCAGTAGGGAAGGCAAGCGCCTGAGTTCTGGAAAAGAGGGAAGAAATAATTGAGTAATGGCTTGGACAGATACTTCTAAGGTAAAATCGAGGAAACAGTTACAAGATTGAATGTGGGAGATGAAGAAGAGACAAAAATCTATGTTGCTTAGATGGCTAGAGAGAGGGAACTGGGTGGATACTTTTTTACCCTATTCTTAGATATCTGAGTATAATAGTAATACATGCTCAAAGAACATTTCATTGTAGAAAACAAGCCACAAAATTAAAATCACTCATTTTCCTACCACCCACACATGGCCACTATTAACATTATAGTATATGTTCTTACAGACTTTTTTCCTACTCAAATGTATGTTTGATATTTTTTAAGCACAAAAACTATCACATAGAATTTTATATGTATTTTTCAGTGAGTCTTTTCCTATTCATTACTCTTTGAAAACAATAACATAATATCCAATCATGTATGTGTATCATAATATAACTATTTTCCCATTCTTGGATAGTTATATTGTTTCAAAATACAATTGTAATCAGCACTGACATACGTCCATCTTTTACTGCATCTCTGATTTTTCCTTAGAGTAATTTCTAGAAGGGAAACTAGTGGGTCAAAGGATATGAACATTTTTTAAGACTTATGCAGAAAGGTTATACCTATTCAAGTTTCCGTTAGGAGTATTTTCACCAAATCCTCAGCAACAACCTTATTAGTTTCCTTTAATCTTTGTTAATTTTATAGGAAAAATAGCATTCTGTTGTTATAATTTATATTTTGTGCATTTACTGGAAACATTTTTATTTCTTTCTTGAGCATTTTTTTATATTTTTTGCTCATTTTACTATTGGATGTTAGCTTCTTACGACTTGCATACATTTTACTTTTCTTTGTTTGTTTGCTTTTTGATGTGAACCCAGTGTAAAGTCTTTATTGAATTTGTTGCAACATTGCTTCTGTTTTATGTTTTGGTTTTCTGGCTGTGAGGCATGTGGGATCTTAGCTCCCTGATCAGGGATAGAACCTGCACCCCCTGCATTGGAAGGTGAAGTCTCAACCACTGGACTGCCAGGGAAGTCCCTTGCATACGTTTTTCATATGTTACTTAACCTTACCATACTTCTAGAAATTTTTTCTAGTTTGTAGTTTAATTTATTTGCTTTTTGTCACATACATTAATTTTTATCGCAGCATGATATTTGTAAGAAAAGTGCACAAATCATAAATGTGCAGATTGATGAATTTTCACATGTTGAATACATCCATGTAACCAGTACCCATGTTAAGAAACTGAACGTCAACCAGCACACCAGAAACTCCCTTTTACTCCCGTTCAGTCACTTCTCCCCACCCCAAAGATAACCACAATTCAGACTTGTAATAACTAACTTAGATTCCTTTTGTCTATTTTTTTTTTTTTTTTTTTTTTTTTTTTTGCGGTACGCGGGCCTCTCGCTGTTGTGGCCTCTCCCGTTGCGGAGCACAGGCTCCGGACACGCAGGCTCAGCGGCCATGGCTCACGGGCCCAGCTGCTCCGCAGCATGTGGGATCTTCCCGGACCGGGGCACGAACCCGTGTCCCCTGCATCGGCAGGCGGACTCTCAACAACTGCGCCACCAGGGAAGCCCCCTTTTGTCTATTTTTATAGTTTACACACTGGGCAATTCCATTTGTGTATGCTCTTTTTGCTCTGACTTTTTGCTCTCTGGTTTTGTTTGTTAGATTCATCCATATGGTCATGCGAGCATTTTTTATTTCTCTGTAGTATTCCATGTGAGTGCATGACCATTTTTAAATCCACTCTACTATTAATGGTCTTTGGGTGATTTCCAGTTTGAGACTATTATGAACAGTGCTAGTGTGAACCTTTTAGTATATATGTCTTATTGAACATATTTCTGTTGAGTATATACTTAGAGGTGGAATTGCTAAGTCATAGGAAATATATACATTCACCTGTGTAGATATTGCCAAACATTATTCCAAAGTGGTTGTACCAATTTATATTCCTACCAGCAGTACAGGAGAGGTTCAGTTGCTCGCAGAGGCTAGTAGAGCCTCACCAACACTTGCTAATTTCAGTTTCTCTTTTTACCATTCTGGTAGGTGTGTACTGGTATCTCCTCTTGGCTTTAATTTGCATTTCTCTGATAAGGAAAGGTGGAGTCTTTTTATATATTTAAGGACCAGTTTTGTATCCACTTTAGTGAAGCCAATTCAAGTTTGTTGCATATTTTCCTTTTGGATTATCTCTTCTTGTTACTGATTTGAAGGAGTTCTTTACATATACTGGATATAAGTCCTTTGTTGGATCTGTGTACCTCAAATATCTCAGGAGGTGTATGGCACTCTCTTAAGAGTGTCTTTCAATGAACAGAAGCTCTTAACTTTATCATAATCCAAGTAAACCATTTTCTTTTATGGTTAGTGCCTTTAAAGAAATATTTGCCTGCTCTAAGGTGACAAAGATTATTTTCTCTAAAAGCTTTATTTTACCTTTTGCTTCTAGATCTGCTATCCGTCTGGAACTGATTTTTGTATGGTATCTAGTAAAGATCAACATATGTTTTTTTCCCACATGGATGTCTAGTTAACCTGGCATTTTCTTTTTTTTTTTTTTTTTTAAGAAGGAATCTCCATCTTCAGGAAACAACTTTATTTATTTATTTATAAATTTATTTAATTTTGGCTGTGTCGGGTCTTCGTTGCGGTGCGCGGGCTTCTCACTGTGGTGGCTTCTCTTGTTGTGGAGCATGGGCTCTGCGCGCATGGGCTTCAGTAGCTGTGGCACATGGGCTCAGTAGTTGTGGCTTGCGGGCTCTAGAGCGCAGGCTCAGTAGTTGTGGCACATGGGCTTCGTTGCTCCGAGGCATGTGGGATCTTCCCAGACCAGGGCTTGAACCCGTGTCTCCTGCATTGGCAGGCAGATTCTTAACCACTTTGTCACCAGGGAAGTCCTAACCTGGCATTTTCTGAACAGACCATCCTTTCCTCGCTGAACTACAGTGTTGCCTTTGTCATAAATCAGGATACCTTGTATGTGTGGCCTTGTTTTGGGGTATTCTCTTTTCCATTGGTTAATTTGATCATTCTTGTGCCTATACCACACTATTTTAATTACTGAACTTTATAATACATATTAGTGTCTGATAGAATAAAAACAGCCAGCTTTATTTTCCTTCAAGATTGCTTTGGCTATTTTTAGCCCTTTGTATTTCTGAATGAATTTTAGAATCAGCCTATCATTTTCACTTTAGAAAAAGGAAACTACCAAGATTTTGTTGGAATTGCTTTGAATCTTTGGATTAATTTGGAGAGACCTGACATCTTTACAGTATTGAATATTCCAATAGTATTTTTATTGCTTGCCTCCTAAATGAGTCAAGCAGCTTCCCATCACTTTCTGTGCTGTAGGACTGATTTTACAAACTGGGAATACAGGGGAGGAAAAACAATTTTCCCTCTACCTTTCGAGTTCTTGGCTGAGACCCCTGTCATAAAAGATAGATTAACAAAAGAAAAACAAAAGTTTATTAACATTGTTAGGAAACAAAATTCAACTGGAGTAAATTTAAAAGATCTTACTGGCTTTCTTCAATGATTCATGAATTAGGCAGCATCCCATCCAGCAGACAGAAAGGATCTTCTTCCCAGGATCTGTAAAAAATGAAAGACTTTTGTAGGCAGAAGGGAGTGGGACAAGGAAGTTAGGCTAGCAAAGAGTGGATTGGTCAATCCCAATCTCCCAATTCATCCCACCACCACCACCCGCCCCTGCCACTTTCCCCCCTTGGTGTCCATATGTTTGTTCTCTATGTCTGTGTCTCAATTTCTGCCCTGCAAACCGGTTCATCTGTACCATTTTTCTAGGTTCCACATGTATGCATTAATATATGATATTTTTCTCTTTCTGACTTACTTCACTCTGTATGACAGTCTCTAGATTCATCCACGTCTCTACAAATGACCCAATGTCGTTCCTTTTTATGGCTGGGATTGACATATACACTAATATGTATAAAATAGATAACTAATAAGAACCTGCTATATAAAAAAATAAATTAAAAAAAAAGAGTGGATTGGTTGTGTCAAGGTCACGTTCTTTTAGGGGATGGCACGGGTCTGTCAGGCAGATTACCTCACTAGTGTTGATTGGGTAGTTCCTGACTGACTGGCTTAAGATTCTATTTCTGTTACCGAATGCAGGTTCCTGTGACTGACGCACAGTAAGGCCAAACAAACCGAAACGTCGAAGTTTGGAGCAGAGAAAGGTTTGTTGCAGGGCCATGCAAGGAGAACAGGTAGCTTGTGCCCAAAAAACCCCTAACTCCTTGAAGGGTTTCAGCAAAGCATTTTTAAAGGCCAGGTAAGGGAGTGGGGTTGCAGGGTATGTGATCAGCACGTGCACAATTCTCTGATTGGTTGATCTTGAGGTAACAGGGCAGTTAACATTATCAATCCTTAGGTACCAGTAGGTCTGGGGGCTACAGGCTCATGATCATCAAGAAGCTAATTTCTCCCATTTGGTGGCAGTTTTAGCATCTGAAAAGCTCAGGAAATATGCATGAAATACTGTTATCTTGGTACTTCTAAGAGGAGCTACAGCAGAAGATATGGGGGAGGGGCTCTGTCCTGGGAAGGCTCCACAGGTCCTGTTCAGTTACATTTCTTGGAGAGGCCAAAAATGTAATTAAGTCTTGATTTGGTAAGGTGGATCTTAGTATAAGTGACTCCATTTGGGGCCCGTTATCCTGTTTTTAACAACATGTATACTGCATATATACATGGGAGATACTGTTAAAAAAACAAAACAAAACAGAGCTAGACAGTAGTTAAAGCAGTTAAAACATTTTATTCAGGACGTGCAATAGGAGGAAAGAGACCTCAGTATAGAACTGGGTTCTATTGCAAATACAGCATGGATAAATGGGAATTTAATTACTAAGAGGAAACACGGGTTCAAGAGGGGTTTTGGCTAAACCAATATAACAGGATTCTTGCTGAAGACAGGCTAGCGTAGTCAGACATTACCTCTGTTACCTCAGACACCAAGGTTTGCAGCAGAGAGAGTTTATTCACAAAGCAGCCAAGGGAGGAGAACAAGTCTCAAATCCACCCTCCCAAAGGTGGGATATTTATGGGGTAAAGGAGCAGGGTGGTCTTAGGTGCGAGGAAAGGTGATTGGAGGTAGGGGAAAAGTGAGGTAGTCGGTGTTCTGTACAGACATACCTTGGTTACATGCTTCTTCCAGGGATGCATGTTAAAAAATGGAGGTGCTTAGCATGATTTGTGGGTGGAGGTTTTGGCCCTCTGACAACAAAAGAGCATTCATCCAACACCTGTGCAGGCCCAGTGTTAGGGCCCGTGGTCCCAACCAGTCTTAGCTCGAACTGAACAAGAGCTGACTCTAAGTTCTTAAAAAACAACTTAAGTCCCTGCCCCCATTACTACAGCAACCCATACATCCGAGGTGTTATCTGTGGGGTGGTTAAGGTGTCTTGTGGTGTATTACCTAGGTAGGCTATGTGAAGCTTGGAGGGTATGCAATTAAGGAGAGGGGAAAAAACTGAAGCAAGCTGATCAGTGAAGGCAGTTTATAAGCAGAGAGGTTTTAACAAGCTGTTCCCTTATCTGTTGTTCTGTAAGACAAGCTCAAGAATCTCTGTTAGTCAGCAGCTTCTGTTAACCCTGTGGGGCATGATTACACCTAGGGGAATGGTAGAAGATGAGGAACCCAATATTGAGGGTGATCAGTTGTGGCGGATGGGAGACGCTTGCTAAACTGACATACTGGGGTTCTTGTTAAAACTAGATTTTGCAAGGAAGTGCACAGGTAGACCTAGGAGAAATTTCAGGAGCCTGACTAAAGTTTGATTAAGGAAAGAATCTTTGTCAATACCCAGGGGAAAATTCTAACACTCGATGGCTTGGAATTCAGGCTCAGATAGCATTTATATGGGGGGAGGGGTGTAGACCTCTTAGGGAAGAGTAAATGTTTACTTAGGAAAGATAAATGGACCCTTAGAAGAGCAGATGGGAGATATGACAGAATTTGTCTGGGTGTAGCCTCCTCTCCTGTGATGACTCAATCTTCCCTAGTTGATGAAACTCCCAGGGAGGGGATTTATGATAATTGAGTTCCTTTTGGAAGATCTGTCTTAGGCAGAATAAGGGGGAGAGTTCAGAGAAAGTTTTCCCCTTCATTTGCTGTTTTTCAAGTGCCTACAGCTCAAAATAATCAATATGCCCAATGACATAATTTTGGGGTGGCATATTCTGCTACCTTTCAGGAATGATCTATTCCTTGAGGGCATAGCTAAAATTGGCCCTTAAACTGTCTAGGCCAGCAGTCCCCAACCTTTTTGGCACCAGGGACCGGTTTCGTGGAAGACAGTTTTTCCACAGACCCGGCTGGCAGGGGAGGGTGGGGGGAGTGGGGGTGGGGTGGGGAATGAAGGGTGGGGATGGTGCAGGTGGTGATAGGGAGCGGCAGATGAAGCTTCTCTCACTCGTCTGCTGTGCGGCCCGGCTCCTAACAGGCCACTAAAAGGCCACGGACCGGTACCGGTCTGCGGCCCTGGGGGTTGGGGACCCCTGGTCTAGGCCTTTGCTGGGGGTATAGGGAATGGATGATGTCTATTGGTTCCTTTTCTTTTATGGTTATTGCTTAGTTCCAGTTTTCTATTTGGGGGGATATTTTGATAGTCTTTTTTTATTCTGAAAGGGAGTGTAATACAGTTCTCAAAGGAACAGACTCTGGAGTTGGATAGCATAGGAAATCCTAGCTCCAGTACATAATAGTTAGTGTGATTTTGAGCAGTTTACTTAACTTCTCTGTGTGTCAGTTTTCTCAATATTAAGTAGAAATGACAGTATCAATCTCATAGAGCAGTTGTGAGTATTAAATGACTTAATGTAAGTGACCTAATTAGGTCTTATTACTTATGTTATTCATGCCCTCTCTTTTTATGTTGCATAGATTTGCTGCAGTATTGACTTACCAGATACATTTTTCAAAGAATCAGTTATTGGTTTTGTTTGATGGACCCAATTGAATTTGTTAGTGTTTTCTTCTTTTTTTTAATTTTTAACTTTTATCTATTTTCTCTCTTCTACTTTGTGTTTATTTTGCTGTGTTATTTTTCTCTAGCTTCTTGAGTTAAAGACTTAAGTACTAAAAATAATTTGTAAGGTTATAAATTTCCCTATGAGTGCTGCATTGGCTGTATTTCATGAGTTTTAAAATGTGGTTTGTCTCACGATTTTGTAATTTCCTTTGTGATTTGTTCTTAATAGGTGATTTAATAGGTGTATGGGCAAGGGATTGATGTTATTGTTAGTGATGATTTTTCTTCATGTGCTCCTCCAGACCCGTAGTTCTACCCTGAAGATTATGGAACGCATCACCTGTATTTCCTTGTCTTATGGATTCCATTTAGGTTCACCCAATGAGAAAGATCTCTTAAATCAGAGGTATCTTAATTTGTTCAGGCTGCTATAACAAAATGCCATAGGCTGGGTGGCTTATAAACAACAAAAATTTATTTCTTAACAGTTCTGGAGGCTGGGAAACCTAAGATTCAGGGTGCCAGCATGGTTGAGTTCTGATGAGAACCCACTTCCTGGTTCATGAATGACTGTCTTTTCCCTGTGTCTTCATATGGCAGAGGCGGTGAGGGAACTCTCTGGGATCTCTTTTAAAAGGGTACTGATTCTATTCTTGAGGGGTCCAACCACGTGACCTAAGCACCTCTCAAAGGCCTCAGCACCAAATACTGATAACATTGGGGATTAGGTTTCAACATATGAATTTTGGGAGGACGCAAACATATAGCAAGAGGGTAGAAGAGAGAGCACTGGAGAGATATTTATATTCCTAGTTCCCTCCCAGCAGGGCTACCATTTGGTAGTGATTGTGTTCCTGTACCTAAAGCCGCAAGTCTTCTTGGGGGACTCCTTTAACTTCATCTCTTACAGGGCTTCAGTGACACTGCTTCTTTCCTTTGGCCTTTAGGCCTGTGGAAGATAATAACTTCCTGCTGTTGCTAGTCCCTGGGTGCTTCACTATCCCCTATTGGTTACCTCAACCCTTCTTACGCCTTGGTAAATAAATGGTCATTTCATTAAACTCTTTTCAGTTATCCCTTTTGAGTGTGCCATCTGTTTCTTGTAAAGTCTTCCTTCAAGAAGACTTCCTTGGTTAACTTATTTTGTAGCCCCTGTTCTATTCTCTAGGATTAACTCTTTTTTTTTTTTTTTTTTTTTCGCGGTACGCAGGCCTCTCACTGCTGTGGCCTCTCCCGCCGCGGAGCACAGGCTCCGGACGCACAGGCTCAGCGGCCATGGCTCACGGGCCCAGCCGCTCTGCGGCATGTGGGATCCTCCCAGACTGGGGCACGAACCCGCGTCCCCTGCATCGGCAGGCGGACTCTCAACCACTGCGCCACCAGGGAAGCCCTAGGATTAACTCTTATCCATTGTCATCCACGACCTTTGGTTTTGCCCTCTGAGAACTTACTCTTCATCTCTTAGCACTCCATTGCCTCATATGAAATGGGTTTTAAAGTATACCTTTCTTGGAGACTGCATACCTTTCACAGCCAGATTCCTGCTGGTGTAGGTTGTGGACCGAAGAATTGCTTTAAAGGTTGAATATGAGTTTTTGCAGGGTGTTGGTTTCTTTAGCAGTATAGTTCCCTGAAATGTAGTAGATTTCCAGTCTGTTTGCTTCTAGGCAGTTTCATACACAAGTAACCACAGTTAAAGAGCTCATTTAGACCAAGCTCTTAAATCCGAAGTCTGTAGATTGTATACTGGTTCTATTTTGGACTTTTTCAACTTCATGGCATCATCTGCAATAAGAGGCTTGGGTGGAAAGGTATCACCCTTAATTAGATCTTAGCAGCTGGACTGGTTCCCATTATTTTGAGGGAGGGTCTTCGGAAAGGCTTCAGGCCACCATCTTATTTCCTGCCTTTTGGCTTTTCCAGCCATGAGAACACTGCTCCCCCCACCCCATTACCGTTTTCAGTCAGCTGGAATCTCAGGCCACAGGCAGAGACACCCTTCTTTTGCAGAGCTGAAAGCTTGTTGGGCACATGGTTTGTCTTTCAAGGTACAAATATTACAGCGGCAGTAGTTTTATAAAATGTTTTGCCATTTGGCTGGAATGAGTAGCTTTTTAACCTGCAATATGTTTCCTTGCCATCTACCATTTGACTTCTCCTAAGCCTGTGCAGTGTATTTCAGGTTAACCATCCACTGTCTCTTCCACAACTGCCTCTGCCTTACTGGTAAGCTGGAGAATACATATTGGAATACTGCTTTAGAAACATTTTGCATCCACAGCTTAGTTTAGCAGCAAAAAAAAAAAAAAAGAAGGCAGCAAGAAGTGAATCTCTGCTTCCTGGCTTCCTTCCAAATTGGGAAGCCTCATTTATATCTAGAACCCTAGCTGCAAGATAATTTGGAAAATATCACATTTAGCCTTTCCATCCCTTTAATACAGGAGTCACACTAGGAAGGAATGTAGTATAGAGGCTGAACAAACCAGCCCACCATATCCATCATAGGACCTAACCTCTTCTCCTAAGAAAATTTAACTGGGATATTTTTATTTTTTAATTTTTTTTAACATCTGTATTGGAGTATAATTGCTTTACAATGTTGTGTTAGTTTCTGCTGTATAACAAAGTGAATCAGCTATATGCATACATATATCCCTTTATCCCCTCCCTCTTGCGTCCTCCTCCCACACTCCCTATCCCACTCCTCTAGGTGGTCACAAAACACCGAGCTGATCTCCCTGTGCTATGCACCTGCTTCCCACAAGCTATCTGTTTTACATTTGGTAGTGTGTATATCTCAGTGCTACTCTTCACTTCATCTCAGCTTCTCCTTCCCCTTCCCCCTCCCCGTGTCCTCAAGTCCATTCTCTACATCTGCATCTTTATTCCTATCCTGCCCCTAGGTTCATGAACCTTTTTTTTTTTTAGATTCCATGTATATGTGTTAGCATACGGTATTTGTTTTTCTCTTTCTGACTTACTTCACTCTGTATGACAGACTCTAGGTCCATCCACCTCACTACAAATAACTCAATTTCGTTTCTTTTTATGGCTGAGGAATATTCCATTGTATATATGTGCCACATCTTCTTTATCCATTCATCTGTCGATGGACACTTAGGTTGCTTCCATGTCCTGGCTATTGTAAATAGAGCTGCAATGAACACGGTGGTACATGACTCTTTTTGAATTATGGTTTTCTCAGGGTATATGCCCAGTAGTGGGATTGCTGGGTTGTATGGTAGTTCTATTTTTAGTTTTTTAAGGAACCTCCATACTGTTCTCCATAGTGGCTGTATCAATTTACATTCCCACCAACAGTGCAAGAGGGTTCCCTTTTCTCCACACCCTCTCCGGCACTTATTGTTTGTAGATTTTTTGATGATGGCCATTCTGACCTGTGTGAGGTGATACCTCACTGTAGTTTTGATTTGCATTTCTCTAATGATTAGTGATGTTGAGCATCCTTTCATGTGTTTGTTGGCAATCTGTATATCTTCTGTGGAGAAATGTCTATTTACGTCTTCTGCCCATTTTTGAATTGGGTTTGTTTTTTTTGATATTGAGCTGCATGAGCTGCTTGTATATTTTGGAGATTGATCTTTTGTCAGTTGCTTCGTTTGCAAATATTTTCTCCCATTCTGAGAGTTGTCTTTTCGTCTTGTTTATGGTTTCCTTTGCTGTGTAAAAGCTTTTAAGTTTCATTAAGTCCCATTTGTTTATTTTTGTTTATATTTCCATTTCTCTAAGAGGTGGGTCAGAAAGGATCTTGCTGTGATTTATGTCATGGAGTGTTCTGCCTATGTTTTCCTCTAAGAGTTTTATAGTGTCTGGCCTTGCATTTAGGTCTTTAATCCATTTTGAGTTTATTATTATTATTATTTTTTTTTTAAAGAAGATGTTGGTTAATTTATTTTTTTTGCTGTGTTGGGTCTTTGTTTCTGTGCGAGGGCTTCCCCTAGTTGTGGCAAGCGGGGACCACTCTTCATCGCGGTGTGCGGGCCTCTCACTATCGCGGCCTCTCTTGTTGTGTAGCACAAGCTCCAGACGTGCAGGCTCAGTAGTTGTGGCTCATGGGCCTAGTTGCTCCGCGGCATGTGGGATCTTCCCAGACCAGGGCTCGAACCCATGTCCCCTGCATTGGCAGGCAGATTCTCAACCACTGCGCCACCAGGGAAGCCCCATTTTGAGTTTATTATTGTGTATGGTGTTAGGAAGTGTTCTAATTTCACTCTTTTACGTGTAGCTGTCCAGTTTTCCCAGCAGCACTTGTTGACGAGCCTGTCTTTTCTCCATTGTATATTCTTGCCTCCTTTATCAAAGATAAGGTGACCATATGTGCGTGCATTTACCTCTGGGCTTTCTATCCTGTTCCATTTATCTATATTTCTGTTTTTGTGCCAATACCATACTATCTTGATTACTGTAGCTTTGTAGTGTAGTCTGAAGTCAGGGAGCCTGATTCCTCCAGCTCCGTTTTTCTTTCTCAAGATTGCTTTGGCTATTCGGGGTCTTTTGTGTTTCCATACAAATTGTGAAATTTTTTGTTCTAGTTCTGTGAAAAATGCCAGTGGTAGTTTGATAGGGATTGCACTGAATCTGTAGATTATTTTGAGTAGTATAGTCATTTTCACAATGTTGATTCTTCCAATCCAAGAACATGGTATATTTCTCCATCTGTTTGTATCATCTTTAATTTCTTTCATCAGGGTCTTATAGTTTTCTGCATACAGCTCTTTTGTCTCCTTAGGTAGGTTTATTCCTAGGTATTTTATTCTTTTTGTTGCAATGGTAAATGGGATTGTTTCCTTAATTTATCTTTCAGATTTTTCATTATTAGTGTATAGGAATGCAAGAGATTTCTGTGCATTAATTTTGTATTCTGCTACTTTACCAAATTAATTGATTAGCTCTGGTACTTTTCTGGTAGCGTCTTTAGGATTCTCTATATATAGTATCATGTCATCTGCAAATAGTAACAGTTTTATGTCTTCTTTTCTGATTTGGATTCCTTTTATTTCTTTTTCTTCTCTGATTGCTGTGGCTAAAATTTCCAAAACTATGTTGAATAATAGTGGTGAGAGTGGGCAACCTTGTCTTGTTCCTGATATTAGAGGAAATGGTTTCAGTTTTTCACCGTTGAGAACAATGTTGGCTGTGGGTTTGTCATATATGGCCTTTATTATGTTGAGGTAGGTTCCCTCTTTGCCTACTTTCTGGAGAGTTTTTATCATAAATGGGTGTTGAATTTTGTCGAAAGCTTTTTCTGCATCTATTGAGATGATCATATGGTTTTTATTCTTCAATTTGTTAATACGGTGTATCACATTGATTGAATTGCATATGTTGAAGAATCCTTGCATTCCTGGGATAAACCCCACTTGATCATGGTGTGTGATCCTTTTAATGTGCTGTTGGACTCTGTTTGCTAGTATTTTGTTGAGGAGCTTTGCATCTATGTTCATCAGTGATATTGGCCTGTGATTTTCTTTTTTTTGTGACATCTTTGTCTGGTGTTGGTATCAAGGTGATGGTGGCCTTGTAGAATGAGTTTGGGCGTATCCCTCACTCTGTTATACTTTGGAAGAGTTTGAGAAGGATAGGTGTTAGCTCTTCTCTAAATGTTGCATAGAGTTTTCCTGTGAAGCCCTCTCATCCTGTGCTTTTGTTTGTTGGAAGATTTTTAATCACAGTTTCAATTTCAGTGCTTGTGATTGGTCTGTTTATATTTTCTATTTTTTCCTGGTTCAGTCTTGGAAGGTTGTACTTTTCTAAGAATTTGTCCATTTCTTCCAGGTTGTCTATTATATTGGCATATAGTTGCTTTTAGTAATGTCTCACGATCCTTTGTATTTCTGCAGTGTCAGCTGTTACTTTTCCTTTTTCATTTGTAATTCTGTTGATTTGAGTCTTGTCCCTTTTTTCTTGATGAGTCTGGCTAATGGTTTATCAATTTTGTTTATCTTCTCAAAGAACCAGCTTTCAGTTTTATTGATCTTTGCTCTTGTTTCCTTCATTTTTTTTTCATTTATTTCTGATCTGATCTTTATGATTTCTTTCCTTATGCTAACTTTGGGGTTCTTTTGTTCTTCTTTCTCTAATTGCTGTAGATGTAAGGTTAGGTTGTTTCTTTGAGATGTTTCTTGAGGTAGGATTGTATTGCTGTAAACTTCCCTCTTAGAACTGCTTTTGCTGCATCCCATAGGTTTTGGGTCATCGTGTTTCCATTGTCATTTGTTTCTAGGTATTTTTTGATTTCCTCTTTGATTTCTTCAGTGATCTCTTGGTTATTTAGTAGTGTATTGTTTAGCCTCCATGTGTTTGTATTTTTTACAGTTTTTTTTCCTGTAATTGATATCTAGTCTCATAACATTGTGGTTGGAAAAGATACTTGATACGATTTCAGTTTTCTTAAATTTACCAAGGCTTGATTTGTGACCCAAGATATGGTCTATCCTGGAGAATGTTCCATGAGCACTTGAGAAGAAAGTGTATTCTGTTGTTTTTGAATGGAATGTCCTATAAATATCAATTAAGTCCATCTTGTTTAATATGTCATTTAAAGCTTGTGTTTCCTTATTTATTTTCATTTTGGATGATCTGTCCATTGGTGAAAGTAGGGTGTTAAAATCCCCTTCTATTATTGTGTTACTGTCGATTTCTTCTTTTATGGCTGTTAGCATTTGCCTTATGTATTGAGGTGCTCCTATGTTGGGTGCATAAATATTCACAATTGTTATATCTTCTTCTTGGATTGATCCCTTGGTCATTATGTAGTGTCCTTCTTTGTCTCTTGTAACAGTCTTTATTTTAAAGTCTATTTTGTCTGATCTGAGTATTGCTAATCCAGCTTTCTTTTGATTTCCATTTGCATGGATATCTTTTTCCATCCCCTCACTTTCAGTCTGTATGTGTTCCTAGGTCTGAAGTGGGTCTCTTGTAGACAGCATATGTACAGGTCTTGTTTTTGTATCCATTCAGCCAGTCTGTGTCTTTTGGTTGGAGTATTTAATCCATTTACATTTAAGGTAATTATCGATAGGTATGTTCCTATTACCGTTTTCTTAATTGTTTTGGGTTTGTTTTTGTAGGTCTTTTCCTTTTCTTGTGTTTCCTGCCTAGGGAAGTTCCTTTAGCATTTGTCATAAAGCTGATTTGGTGGTGCTGAATTCTCTTAACTTTTGATGGTCTGTAAAGGTTTTAATTTCTCCATCGAGTCTGAATGAGATCCTTGCTGGGTTGAGCAATCTTGGTTGTAGGTTTTTCCCTTTCATCACTTTAAATATGTCCTGCCAGTCCCTTCCGGCTTGCAGAGTTTCTGCTGAAAGATCTGCTGTTAACCTTATGGGGATTCCCTTGTATGTTATTTGCTGCTTTTCCCTTGCTGCTTTTTTTTTTTTTTTTTTTTGCGGTATGCAGGCCTCTCACTGTTGTGGCCTCTCCCTTTGTGGAGCACAGGCTCCAGACGTGCAGGCTCAGCGGCCATGGCTCATGGGCCTGGCCGCTCCGCGGCATGTGGGATCTTCCCCGCATCCCCTACATCAGCAGGCGGACTCTCAACCACTGCGCCACCAGGGAAGCCCTCGCTTGCTGCTTTTAATATTTTTTCTTTGTACTTAATTATTGATAGTTTGATTAATATGTGTCTCGGTGTGTTTCTCTTTGGGTTTATCCTGTATGGGACTCTCTGTGCTTCCTGGACTTGATTGACTATTTCCTGTCCCATGTTAGGGAAGTTTTCGAGTATAATCTCTTCAAATATTTTCTCAAACTCTTTCTTTTTCTTTTCTTCTTCTGGGACCCCTGTAATTCGAATGCTGGTGCGTTTAATGTTGTCCCAGAGGTCTCTGAGACTGTCCTCAATTCTTTTCATTCTTTTATCTTTATTTTGCTCCCTGGCAGTTATTTCCACCATTGTATCTTCCAGCTCACTTATCCGTTCTTTTGCCTCAGTTTTTCTGCTGTTGATTCCTTCTAGAGTATTTTTAATTTCAGTAATTGTGTTGTTCATCACCGTTTGTTTGCTCTTTAGTTCTTCTAGACCCTTGTTAAATGTTTCTTGTGTTTTCTTCATTCTGTTTCTGAGATTTTTGGATCATCTTCATTATCATTTCTCTGAATTCTTTGTCAGGTAGGTTGCCTATTTCATCTTCATTTATTTGGTCTTGTAGGTTTTTACCTTGTTTTTTCATCTGTAACATATTTTTTTGTCATTTATTTCTCTTTTTTTTTTGATGGGTGGGGCTGTATTCTTGTCTTACTGGTTGTTTGGCCTGAGGCATCCAGCACTGGAGTTTTCAGGCTGGATAGAGCGGGGTCTTGGTGCTGAGAGTAGGACCTCCAGGAGGCCTCACTCCAGTTAATATTACCTGGGGTCTGAGGTTCTCTGTTAGTCCAGCGGTTTGGACTCGCAGCTCCCACCACAGGAGCTTGGGCCCAACCTCTGGCCTGGGAACCAAGATCCCGCAAGCTTCATGGCATGGCAGAAAAGAAAAAAAAAGAAACAAAAATGGTGTAGTACAATATGAAAGAAATAAAAACAAAATAAAATTAGAAAGATAAAAAATATATGAGGAAAAATAAAAACATAATTGAAACAATAGCAACAAGGTAAAATAAAACCACAACAGAAAAAAGAAAAATAAAGTGGGGCAGGGCAGGGAGAAACAAGCCAAAAGGAGAGGACAATAACAAATTATAAAGAATAAAATAAAATTAGAAAAATAAAAGGTTTATTAGGAAAAATATAAATGAATCAACAACGAGTCAGCAAGGTAAAATAGAACCCCAATCTAAAAGAGGAAAAAAGAAGAAGGAAAAAAAAAAGCCTTGGCTATGGGGACGGAGTTTAGGCAGAGGCAGGGTTTAGGGTGGTTCGGGACCTGGGGGGTGGGTGACGTTCAAGCGTGGGGCAGGGCCTCTGCTTAGGACCTGCGTGGAAAGGGAGAGGCAACCGTGGAAAGGAGGGCCTCTGGAGTGTGGAGTTCCGGGGTTTGGAGGTAGGGCCCTGGGTGGGGGTGTGTGTGGGGGGTTTGGGCCCAGCACGTTGGAGGGGGTCTCCGAGTGTAGAGGTGGGGCCCTGGGTGGGGGTGTAGGGGTGGGGCTTGGATTCTGTGGGGCAGGAGGGAGGCTCCGAGGGCAGAACATTAGGCCCAGGAGCCCAACAGGCTCCCCGGTGCCTACATGGACAGGGAAAGCGCTGGCCACGTTCCCTCCTGTTCCTTCGTGCCCCTCCCCCACCATCTCCCCCAGGGTCCCCCTCATTGCCACTGGACCCCTAACCATCGGTGGGTCCGGCTGGGTGTAGGAACTCCTCCCCCCCCAGCCCCCCCTCAGGGTCCAGCCTTTACTTTTGCTCCCCCTTCCCTCCCTCCCCCTCCCTCAGGACCTGCACGGCTGGAGGGGGCCTAGGTGGGCCGAGGATCAGGCCCGATCTCAGCAGGTTCCTGGGGGCCCAAGTGGGCAGGGGAAACGTGGCCATGCTCCTGTTTGATCCTCTGTCCTCCCAATGGTCCCCCAACTTAACCCCTTCGGGCGTGGGATCCCTTCCCCTTCCCCAGCCGCCCCTCAGCGGCGCCAGTCCCGTCCCACCTCCACTTCTCCTCTCCCTTCATTCCCCCCACGACCCAGGCCCTACCTGGTTGCTGACGGTTCTTCCCTTCCCCTTAGGTGTCCATGGTCCCCTGCCGGTGCCTGGTAGGTCCCCTAGTTGTGTGGAGACATGAATTCCACATCCTCCTAGTCCGCCATCTTGACTCCACCCACAACTGGGATGTTTTTAGTATACTTGGTGTAATACTGTTATTTTAATGATTTTCAGAATCGGAAATCAGACTTGTTTATGTCTTAAAACTAACTCAGAGAGTCATGTGCTGTGTTAAAATTTTAATTTTAAATCAAGCAGTTTCGGAAACTATTCTAATCACATCCTTTCCCTATTTAAAACCTTTTTGAAATGGCTTGGTTTAATACCAATTTCCTTGATTATTAGTCAACTTTACTATCTTCTAATCTTGGTCTTTCGTATTCTCCCTCCAGAAGTCACCTTTGAGTCCTCCTAGTCTGGGAGGACTGGGGATGGTCTGAAAGAAAAGGAAGGAGGAGTGAGGTTCCCAGGCCCAACTTCTGGTCCTCTGGTCCTTGCCCTAGCATCTGACCACTTTCATTTCTTCAAGGCTAGATTCCGTATATATCTTCAAAGTTAGTTCCTTTATCTTGGAGCCTGACTACCCCCTGGAGGCTGAAGTGGGAAGGACAGCATAACCTCACACAGGCTGAGCAGCAACAGGACAAAGTTTAGAAAATGATGGACTCCATATCTAACGTGGGTATTAAGCAAGATAAATACTGAGATACCAGTGTTGTCATTTTGCTCTGTTATTGTAATCTCTAATTAAGATGTTTTGAGAGTAAAAATTCTCTAGTCACCTTAGGAGACTAGTTCTGATACTGCTCATTCATAGCTGTTGGATTTTTTCATTATAGATTAATTGCAGAAATTTTGAGTCATTTATCCTATCTTGAATCCTTCTACTCCTAGAGGGAAGAGTACCTGAAAATAAGAACTTATTATTTAAAGGACTAATATTTCTACCTCTTTGCATTATTTGTAGTGCATCTAAACCATTTTTTGGTAACTTTCTTAGAGGGACAATGTTGTTCTCAAGGGACCTTTTTACTCTATGAACTCTCCATCCATGGTAACCCTTTTCTGTAGTTGAATTCCTTTTGATAGTTGTTGAAATTCATTCTTTTTTCCCTTGTTCATGACTGGGGGAAGTAACTGTTCAGAACTGGGAAAGCCCCCCTTGTCTTGATTTCTTTCCCTCCTTCATCCTTCTCAGTAAATTATTAAATGTTAACCCTTTGTTGGCAGTGTGTTCAGGTTTAGCTTCCCCTGACCCCCAGCACTAAATCAGTCAAATGAATGTGAGATGGCTCTCACATAATCTCCCACATTTAAAAGAAAGTTACAAAAAAATCCTCTCTTGCTTGAAAGATTCTCCTTTCTTTCTATTTTTAAAGGTTATTTTACATCTCTAAAGAACAGTAAGGCATGTTTTATAAGTAATGTTTGTAGATTCTTTCCTACTTGCAATATTGATTTGACTAATGGAAGGAAATTGTTTTCGTCTGTGTATGTATACATTGACAGTATTTGCTATTTTGACAATGGAGCTTGCTGTCTGGAAAAATTATACATATAAAATTGTAGGTATTGTTGTGTCATCTTATTTTTCCTTAAAATGCATTTTCAGTTACCCATAGTACATAAAGCTTTACAGTTGTATTTTGTAATTTATTTCTGAATAGCAGCTGAGATCAGAAGCATAGCAAAATTCCTGCTTTTATCAGTATCTGTAATAGAAAGGAAATTTATTAATGGAGTTATTAAATCGGAACCTATTGACATACAAGATTGACCATTAAGTCCAAAGCTAGTTTATTACCACATATGCAAGAATAAATTTGTTTAACATGAATTGTACAAATTTTTCTTGAGGGACAAGTCTTTGCTTTTTTTCTGTCTGGGTCATGTTGTTTCTACTATTTTAGCTTCATCACGTATCCTCAGAGCTCCAATATAGATTTTAACATTTTAAAAAATATGTAAACTTCACAAAAGGTAGTAAATTAGTCTCTCTTTTATGTATTTTTATTGCATTTATTAAAATGCAGGTTCCTTTGTCTCAGGCTGTGATACACAGGTCTTAAATTACTTTTAATTACTTATGTAGCTATATTAACAGCTTTCTTTTTTTTAATTTTTTAATTTATTTTAATTTATATTTTTATTTTTTGGTTGTGTTGGGTCTTCGTTGCTGCACGCAGGCTTTCTCTAGTGGCGGCGAGTGGGGACCAGTCTTCTCACTGTGGTGGCTTCTCGTTGTGGAGCATGGGCTCTAGGTGCGTGGGCTTCAGTAGTTGCAGCACACGGGCTCAGTAGTTGTGGCTCATGGGCTCTAGGGTGCAGGCTCACTAGTTGTGGCGCACAGGCTTAGTTGCTCCGCGGCACGTGGGATCTTCCCGGACCAGGGCTCGAACCCGTGTCCCCTGCCTTGGCTGGCGGATTCTTTAACCACTGCGCCACCAGGGAAGCCCTACAGCTTTCATTTTTTGAAAACATTGTGGAAAGGGGACTAGACTAGTAATCAAGAGACTAAGATTGATTAGCAATTATATCTTGAGTGAATCACTTAATTTCTCTAGAGCTTGTTTCCCATCTGTTATAAAGGAGTTATACCATATCATCCTTTAGTATTAAATTTTTCTTGAATCTGGTAGGTTGGTTTACTAAATGAGAGTAGGCCCCTAGGGGCTTCCATTAATTAGGAAATACAGGAAGAGATTCTGCTCATTTCCAGTCTGTTTTTATTTGTTTATTTATTTTATTTTATTTTATTTATTTATTTTTGGCTGCATTGGGTCTTCGCTGCTGTGTGCGGGCTTTCTCTAGTTGCGGTGAGCGGGGGCTACTCTTCGTTGCCAAGCGCGGGCTTCTCATTGCGGTGGCTTCTTTTGTTGTGGAGCATGGGCTCTAGGTGCACGGGCTTCAGTAGTTGTGGCACATGGACTTAGTTACTCCGTGGCATGTGGGATCTCCCCGGACCAGGGCTCGAAATGTCCCCTGCATTGGTAGGCGGATTCTTAACTGCTGCGCCACCAGGGAAGCCCTCCAGTCTATTTTTAGATCAAAATCCTGGCTCAATTTTAGTTTTCCTGGTTCTCTACCAGGTGTTCTCTGAGTTCCCAGGAGCAAATCATGCCTTAAGGAGTTAGGAGAAAAGGCCCAAAGCTCAATGTACTCCACATGGCTATAGAGTTAGTGTACTGACTTCATTGCCTCTGGATTTTTAGAATATTGCTATCACATGTATTGTTACTCCCACTACAGAAGATCAGAATGCCTATTCATCTTTATTTGAAATATTTGAGGACATCCTTTATTTTTAAATCCACTTTGTAATTTATTTTGCTGACAGAATCTGGCCAACTATATCCTATTGTTGGAATTTTGCTGATAAATCCACAATCGTTAACCTCAGATCTCTTTAACATATTTATTAAAGTGGATTTTCTAGCTTAGTATATATTTTGCCATGTTCTTTTGGTTTTACTTTTCCTTGTAGAATCTCCCTGATGATAGGGAATAATGAATCATTTTGAGAGAAAGACCTCCCCTCTGTCTCTTAACAGAACCACAAATTCTGTCTCCACGTTTTTTATTATTATTATTTGGAATAAGGAAAAAAGAAAATAAGGTTGGATGTGATCTAATAATGTCCAAACCTCATTTTAATGTTTACTGCACGCTCTTCTCACACCCAACATTTTGCCAGTGTGTTTAACCTGGCTCTAATTTTTTTTCTAAAGCAGTTAAAAATGATAGTTTTCCTTTCTCATCTTGCTTCTGCTGTACATTCAGTAAATGCCCAGTATATGCCAGGTGATGAACCATATACTGAATAACATTAAGGGTAGCATCAGAACTAGAGAGAGCTCAATCAGGATTACTTTCTTCTCTTTCCTTAGTTAAGACCAAGTCACTATTGCTCTTTGTTTTTAATAAGTTGAGCCTATAAGCTGTGTGAGTTTTTTCCCTTTGCATCTCTTCATCTTTCTTTTGATGGATATGTTTTGTTTTGGACTAGATGCTATTGTACGTAAGTACATTTGTACTATTATATAGGAAAAAATGTAAAGTTAGTGTTTTTAAAGCTTTTTGTTGTTTATAACATTTCATGAAAGGTTAATTGGATAGGATGAATTTCTGTTGGAAAATATCAGAAGCCTGCAGCCGGGAAAATTTATGAATATATGTCTTCTCTGCTGTTGGTTTAAAAAAAAAAACCTAAGTAAATGTAAATATTAAGTAATATTCTCTAATGGTATTTTTTAAACACCACTATCTCTATTACTACTTCTGCAGTTATGGAGTAATACTGAGTGGCACTGAAGAAATTATGTTCAGGTTTTTTCAAAGAACTGCTTCTGATAGGAAAATGCTTAGTAATGATGAAGACACGCCCTCCAGTTCAGTGGCCATTTTGTACGGTAGTGCTGGAGAAACAAGTGGGAACCATCAAAGAAAGAAGTGTACGGATCAAAGGAATATGGTCAAGAGGCAGTAAATTTTTCCTCTAGGTCAAGTGGAGAAATTAGAACTATGCTGCCTGTGAGTAGTTTAATTCATTGGACCAATTTTAAAGAACCCTTTTAGCTTACTTAATCTTTTTAAGTTTTATGATTAGATTTTGCTTTGCTGATAACGAGGAACAATTAAATTAACACATGGATTTGGGGCTTTTGGAATAGTAATTTAGAAGTTATACTGAAATGTGTATACTCAAAAGTATTTCCTGTTATTTTATAATATCTTTAATTTTGCAAGGTACTTTTCTATGATATTATTCAAGGTTTAAGGTGGGGGACAATAAGTAGTTATTTTTAAATTATACTTTGTGATTGTGTACTGATTAAAGATAAGTGAAAGTTCTATAGAAATTCTGTATATTGGCAATATAATTAATAGTCGTGGAGAAATTTATTTCCCTTTGTAGGGTTTTGTTAACTGTGACGGTTTTAGCTCTTTATATACCAAAAGCTTCTTCATTAAAAATAGAGAAAATAGCTACCTTGTGTAATTTGGTAGTGACAGTCTTGTCTTCCTCATCAGCTTATTTTTGGGGGTTCTGCAGTTAGCTGGGAAGAAATAAGAAAATCATAGCAACTGACAACAGGAGTTCATCCTTTTCAATCATATTTTCCCCCAAAAAATGCTGTTCTATACTGATAATCACATTTAGACCTACAGCTTTAAGCAATATTCAGATAAAAGACTTTAAAAATATTTTTAATAGCTAATAAATAATTGTTTCCCGGCAAATATTCTCCATCAGATTCCTTTTACAGATATCTTTTTCCTTAAAGATTTTGTTTTGAATAAAAGATCTTTTAGAGGTTCTACTGGTATGATAGAAACTTTTTAAAGTATGTAACTTAAATTATAGTAGTTTTTTCCTGAAGAAACTAAAAATTGATACAGACTTTTAAAAAAACGTTACCTGTAAGTAATTTGATAAATTCTATTAACAAGGGAATGGAAATTGAAGGCTTCTAAGCACAGATTTATATCTTGTAAAGTCTTCATTAACAGTTACTTCTACATCACACAATTTCAGGTTTCTATGCCAATGCTTCCTGCCTCCTACTACCTTCTGTTAGTAGCTAACTATTTTCCTGTTGCTTTTTGTGTTTAATATAGACTTGCAGAGATCACATAACATCTGACATCTGACAGTAGTTAGCATTTTGCTTTGATATAGTACTGATGCTGTAAATAAAGGAACTGTGTAATAGTCGAGTAGATCATTAGTTTTGATATAGAAAAGTGCTCGGGATCATTCTATTCATTTGCTAAATTAAGAATATAGCACCTTTTTAATCAGGCCTTATGTTGGGCACCTTTTTCCACACAAATAACACACATGAATATATTGTCATTGTAATAACACTCTACTCTTTCAAACCACTTTTAAGTCCAGCTCATTGTAGCCAGCTTCTAGACTTGTGTAATCTGAGGCAAATGCATATGAATTATAGCTCATCTGAAAGAGAAATGATTGATAATAAATGTAGATATTATCGGGAGACTTATGCTGACCTGTTTTGAATTTTCTAACTTAATCTGTTAAGTAATTTAAAAATTACAAGTTCAGTTTCTGGTTAAAAAATATGCAAACTATACAAGATACTATATTAGACCAAGTTAATGAACTTATTTACTTTAAGTTATTTGCAATGTAGTGGAGTAAATAACAGCTTTAACTCTGTCAGGCTGCCTAGCTTCAAATCCTGGCTCTACCATTTACTGTCTCTGTGACCTTGGCCAAGTTACTTGGTCTCTCTGTGCCTTAGTTTCCTCTTATCTTAAATGAGTTCTGCCATAAAAGATTATTGTAAAGATGAGAGTTAGTACATAAAAATGCTTAGAACAATGCCTGGCAGTGTGGTTACTCAGTAAATGTTTAGTGCTGCTGTTTGGGGAGGAATTAGTGGGGAGGGAATCAACAAACAGATGAGAGTCTACACTGATCATCCTCTTGTGAGAAAAAAGCGCAGCTGGTAGCATCAAACAGAATTAGCAGCCTCCACCGACATTTCCAAACCAGAGGTAAACCCTGCTTTAGCGTGAGAAATGGGCAGAGGGAGCAAGTCAAGGGCTATTTCCAGATGTCCACTACCTATGGCCCCCATAGCCTGTGGGAAACTGGAACCCTGGAATGAGTAACCAGAAAAATCATGGAGCCTGTAGAGCATAAGAATACCAATTCTGTGAAGGTTCGGAGGAGCTGCCATTTTCTAAAATACACTCACAGGGAAAAAAGTCCAGATTTAAGAGACTGTAGTTCTGTGAAACTTAGAGCCACCAGTGAAAGGGGAATAATTTGAGATGAGGACAGCCTGAAGGGGGGGGGAATATATAAGTGAATTAAAAATTGTACCATGCAGGGCCTGCATTTTAGACCTTACAGAATATAAAATCTGACATATATTAGCCATCTCTTTTACTTTCTGTATTCTGATTCATTTAACAACTTGGAGCCTTGCTGACCCTGGAGGGATTGCTCCTCCCAGGTTACTAAACGATAGTACACTACTCACCTGGCTACTATCTATCTGCCTAATCATACCGGGGTCAGGTACCAGACCCTACTAGGGACAGCCCCTATGCTCCAGAGACTGCTGAAATCATCCATTTAGCCAGCCTTAAGCCTGCTTACCTTGCCTTGCCCATTCGCCCATTCCTTCCCACAGAAAGCACAATAAAGGCTCTCTCCCATAATTTCCCTCCTCTCCCTCCTGACTGACCCTGGTGCTGCCCACACGCCCATCCCTCCCTTGTGGCACAACCTGCTCCCTTCTCTTGGGATCTGTGAATATAACCAACTGTCTTTCCAATGGCAGTTGTCTGCTGATCTGTTGGCCTCACCACACCTGTACAATAAAACCTATATTTTAGGGTGGCACAGTGGTTAAGAATCCACCTGCCAATGCAGGGGACACGGGTTCGAGCCCTGGTCCGGGAAGATCCCACATGCCGCGGAGCAACTAAGCCCATGGGCCACAACTACTGAGCCTGTGTGCCACAACTACTGAAGCCCGTGCTCCGCAACAAGAGAAACCCACACACCACAACGAAGAGTAGCCCCCACTCGCCGCAACCAGAGAAAAGCCTGCACACAACAATGAAGACCCAATGCAGCCAAAAATAAAGTAAATAAAATTTTTTTTTAAACCTGTATTTTAAAATAGTAAGACAAATTGGTGAGAGAAGCGTTAGTGGCTCCTTTTAGATCTCCTTTTTCCTCAGGCAATTTTGTGTTATGGTTAAGGGTGTAGGCTTTGGACTCAGACCAGCTAGCCTCACATTCTGCTGGGTGACCTTGGACAAGTTATTTAACCTCCACATACCCCAGTTTCCTTCTAAAATGGGGGTGGTAGTAATAATACCTCTTTAGAAATTTGTTGTTAGGAGTAAATGAGGTATCATAAAATATGCTTAGCTTAATGCTTAACATATAATCAACTCAACAAATCTTAACTATTTTTACTGTTACTCTTATTATTTTCCAGCTTTGGCTTTACTCTCTTCTAAAATATTGATCTCTCTTAGGGCCCTCTTGTCTTCTCACACTATGTGTTATCTTTAGCTGATCTCATTTACTCCATGTGTTTCCATACCTATATACTATTGTATGGGTTTGCCACCATACCTATTTGCCAAAAAATGTATTCATTCAGACTAGGCCACTCTCCTGATCTCCAAATATTTTAGGTCCAAGTTACTCACATTTGAATATCTCACAGGTGCCTCTAACTCATTGCCTCCCTCTTCAGACTTGTTCCTCTGCTGCTATTTTATATTTCAGTAACTAGCACCACCTACTTGTTCAAACCAAAAATCTAGGAGTCATCTTAGTCATCTCTATTGACAGCCACTTTCAATCATAAATGGATACCAAATTTGGGGGGAAGAATTCACAAACTAAAGAATGCTTATTACATTTTGTGAGAAGGAGTAGGGATTAGGGGCAGGAAAAAAAGTTTTTTCACATTTTACATCTTTTTGTACTGTTTGAATTTTTAATTTAAAAACAGTAAGAAAAAAAAATCCATGAAGTTGAGCAGTTGAACTCAGTTTCCTTTTATAGGTAAAGCAATGTTAACTTTTCCTTGATATCCTCTGGGAGAAGTTAATGGTAGAAAATTAGTATAACTGTAGTTAGTATAGTAGGTGCTCAATAAATATTTGGTTAGTGGTAGATGAACAAATGATGATTGCCATTTAAGTTTCCCTTTTGCTAAATTTTTCTAGTGGAATGCTGTTAGCAGTCAATCACTAGCATCTAGAAGACAGAGCGAATAGTTGATGAGGAGCCAGAATCAGAATTTGGCCAGTAGTTGTTGCAGACTACAGATTGCTTTTCTAAAAAGGTATACAGCTCTTCTGACAGAGCTCTTCTGGGGAAGAGACGGAGAGTATCCAGAGGGTATATCAGGATTAGTTTGGAAAGAGGATGTTAGGGTTCTGCTGGCTGCACCTGATGCAGGTGCTTGCTTGTGGGCCTATAGCATTGACAGAGGTGTGCCAGTAGCCAAAGGAAACCGCTTCTTAGTAAGATGCCATTTGTGGAAGAAGCTAAATTTATTTAGATACCTAACTTTCCTAGTTACATATGTGGCCCAGTTAGTCACATATATATTTCTTATATATAAGAAATATATATGTTGAGACCCCAACAGAAATGTTTTAATAAGGAAATTATTTTATTGGAAGACTGAAGTTCAGTTAGACGAACAAGAAGTTCATTTAGAAATAATCTCCAGGGCTTCCCTGGTGGCGCAGTGGTTGAGAGTCTGCCTGCCAATGCAGGGGACACGGGTTCGTGCCCCAGTCCGGGAAGATCCCACATGCTGCAGAGCGGCTGGGCCCGTGAGCCATGGCCGCTGAGCCTGCGCGTCCGGAGCCTGTGCTCCGCAATGGGAGAGGCCACAACAGTGAGAGGCCCGTGTACTGCCAAAAAAAAAAAAGAAAAGAAAAAGAAATAATCTCCATATATAACCAAGTGCTGTAATTATTTTGGTTTTATATAGTATTGGTGGCTGGTTAAAATTTTAATGCATAAACTCTGATACAGTTATTTTGAAGGTAACTCATTTCACTGTTAGAGAGCCTGTTGAGTTTTTAGATTGCAAGTCATGGAAAAATAACTAATTTTCCATTTTGGTTTTTGAATCATTTTCCCAAAGTAAGAAGTAAGTCATGAAAGCAGCTGCTGGGCTACTTATTTTGGGGGAATTTTTTCAACCTGTGATTCCTTATACTCTAAAACAGGGTTTCTCAACCTCAGCATTGTCGACAGTTTGAGCTGCATAACTTGTGGGGCTCATCCTGTGCACTGCAGGATGTTGAGTAGCATCCCTGATCTCTACCCATTAGATGCCAGTAACACTCCTCGCCTCCTCAGTTATAACAACCAAAAATAGCTTCAGACATTGCCAATGTCGGAGTTGGGGAATGGGGGCAAAGTCTACTTTGAGAACTACTGCTCCGTAGGAATATACTGGGGTTTTGTTTTTCACTGTCTAAGCATGGGTTCAAAAATCACATAATTGAGAATTGCTTGTTCCACAAGCTTCACATTAATTTTTGAAAAGTAAATATGAATAATTGACATTGATATGTAATTGGTCATTTATTTCTACCTCCAGTAAGACTGGTAACTGGAAATCTTGTTGCTCGAGAGTACTTTGGACGTTTGTTGTTTTAGGTGGAAGTATTGAGTGGCCTGAATTTTTGCAGGAAGTTTGCAAATCCAAACATTTGCCCAGTGTTATCTAAATTTTTTTAGTAAATAAATAAAATATCACGTACACATGTTATACTATTTGATGCTTGTGTGATTAACTCACAAGTTCATTTAAAGATGTTACTAAATTAATGTTTGCTTTTTGTCCTATTCTCTTTCACTAGATACGAAAAGTACCACTACCGTTATATGGAAGTTTGTAAAGATTTGAGTGTTCTATTCTAAAGTTTAATAAACTTTTTTGCCCAGATTAAAATAATAACTTGAATTTTTTCAATTTTACACTTTTCTGCCATAGTATTTTCTTAAATCTTTTATACTAGACTCTGGGAAAACCTAGCATCTGACTTTTCAAAACTTTTATAATGGACTTTTAAAATTATACATAAAAAGTAATACAGTGAAAGTTGCATGTGCCCATCACCCAGCTTCAGCTTGAGCAGCTGTTAACATTTTGCCAAACTGTCTCATCTATTCCCCTCCCACCCCCATCTTTTTTCTTGGAGTATTTTAGAGCAAATTCCAGACATTACTTAATTTCACCTGTAAATGCTTCAGTATGCATCTCCAACAGATAAGTAATCTCTCTCTCTCTCTTTTTTAATGCTAACTCCAATACAATTATCTAAAAAAATTAATAATAATTCCCTAATATCATCTAATACCTAATCTGTGTTTGGATTGCCTCAAGTATCTCAAAAATGTCTTCTTACAACTGTTCAAACCAGGATCCTAACAAAGTCCATCTATCACATTTGGGTGATACGTCCCTTTAGTCTTTAGCAGTTTTCTCCACCTCCTCCACCTTTATTATATCATTTATTCATTGAAGAAACTTGGGTAATTTGATCTGTAGAATTTCCACATTGTGGACTCGGCCGATTACATAGGATAAAATGGCATTCTTGTTAGCACAAAATTCTATATTTTAACATACCACTTTTTTATCTTGTTTCCCAAAGAACGTCATGAGTTTTGTTTTACTACCTGAAAAGTTTAAGAACTTCGTAGCATTCTTATTTTGTACTTAAGGAAGCTAAGACCAAGAGAGGGTTTTCCTGAAACTAGCAACTTAGTTGGAAAGTATCAGACTACTCAGCATTTTCCTTGGTACTGTTGAAAGCCGAGTGTCCCATGGTTTTATCAGAAGTGTCATAGGATGAAACTTTTTTAGCAAAGACCTCACCTGTGTTGTTTTCTCCCCTGTGCCTACATATTACCTGCTACGTGGAGGATATTTAATTAGTATTTATTATTATGAGTTGTCTAATTCTGCCAGGTTTGGCCTACTCTTCCCTTTCTGGGCTAGAACCTGAAAGGTTACAACTTGTTCTATCCGTAAGGATTTAAAGCAGTTTAGGAGAGCAAACCTAATAATAAAAGCATTTTACTCATCACCTCCATTTCTGCACTAGTTAATCTTCCTTTCTAATTGCAAACCAGCAATAATGGTACTGGCACTTCTATAGAATGCACCATAAATCATGCAGAAAATAAACAATGCATTAAAATGCATTCAAACTTTATATATCCATTAGTGTGGGATCTGATATCTTGGGGGGAGCATGAAGTGCAGGTAGTCTGGGACTTAAAGAGTCATTTTATTGCAGTGCTTGTTCAGCAAAAATATTGGGGTTTCCTGTCTATTTTTGTTTATTTTTCTTACAAAAATATGTTTCAGTCATCAGAACAATCTTAGCACAACCAAGGACTGTTGGCATTTTTTCACTTAGCAAAATTCTTTCTGGTGCTACGATGTGTGTTTTCTGTCAGCTAAAATTTACAGGAATAGTGAACCACAAGGATTTCCTGAGGAGAAGCTCCCCCATGCTGTGTCTGGGATTTCTCATATTTCTTTTGGCAGCAGTAACATTCTCCAATACTACAGAATTACAGTTTGAGTCCAGTGCTAATAATTTCTCTTCAAGAAAACAACTTAACTGAAACATTTGTGGTTCTGTTTTGCTTGAACCAAGGAAAAAGTTATAACAGAGAAAATTACCTATCACCACCTACTCTGCCTTACCCTCCACACACACACACACACACAAAAAGTCCCTTTCTAAAGCTGGATCAACCTATAATAATACTCATTATATGAATCATAGAAATTTCTGTGTGTTCGTTTTTAAGCCTAATAGCTGCAAACCTCCAAATATAGTGGTTAAGGCTGTTACAATAGGGAGCCTCACCTTGCTGTAAAAGAAAAAGTATTTTATATTGGGTGATCAGGTTTTATACAAAGACGTTATTTGCCTCTCTCTCATTCTGTCATGCATGTACAGAGTATGAAAAACTAATCAATATGGTTTCGTATTGCCTGTTAAAATTAACCTTTTCAAAATTATCAGTTGTCAAGTTTGGTATGGCTATTCTTTGGTAACACAATTATCAGGAAAGACTTAAAATACTCCTCCATTTCCAACTACATATCTGTTTAAGGTCTGATTTTCTTTATATACTTCATCCAAAATAAAAAATTACAACTGATTCAATACAGAAGCAGATATAAGAATCCAGCTACCTCCTGTTATGGTAGACTTTAAGAGATGTGCAAAAATATAAAACAGTCCACTCTTAATACATTTCTTTCATTGTGGAAAAAATTTTTTCATTAAAATTATGTTGTTTACATAAATTTATAATGGGTTTATTGTTATTTTAAGTAAGTTAATAAATGTTTCAATTTTTTAGTTTCAATTTCTAATCTGGTAAATATTGTTAGACAGCCACATAAACAAAAGCTCTTTGGGAGCTTCAATAATTTTTAAGACCATAAAGGGGTCTTGAGACCAAAACAATTTGAGAACCACTGGTCATGGTTTGGTTATCTGAGATCTTTCAAATAGTGCACAGGTTATTTGTCAGTTTCAGTGAAAAAGATAATTTTATCTGCCAGACATTTTTTAAATTAATATAAAATAATAACTTTACTAAAAATCCCTTTGCATTCTTAAAAATTGCTCATGTGCTACAAGGTCTATCCTTGTCAGTTCTTCTTGGCTAATGTTCAGTTTGTTAACCAAAGGATGTTTGTTTTTCATTTGTGTGTTATCATTGGTTAAATTTTTTAAATTAATTTTGGGCTGCGTTGGGTCTTTGTTGCTGCGTGCGGGCTTTCTCTAGTTGCGGCGAGCGGGGGCTACTCTTCGTTGCGGTGTGCAGGCTTCTCATTGCAGTGGCTTCTCTTTGTTGCGGAGCACGGGCTCTAGGTGCATGCGGGCTTCAGTAGTTGTGGCACACAGGCTCAGTAGTTGTGGCGCACGGCCTTAGTTGCTCTGTGGCATGTGGGATCTTCCCAGACCAGGGCTCAAACCTGCGTCCCCTCTTAACCACTGCATCACCAGGGAAGTTCCATCACTGGTTAAGTTTAAAATTTTCTTTTGGCTCAAAGGTGATTGAATCGTAAAAGTGGAAATAAAACAGTAAAATAAATGCTACAACTCAGAATACTATCATAAACATAGTGTAGCTTTAGTGTTCATATAGTCTGAGTTTATATGTGTTAGAAAGTGATATGATTTGCATTAACAGCCAAAAAGAGAAGAGTGCAGACATGAAATACGATGATGATTGGAATTAACATTTTATTGGACCTGCAGTACCTTCATCCCTTGTCTCCAGAGGTGGTCTACTCTGAAATTTTGCCAAAATCTTAGTTACATAAAGTCATGAAACAAAGTACAATGATGGCCTTGGCAAGCCAGAATTTTCCAGAACTGTAAAACGGTGCTTTCTAGGCTGAAAGTGATGAATTCTATCACTAAAGATGAGGAAGAAACCAGAACTGCTAAGGCATCATTCATAGTTGCGTAGCACAAATGGGTATGTATGTCACACCTTTGACCAGAAGTATGAACCAGCCAAAAAGTTATTGAGAGGTTTTGTTTGGAGAAAAGTCGGGATAAGTTACTGGTAGAATTACTGTATCAAAAGACACTGTTGGGGCTTCCCTGGTGGCGCATTGGTTAAGAATCCACCTGCCAATGCAGGGGACACAGGTTCAAACCCTGGTCTGGGAAGATCCCACATGCTGCGGAGCAACTAAGCCCGTGTGCCACAACTACTGAGCCCATGTGCCACAACTACTGAAACCTGTGCGCCTAGAGCCCGTGCTCTGCAACAAGAGAAGCCACAACAATGAGAAGCCCACGCATTACAACAAAGAGTAGCCCCCACTCGCTGCAACTAGAGAAAATCCGCACACAGCAACAAAGACCCAACACAGCCAAAAATAAATAAATATATATATATATATTTTTTAAAAAGACACTGTTGGGCATTATCAGTAGTACACAAGGTAAACAATTAATGCTGCTGTTTTGTGAAATATGAAATAGCAAGTGTTCCAGACTATGGTGATCCAAACTGAGTGTGTATGCTTTTAATGTGCAAACAAAAAGGGAGAACAAAGTATTCATTGTATCTCTTCTGTGTAATCACTTCTTAAAAATCTGTGTTACAGATACTCCATTTTGTTATTTTGTGAGCTGTGACATAAGCTGGAAAAGGAAGGGATATTGTGGTCAGTGCTGACTTAGCATCAGCTAAGTGTGCTGTAAGGAAGGACATTACAGTTTGAATAAAAAGAGGTTTGGCCCCATCCCCAGCCCCCAGGCCTCCTCCCAGAGAACAATTAGCAGGCAAGAGTGTACCTCATGATCTTAATTGAGTTGGGAGTCAACAAACTAAGGCTGTTGGGCCAATTTGTACTCCCTCTGTGCCTTTTTTATGTGGCTGGTGAACAAAGAATGGTGTTTTACGTATTTTTAATGGTTGGGGAAAATATCAAAAGAATGATATTTTGTGATGCATGAAAATTATAAAGTTTGGTATTTCCATAAATAAGGTTTTACTGGAACATAACCACATTCATTGGTCTATATATTGTCTGTGGCTGCTTTCACACTACTGCAACGGACTTGATGAGTTGCAACAGAGACCATATGGCCTGCAAAGCCTAAAATATTTACTATCTGGCCTTTTACAGAAGAAGTTTGATGACCCTTGAATTAGAGTAACTCCACTTTGATCCATCTTATTTATTGTTCTTCCCCATGGGAGTTCATTTGAAGAAAGGGTTCTACTGCCTTAAAAACAAGTTTTGGGTTTTTTTCTAAAGTATGTAAACTTTTCCAAAGGTCAGCCCAAAGAGCTAGCGTTCTTGTTCTTTTGCCACTCTGGGGGCAGGGCAGGGTGGGGTTCACAGTTCAGTTTGAAAATACAGATTGAGTAACTCAAGGCAATATTTGAAGATACATTATGGGTGATAAAAAGATTAACCATTTGTGCCACCAGAGATTTAAAGTCTGATAACAAGGATAAGACAGTAAATTCTTCCTCCTTATTTTTAAAATTTTTGCATATTTTTCTCAAAAGAGAAATTAAACATAGCTTAAAAGGAAGGCATCTGACTCATCTTCCTGTTCCCTCAAATTAATAGCCAGTGAATTGCTACCTGTCCAACAAATTCCCACTCTTCCTCATTTTTCCAAACTCAAAGATATATTCCCTAAAAGCGTTGGTCTAATTTAGCTACCTCTCCTCTGTTTCCATAGCAACCAACACATTCCTGTAATTATTAATTTGCTTCGTGTCTCTGTAACTAAACTATAAGTAAGCTTCTTTGGTGTCTTCCTCTCTAAACACAGGAGGGACTATTTGTAATTTTAGGTAATATAGCACAATATTTCAGAGCACTGGCTTTGGAGTCAGACCTATCCTGCTTTCTCTAGCTGAGTGAATCTTTCCTCATCTATGAAATGGGAATAACAGTAGTAATGATGATGGTAATTTAGTTTGTTGTAAACCTTAACTGAGACAACGCATGTAAAATGCTTAGTTGAGGTTTTGCCACATAGCACTATGTCATCTGAGTGGCTGTTGTTTTGGTGGTGGTTGTTATTGTATCTCTAATATCTGACATAATGTCTTTTTTAAGTATTAAAAATCTTGTTGACTGGAACCAAGGTTTATTTTAAACATTTACCAACTTTGTGCTTTAGAAAAGACTAAAAGTTAAAATTAAAGCTGCCACTTACCTAGAAAGAGTTGTCCCATGGATTTTCATTCAATAGTGATGATGATGTTTCTGTTCGATGTTCTTTTTTTTTTTTTTTTTTGGTCTGTTCCAAAACCTGTGCTCTTTCCACATAGCTTATATAAAGTTGAGGTATAAATTGAATGCTTACCATGTGCCAAGGACTGTTCTAAATGCTTTATATTTATTTAGTCCTCGTAAGAACCCTGTGAGTTAGGTGTTAATTATTATTCCTGTTTTTAGATGAGACAGCCCAAGCAGAGAAGGATTATAATTTGCCATGGGTTACCAAGCTAGTAAGAGGCAGAATCGGGATTTGAATCCGCAGTCTGGCTCCAGAGTTTGTGTTCTTAACCTGCACAAACCTACCTGTCTTATTTGCTATATGCTTTATGTAGGCATATTTTAGGTAACTTTCTTGGAGTTTTAAGTTTGTTTACAGTGCTGGCATATGATACATAATACTCATTTGTGCTTGAATGAATTAATGAATATGATGGTATGATAAATTTATAATTGATATAGTATGATCATTGATTAATTCTTCTTGGCTTCAAGTAATAACTTTTTCACTGTAGGTCCTTTTCGGAGCTATCTTTAGCCAGGATTAGCTATTATGAAGCAATCTATTCTAATACTACAAAAATTTGGACAAAGAAATTGCTTAACAAATCTACTTATATTCCTAAATTCATTTTTTCTTGCTGGTACTCACTCAAAAAAAAAAGTCTGTGTTTTATTTAGTTTTTCCTTTTTTGGGTTACTCTGTTGAATTGTTTGTTGATTTTTTTTTTTTTTAATGGTACGTGGCATTGTGACAGATAATTCAATTCTTTATAGAAGAAGCCTTAAAGAATTTGGGCATACTTGTCATAATGTTGAATTTGGCCTCTAAAACTTCTGAAATACAGTTGACCTTTGAAACATAGGGGAGTTAGAGGCACCCACCCGCGTATAACTTCACAATCAGCCCTCTCTTTTCTCAGTTCCTCTTCCCGGGCTTCAACCAACCCTCCATTGTGTAGTGCTATAATATGTATTTATTTTTAAAAATCTTCATCAAAGTGGAACCCCACAGTTCAAACCCTTATTGTTAAAGGGTCAACTGTAGTAATGATCTTGAAATTTACTTTATGTCTTTTTCAGAATTCTCCGCTTTACCAGTACTTACAGGATCTGGGACACACAGACTTCGAAGTATGTTCTTCTCTGTCACCAAAACCAGAAAAATGCACAGTGACAGAGGGACAACAAAAGCCTCCTGCAAGAGCCCTGCCAAAAGTAAGAAGGCATACTCATTCTCTTTGACTCAATCTTTTGTTCTTTACTGATTATTTAAACTGCCTTTACCCTTATCCTTACAAAAAACAAAAACAAAAAAACACCTTGTTGGCACCTCCATGTTCTCCCTTGGTAAGACTTTAATTTTTATTTCATCAGTAGTACGTGTCTGTTTAGATAAACATGAATCCATGCTGTTTTGGACTATCTCATGGGTAGTTTGTATAATGAATTAAAATTAATATGATTGAAGATTAAAATATATTACATATTTAAACATTGAAGTTATCTGGAAGGAACCAGACAAATAAACTAAAACCTTAATGAGAACCCAACTAACTATAGGATTCCTATAGTAACTAGAATTTTTTTCCTTGAGAGAGATTGGGATTGACATATATACACTAATATGTACAAAATAGATAACTAATTTTTAAAAAAAGAAAAAAATAGTGGGATAGCAAGTGCAGACAAAACAAAAAAAGTTTTTTAAAGAGAGTGCAAATTATAAGAAAGCAGATTAATACTTAATAAACAGTTTCAAGGATATATGATGGAGTGGGTGTATTTACCTCAATTTCTGATGCCCTTTATATCTGCAGTATCATATACTTTTATACAGTGAATATTTCATAGTTGATGTACATCATTGTGAGGCTGAGATACTAGAAGAAGCCACCGATAATTATGTTCTATAAAATATATTTACTAGATTGATTCATGTTCTATTAGCTGTATTTATTAAAATAAAAATCCCAGTATATTTCAGTTTTAACTAAAGGAATTCTAATTTAACAAAAAATATAACCAGATTACCTCATTTCTCAAGCATTCTAGTTTAATCAGTGTTTTATTATAATTCAAGTTCCTTTTGGGAGGAGAATTTTAAAGTTTTCAATTAGTCATTTACTCTGTGTGATAGAAAGGAAAAGACCTTTCCTTCTGTACTTCTTAGAAAAACTCTAAAATGTGAGGTAACCAAGCTGGGCCCAATTGCAACAGCAGAGTAAACACCAGAGAAATTTTTTTTTTTTTTCACTAACACTCACAAGGTGGGAGTTAGGGGAGCAAGAGTCCTCTGTACTTAAACCCTTTCTTCTCCTTGCTCCTTTCAAATATGAATGTTCCTGGGAAAAGTTTTGAAAGCAAGACCTAAAGATATATCTAAAAGATTATTGGGACTTCCCTGGTGGTCCAGTGGCTAAGACTTCGTGCTCCCAATGCAGGGGGCCCGGGTTCAATCCCTGGTCGGGGAACTAGATATCACATGCTGCAACTAAGAGTTCGCGTGCCGCAACTGAAGATCCTGCATGCCGCAGTGGGGATCCTGAGTGCCGCAACTAAGACCCGGCATGGCCAAATAAATAAATATTTTTTAAAAAATAATAAAAATAAAAGATTATTTACAGACTAAAATTTGAATTTGAGATTACTTGGCAACAAAAGACAAAGAATGGGCCAAGGGATAGTGCTGGGGCAGGAGATGGACATTGACCTCTTGTGTGTGTGAGTGTGTGTGTGTAAACTTGGGTTTTGTAAGTATTTAATTTTCATTTATGACAGGTATTTTTACATATAGAAATGTTGTTATTAATTTATAAATAAATGAGAGTTTAAAATTTCATCCTCTTAGAAATAGAGGAACAGTAAAAAGCATAGCCAGAGGGTGTTTTTCAAAATTACCACATGTCTAGAAAATTCATTTAGTCTTCATGTTACACATTTCAACTGTACAAGCTATATCTTTCTAGAATGGAGTTTTTCTAGATATGAAGCAGCTAAATTTTAGAAAGATTTGTTATTCCTTCTTAGCGGATATATTTTTAGAATTGCCCCCCAAATTCTGTTCAAGCTGTAAAGTAGCAGTTATTTTCTTTGGAAAGCAAATTTTCTATATGAGTTCATGATGAAACACTCATTAGCATTAATCACCCTTTTTAAACTTTTTTTTTAAATGTGTTTGTTAAAGTACTTATTGAGTAGTCTGTACTGGTATTCTTTTCATGAATATTCATTCTCTGTATATTTTTCTGGTTTCTGTTCCTGTGATTATTCTTTTTTTTTTTTTTTTTTTTTTTTTTTTCGGGTATGCGGGCCTCTCACTGACGTGGCCTCTCCCATTGCGGAGCACAGGCTCCGGACACGCAGGCTCAGCAGCCATGGCTCACGGGCCCAGCCGCTCCGCAGCATGTGGGATCCTCCCAGACCGGGGCACAAACCCGTGTCCCCTGCATCGGCAGGCGGACTCCCAACCACTGTGCCACCAGGGAAGCCCCCTGTGATTATTCTTAAACATTCCTCCCACAAAGTTTCAGCATCAGTCCTCTTTGCTTTATCTGTTTTCTCTGAGCTATCTCATCTGCTTTCTTACCCTCATTGGCTACTTTTGTTTATTCTCCATTTTCACTGAGTTCCAGATACTTGTTATACATTTCCATTTGCCTGTGCTCCAGGCAACTCAGATTCAACATGTCTAAAACAACTTTTTTTTTCCTCAGCATTCCTGAAACAAAATATTCTTTCTGTATTCCCAAATTACCACCCTCTCAATTATCTTGCAATTTCCCATCACTCCCACATTGACTTGGTCATTAAGTGACTCAACATCTTTGTCTTAAAAGCCAGTCCTTACTTATTACCATTTTTGCTAGTTCAAGCCTTTATCATTATTTAGCTGGGCTGTTGTATATCCTTCTAATCATGCTTCTTGGCAACACTCATTCCCCGCTAGTACAGCCTCTGCACTGTTGCCAGTTATTTTTCTAAAGTGCTGATTTTTATTGTTTCACTTCCTTATATAAAAACCTTTGGTGACTCCTCACAGTCTATAGGATAAATTCTAAACTGTTATTAAGACCACAGTCTTGGGGCTTCCCTGGTGGCGCAGTGGTTGAGAGTCCGTCTGCCGATGCAGGGGACACGGGTTCGTGCCCCGGTCCGGGAAGATCCCACGTGCCGCGGAGCGGCTGGGCCCGTGAGCCATGGCCGCTGAGCCTGTGCGTCCGGAGCCTGTGCTCCGCAACGGGAGGCCACGACAGTGAGAGGCCCGCATACCAAAAAAAAAAAAAAAAAAAAAAAAAAAAAAAAAAAAAAAAAAGACCACAGTCTTTTACAACCTATCTCAGTGTACCTTTTAAACTTCATTATTCTTCCCTTGGGTCTTAACTGTCCCAAACTATGCCACCATCCCCAATGGCATGTACTTCCATGGCTCTCTCCTTTATTCATCCTTTCCCCTTGCCTGGAGTGTTCCTTCCTCCATTGTTATTAAATTCCTATTCATCTATTAGGGCTTAGCTCCAGTGTCAGCTCCTCTTGACCTCCTTTTACCCACACTTTTTCAGATTTTACATTGGTTTGTAATTATTTGTACTGTCTCTTCTAAGTTCTTGAAAACAGCAGTTATGTATATTCATCTTTGTTCCCATGACCCTTTTTCAGTACCTGGAATATAATAGTCACTCAATGAATGTAAACTCCATTTACTGGCCTGCTCAGGAAATGGGCTATTAAGGTAAATTGAATTTTTGATTGATTCAATAATATAACTTTTATTTCAATATGAGATAGTTTTTTTAAATTGATTAAAATATCTTTCTGCCTTAGTATTGTAGAATGAAATGCTCTTAATATTTGAGAACTTGGAGTACGTGGTTTTCATTTTGAAATACGTACCCAATACCATCGTCATGTGGACATAGGTAGTATATAGTGTACCCAAGATATGTAGGTTTACACGTCTCATTCCAAACTCACTGAATCTGAATCTTTAGTTGGGGGGCCCAGGAGTATGTTTCTGACTGAATCCTCCAGGTGATTCTGATGTGTGAGTAAATTGGGGATCTAATAAGGAGGCTGCAACACACTGGCAAAGCATATAATATAACCTAGATGACTTTTTTCTTCCTTTTTCTGATAAAAATTATGATCAATTAGAATTAAGTTATTTGAAGTTTTTCTGCTGTTGAGGTGTGGTTTAATAATCCTTTACAATGTCATTCATCTCCTTCAGCGAGGCATCCTGTTAAAAGTGGCTGAAACCATCAAAAGCTGGATTTTGGTTCAGTGCAGGAAGAATGACGACTTACTTCACAAGTTGGTGAGTGTTCACTTTACTTCTTTTTTGTCACTTTTCAGGACTCCGGTTTATTAGTGAGAAAATTGATGAATCCGAATTTGTTTTGCTACTGATTTGGGCAGTGATTGATTTTGATTAGAAATTCTGGGCTGTTCTTCAAAAGGAGACTGTCTGCTTCATGAACTGTTAAAGTTTGTTTGTATCACCTAAGGAAAAAAAAAAAGGAAAGGAAGTTCTTCAGTAACTGGGGATCTTTGCATTTGGACTCATTTGTAGTATTTCATAGGTCTTCTAAGAGGTTATTAGCCACTGAGAATAGGATATTCTGGTAATTATTGAAGCCCTATTTGTTAAATTACTCATTTCCTGCTGCCGTCTTCCTCCATTGACAGGTATTCCTCTCCGTGAGGAATGGAATAGATCTATTAGTGGGACCCTCCCCCTTTTCATTAGGAACTTGACTGTCTCTATTCCACAGCCTATGATTACAAAGTTTGGGCAAAATCAAGAGTGGTTCCTCCCTAATTTATTTATCATTAATCTACCATTCTCTGACAACTTCATATATAAAATTTAGTCTTCCGGGACTGATAAATCACAGAATTTCCCAAAGACTAGCTTGATCTCTGAGCCCCAAGAGGGAGTACATCCTAACAATATGAAGTCTAGGTAATATAGCTAAAAAAATTAAAGTTTTAAAATTCTTATGACTCTCACAAGTAAGCAGATTTCAGAATCTTCTGCTGCCCTGTGACCTTAAGATGATAATGATCATTCTTGTAAACTATCATTTGTCAAAGGATGTTTACAAAGTGCTTTCACATTTTGATTTGTTAATCCAAATGCTATATAAGGTTTAGTGTGTTTTACCACTTGGAAGCCTGAGGGTCAGACATTTCAGTTTGGTTAAGAATACTTATTAAGGGTTTCCCTGGTGGCGCAGTGGTTGAGAGTCCGCCTGCCGATGCTGCCGATGCAGGGGGCGTGGGTTCGTGCCCCGGTCCGGGAGGATCCCACATGCTGCAGAGGAGCTGGGCCCGTGAGCCATGGCCACTGAGCCTGCGCGTCCGGAGCCTGTGCTCCGCAACAGGAGAGGCCACAACAGAGAGAGGCCCGCGTACCGCAAAAAAAAAAAAAAAAAAAAAAAGAATACTTATTAATTGAATTGTTCAAGAATGTTCAGCTAGAAAGTGAATCAGAATTTGAACTCGGGTCTCCTGGTTTCAAATCCCAGGCTCTTTTCATTATAATGTACCAACTTTCTAGCTTGAGTATTACTATGTTTTGACTGACTAAAATTACTTTTTTAGCAATCTTATATGGGCAAGTTCTCTCTTCAGGGTTTCATCTTCATAGGTGTGTTGAAAAGGTCAATGAAGTGTCTTGTCATCTACGTAGACATCATCTCTAGCCAGGTGGAGCCATCCTCATTCTTCAGTAATACTAGGACTGTGGTAAGGTATATGGATCCATATACATTTTTCTGTGGTTTAATCATAGTCTGCATAGTCCTGATCTTTTCATTCTTGGTTCTTTATCACTGGCCACATGCTTCATGTCATATTTCACTGTAAAGTACCAGCTTCTGAATGCATCCCTTTTGTGCCTATATTATGCAGAATTGTAGGAAGTACATTCCTGAGAAATAGTTTACTAGTAATGGAACAAGGAATGGCCCAGTTAGCATCTGGCATGAGATTGCTTGACTTTTCCCCTTGATTATGAAATATTTTAAATTTTGTTAGCTATACAGATATTGAACCAGTCTCTTCCTTTTATAAAGATACTGGCAATTGCTCCATGATATCTGAACATTTTACCATTGTTCATTTTCATTAAGGTAGTACTTTTCTTCTTAAAGATTAAAAAAAAATTCCTTTATAGCAAGTATGATGTTAGTGGTATTGGCACTTTTTAAGTGCTTTTTAGCCTATAAAGTGCTATCATACACTATTTCACTTGATCCTCATCAGCTTTATTAAATAGCACTATATATTAAAAAGTGTGTAAGATCATTGAAGTATATTGACACATGAATACGTTCTCTTCTCCATCCCTAGGGGCCAAAATAGAAATCTCTTTATTCTTTAGCTGTGCTTCTCATAGTCTTTTCATTCCATCCAAGTGGAATTCATCCTAAGTTATCTTCTCATGCTATTTCTGTTTAAATTCTAAAAAGATCCCTACTACCTATCAAATCAAGTCCAATTCATCACTTTGGCTGGCATGAAGGAGTCTGCGTAATTTGGCCCTAATCTACCTTTCCAGCTTTATCCCCCAATATTTTCATCAGCCCAATGCACCCTTCCTTTTCCTTTATTCCTTGCCTATTCTCTATGTCTATATTTGTACTATTATACTGTGAAATTTGTTCCATTTTTCTATTATTGGAATCTTTCCACTAAGCGGTACTTGCTCTTCCTCAAGGCCTTTCCCAGAAACTTCAGTCTGTTGGATCTCTTATTTTGTGCAACCACCTTGTAATAATTATCTATGCTATGTTCTGTAAGTTTGTATATCCTGTGAGCTTTTCTTTATTGTATTTTTAATTATTTCATATGTACTAAGAACACTAACAGCTAACACTTACATAGCGCTTACTGCGTGCCAGATACTCTTAGTAGTTTATAAATACGTACTTATTTAATCCTTGCAACAACCCTGTGAAGTGGGTACTGTTATTATCCTCACTTTGCAGATGAGGAAACTGGAACAGAAAGGTTATTAACTTGCTTAAGTTGTAGGACCAAAATATAAACCCAGGCACTAACTAAGTCTTGATACTTGTTGAGGGCAAGCCAAAGTTCACATAGCATACCTCCCCCCAGCACAGAGCACCCATACTATTAATACTGCCTCAAATCACACTGGTTTGGGGGAGGCTTTCTCCCAGTTCTGCAACAGGTCTGATGCCAAGGAGTGGTGTTGAAGAAGGTGAGTTCCTGATTAAGCGGCATGCCCGTAAGAGGGTCTGTGAGAGGAAGAGGTCCCAATCTGCATTAACAGCCTCCCCCTCTCTGTCAGCCTTAGCCTTCATTTAATTAGGCTTCTTTAAACTTACCCCTACACAGTTACTTAGAGGTCTCATAAAAGGCCTGATTTCAAGTTTTTGTAGCAAAAGTTTTATTTTTAGTACTCGTATGTGAATATGGTCATGTCTGATTGGGGAATCTAAACCAAATTATAATGCCAATATGTGAAGGTTTATTTTAAGGATTACTGGAAAAGCTACCATGCTCCACCCCCTGCCCTCCTGCCTTCCACCGCCCACCTCCTGTCGCTACCCTGCAGCCCACTTCCCCCTCTCCACCCCCAACAGTAATATAAAGTGAGTTGTGTTGTTCTGTCTTTATGAAAGTGGGGTGGAATGTCGAAAAACTAAGTAGTTCCTAATGTTAGGATTGTAAGAGAGAGGAGGCAGTAGTTCAAATATGAAAGTGCTGCAGAGGTATGTGCAGGGTGTATCAGTAGATGGTAAAAAAGCCTTATAGGCTAAAAGGAAGATCATCATTCCACTGAGATTTTTTTTTTTAGATAATTAAAAGAAATATATCCAAATAGGCCTAATATTAAAAATATTCTTCTCCTTCTCTAAAAGTGATGTATAGCCCATGACCAAGAGGATATGTGCTCTTAGTGTATGGATCACTGCATAGTGTATGGATCTGTAGTGTATAGATCACTGGTTAAGTCCTCATGGTTAGCTAGGGCTAGAATCTGTGGTGTGGGAATGATTAAGAAGAGCAAAGCCACTGCCCTCAAACCCTAGACCTAACTGGTTTTACTTTAATTGCTAAGGGTCTTATCCATTAGAAGTTCTCTTTATTTTTATCATACAATAGTATCTCCCTATTCCTAAGTTTCATACAAAATAAAACTAAATTTTCTGGTAGAGAAGACTATATTCAGGGAAGAAGAATCAACTACCAAAGACTTAGGGTTTGAAATCATAATCCTGGAAAGTTACTTAATCTCTTTGAGCTTCAGTTTTCTCCTCTACAGAATGGACTGGAGGATGACAATGTACATCACAGGGTTACTGTGAGGATTGCTCTAACACTGCTACCTCATCTCTCACCCCTCCACCAGGTACACTCTGCAAAAACTAATATTGGTGACTTGCAGGTCCCCAAACTAGAAGAGACTTGCTTTCATTCTGTCTCATCCCATTCTTCCAACTCTTTCATCTGGTTCATCCTTTAAGATTCAGTTTAGGCATCACCTCTTTTACTTTCTCTTTGTTGCAGGTTTTGTTCCTTCTATGCCATTTTGATAATAACCTAGTTATACCTCATCACACTTCTTTGCACTTACTTTTCAGTCCTCTGTGTTAGACTATGAACTCTCTAAGAGTAAAGTCTTGTATGTCTTGTTCAGTTTTTTATGCTTTTGATGTCAAGCA
This sequence comes from Hyperoodon ampullatus, assembly GCF_949752795.1. Classification (NCBI taxonomy): domain Eukaryota; kingdom Metazoa; phylum Chordata; class Mammalia; order Artiodactyla; family Ziphiidae; genus Hyperoodon; species Hyperoodon ampullatus. The sequence goes on from NC_136924.1 coordinate 19,842,187, forward strand.
CGTTGCCTGGTATGTATTCCTTGATAGGTGGGTAGAAGGAAAAGAGGGAGGAATAAATAAGCTGCTATATGTGAAAGCATTTTGTAAACTATAAAGTGCTATGCACATGTTTTTGTCATTTTGTATTATATTCCTTAATGATGTATTTTTAATACATTCTAAATGTCCATTTTTAGAAAGCCTTGATCCTACTGATGTAATTCTTAGATATTGGCTATATTGTTACAGCATTCAGGGACAGCATCTTCTGTTACAGGATTTTATTTTCCATGTTGTTTTTCAACAATTTAATTAATTAGGCTTAACTCAACAGGTTTATTAATCTGTAATTACTTCACATCTGTTTATTAAAAATATATATTTCACTCACATGTGGCTCCATAATGTCTACCTCAGTCTTTATTGTTTCACATTTATAATGAAAATAAAACCCTCTCCATCATACTGAAAATAGATTGACTATTGTTTCTTCTTCTTGGAGTCTGTACTGAAAATAAACACCTCTAATTTTATTAGCATGGTAGGAGCTTAATATTTAATACAAAATTATGCATGTATTAATACCTCTCTTCCGGTCTTTTAATGTCAAGGATATTGGATTCCGACTCGACTCATTACATACCATCCTGCAACAGGAAGTCCTGTTACAAGAGGATGTGGAACTGATTGAGCTACTTGATCCCAGTGTCCTGTCTGCAGGGCAACCTCAACAACAGGAAAATGGACACCTTCCAACACTTTGCTCCCTGGCGACCCCTAATACTTGGTACTGTCCAGAAAACATCTAACCGTTGCTTATATACAGAGTATTACCAGAGGAAATCCATCATCACGCTCGGCATTATAAACATTTTAGCATTTTAATTAATGTAATGATATGCCAGAGGTTAAAAAAAAAAAGTCACTTTCTAAAGTAAATACTATTTCAAGTGAAGGTGGAAAAAATATCCAGTTTGATTATTATATACTTTCAACTCAGTATAGTTAGTGCTGTGTTTAACAACCCAATAAGCAGGTATAACATATGCCAAAAAAAAAATCTCTCTTACCCATATACCTATACGCATGTGCGCATGAAGGCCTAGCCAGTGCTGTATGTTTCTTTACCATTAATAGATTATGTAATAATTACATTGTAGAGACACCAAGGATAGGACATGGGGCATGGAGGTAAACAGTTGAATCCTGCTTTGTTGGGTGAGAAGAGATCATAGACAATAGACAATTCAAACTATCCTAAAACTTGTCAACCACTTAAAGTATTTGAGTCTAATGCAGAAGTCTCAGGCCATAATCTGTTAAAAAGAAATATATATGTATAGTAAAAAGGGATTATATATACAGAACTGTTAATAGCCTCTTCCTATTAAAGTATGAGTTTATTAAATGAACTAAATTATTGCTCAAACTGTTCAAGTCATATGGGCAGTTACACTCATTGGCCACAGTGTTCTGAATTTATCTGTCTTTCCTGTCACATTGACAAATGCTTCATATTGTAATAGATAGCAAAGTATGGTGTTTTCCAAATATGTAGTCACTCAGATATCATGATGAAGTAAAGCATGTTATCCTTTAAAAATATAAGAACTTAAGGAGCTGCTAGAAGGAAGCATAGGTTTTAAGAATTTTATAACTTTATATTCAAGTTTTCTTTGACCTCAAATGTCATTAAGCAATTCTGAGCCCTATAAATACGTTATAGACTTTGCTATAAATACATAAAAGTATATGATGAGATTTTGCTTTATGATATTACCAATATTGTCTAACAGTAAAGGATTCCAAGGGAAATTAGGGCAGGCAAATATTTATTAAGAAGCATTCTTACATTTTCTTTGTAGTTTGACTATATAACTGTCTAAAGTAGTGTTGATGTTGTTTTTCGGATATCCTCAGATACAGCTCCCCTATATTTACCTCTTTCTTTTATTTTCACATTTTCATCTAAGCCTTCATTGCTTGAATGATGTATGTTAGTCTGTAGATTTGTAATTGACCTAAATTAAAAAAATTTCATACATATTTTGACTTCAGTTAAAGCAGTTTAAAAATACAAAGCTTGTCCATATTACGGTCTGCAGTAAATATGTATATTCCAGAATTGTGGTGATGGTTATTTAAAATTAATGATAAAATAAAAAATAAAATTAATGATAAAATAAAATAAGATGGGACTTCCCTGGTAGCGCAGTGGTTGACAGTCCACCTGCCGATGCAGGGGACACAGGTTTGTGCCCCGGTCCAGGAAGATCCCACATGCCGCGGAGCAGCTGGGCCCGTGAGCCATGGCTGCTGAGCCTGCGCGTCCGGAGCCTGTGCTCTGCAATGGGAGAGGCCACAACAGTGAGAGGCCCACATACTGCAAAAAATAAATAAATAAAATAAAATAAAATAAAATAAGATGACTTTATTCAAAGCAATTACTCATGAAGTATATATTATTTCTAATTGGAAAAATGCTTATATTTTCTTGAGGTATTATATGTTTTTGCACAGATAATTAAAGTCTAATTTTAGGGGAAAAGACCTCATGATATCTCGAAATATTAAAGGTTTTTAGTATTAAAAATTAGTAAAAATTAAAGTTTTTTAAAATTTTATATTTGTAAAGTCAGATTTTAAAATCTGTAATTTGTTTTTAGGTTAAAGAACACATACCTTTTTTTTAAAAAAAAAGGTTTTTTCAGAAGATACCTATTTATGTCCTTTACCTAAACTGATTAGCTCTAGACAGTGGGTGTCTAGCAACTAGACAGTGGTGCTAGATATTTTTTAACTGTTCCATATTACTTTTTAAATGTCATATTTTATAAAGTCATACTTTATAAAGAAGCTAGCGTTTTATCTATTTTAGGAAACCTGAATTGCTAACTAAAGTAACTCATCTTTCTCTGGACTGATGGATATCATTTTTTTGGCTTTTCTATTCTAGGGATGTCTCAGTGCTATTTGCCTTCATTAGTTTGCTCATTATGCTTCCCACTTGGTGGATTATATCTTCCTGGCTGCTATGGGGAGTGATTCTATTTGTTTATCTGATCATAAGAGCTTTGAGATTATGGAGGACAGCAAAACTACAAATAACCCTAAAAAAATACAATGTCCATTTGGAAGATATAGCAACAAATAGCCGAGGTTTTACTAACCTCGTGAGAAAAGCTTTACGTCTCATTCAAGAAACTGAAGTCATTTCCAGAGGATTTACACTGTGAGTTCATTTTTCATTTTATTTTTTAAATAATTCTTTTCTACTACATAGTTAAATTAGAATGTTTATTACCTATTTTCATTTTTGTTTTGCATTTACAGAAAAAACTAGGTTTCTCTTTAGCACGTATTAAAGTCTGTTAACTGCTAAGTGAAAGAATAAATACATTATATATTAGATTTAATAAGTGGTATTATTCTTTTTTCTACTTTGAGAAACCAAAGTGCTTTGAGAGTCATGATTATTTCTGTGTGTTACTACGTGATTACATAAGATAATATATAGAGAGAGCCTTGATCCTCGCATGCAGTAGTTACCCAATAAATACTTGTTCTCTTTACTCACCGTCAGATGCTCTCTTTACTCAGTTTACATGGTAGATGTATCTGACAAGAATTCATTTTGAAAACTCTTGCCATGTATTAATAATATTCTTTAGGTTAATATTAGTAGATATTTTGGCACTGATACTCTCAGATACTCTCACTGATATTTAATATGGGAAATTAAATATTCAGCAGTCTAGCTGTAAGTGTATTAAGCTACCAGATGGATAGGCTATTTATTCTATTATTAAAGGGAAAACACCAATTATGTTCCATATTCTATGCCAGACAATTTTGCATACAACTAAAGGTATACAATTATAAGCGGTAGAGCAAATGTTCAAGTTCATTCCATCTGCCTCTAAAGCTTATTTCCCGTACACTAGGCTGCCAGCTAAGCACTTAGAGATGATAGTTGTAGTATAGTATATTTAATAATTTATATAACTCATATAACGTCTGCAACCTATAGGTGGGAGAAAGTAAGTATATGGCAGAGAATAATTGTTGCTCTTAATTAGTTGTATCTGGAAAGTCATGAAAAGAGGTGGGCAGAAGAACCTTGGGGCGTCATTGCACCCTCCACTCTGCTCACTCTAGAGTAGTACCTAAACAATCTTGACATAAAAGCTGTATTTGGAATATCATGAAACAGGAAAGTAGAAGAATCTCCAGTAATCCTCTCATTTTTCACTCTGTTGTGTTCTGGAACACTGTTTTAAACTCCAGAGACATGAGAGAGATTTTATAATTTCTCTTTCTGCTTAATTCAAAATGTAACAGTCCTTAGCGTCTGTTAAGTTTGGTCTTTCCATTGTAATTAAAGTCCACTTCTTGTTGATAGAGCATAGCAAATATTGAGTGTCAAATTTTAAAAGTTAAAAATCGTACTAAGTAAGTACTATAGCTCCTTTTCATTCTGGACTTGCACAACAAGAGGACTGACAGGTTAAGCAAAGTGGCTCTGTGTCCAATTAATGCTTAGGCCTGTATAGATGATTCTGTGCCTTTTGTCATTATCCCACTTTTACCCATATGTATAGAATTGGCATGAAGAGCTAAAAGGGGCCCGTTAGGCATGATTTCCCTCTGGATTATGACTTCTATCTATTCAAATGCAGACAGACAGAAAAATTTTTGGAGCAATTGTACTTCACTTGTCTCCATCTCACTGGAAAATGGATTGAAAAAATTATGAGGAATAATAAATTTTGAATCATAATTTTTTAGAAATATTTTCATTTTTAAGACTGAGTTAGTAAAATGGAACACAAACGATAGTGTCCATATATTGAAAATATTAGTGCTGTTTTATTCTGCCTCAGCTTTTCCTCTCTAGCAAATAATTTAACCCTTCTTTGCCTCATTTCTTTATTTTAAAATAAGCCTATCCGTCATTGTCCTGTTTTTTATAGATTTTTAATGCCTGAATATGTTTAGTTTGGTTTAACATTTTTTTAAGTTTTGAGTTAGATGTCTTATTTTACAAATTTGTGGTTATAGTGTAAGAAATTTATAAATTCCAAATACTTTGTTTTACTATTAGGAGAGGTTACTAGTTAGGTGAAAAACTTATTGTCTGGAAAACTATGTAATATGAAATCACTCATAGTTTTATTTATAAAAGCATAATACATTACATGGTGTTGTTGCAAATAGGTACTCCCCATTTATCTTTGGAAAAGTGCTTATGAAATGTGCCTCCTCTTGAACAGTTTTGAGAGTAGCTATGCTACTACGTAGTAACCCTTACTTTGCCTTTCTACTTGCATTCCCCTGTTGGCCACTGGTCCTGTTATCTTTCTGCGTCCCCTACTTCATTTTGAGTAGGTAAGTGCCAGTGGCTGCAGGTGGGTAAGTCATTTTACCCTACTTTTATGAATGTACAGAATGTATTTCTATACAGTATTTGATTGTTCTGTACAAATGACCAAAAATACGATTGATGAACATATGTAAATGCATATTAAGAATGTGAAAGTGTTTATAATTAAGGCTTTCAGACTTACTGTAGACATAGGTTTTGAAAACTAAATGTAAAGTAGTACCACTTTAGTATATTCTGGCAGATAGAGTGTCTATATCAAAAAGTTACAGTTTCTTATATAAATATTCCTACAGTTCTACTATATTTCAATTAAAATTTGTTGTTTCCCCATATCAGAGGGAGCCTTTATTCTTTGAGATTTTAATTTTTCATTTGTCTTTTTTCTGGTGGCTATATATGTGTCAGGGAAATATCTATTTATGAGACCTGAGTTGGGATATTTATAAGCATTTTCTAATGAAAATCATGAAAAAGGAATTTTTTTTCCTAAGTTTAATAGAATTGTGGATTTAGAAAACAAAAACTTTAGGACACCTGTACAGTTGTATCACATTTTACTTTTCAAGTTTGCTTGACAGGGTCAGTGCTGCTTGCCCATTTAATAAAGCTGGACAGCATCCCAGTCAGCATCTCATCGGTCTTCGGAAAGCTGTCTACAGAACTGTAAGAGCCAACTTTCAAGCAGCAAGGCTAGCTACCCTATACATGCTGAAAAAATATCCTTTTCTGTCTGTATGTAAGAATAAGCAATGTTTCCAGAGTCCTGAATATAGATATCATAGCTGCATCCTATAAAAGTTAACTGTAAACTTAAATTGCCTATTTTGAAGCTGATTTCCATCATCACTTCTATTTTAAAACTAGGGGAATGACAATAATAGACAGGAAGAAAGTTCTTCTGCTCTCATGTGGCTCATTTTTAACAAGGAAAACATTTGAAGTCCCTCCCTTCACTGGTCCAAAGAATAAAGTCAAAAGAACCTGGCTTCTCTAGGTCAGACATTTTTTCAAATTACTGAACGTGACAAATTTGCATCATGACATGGAAATAAACTGGCAACAGGAAATCTTTCCCCTTTCAAAAAACAGAGGCTCTAGGGTCAGATTGGCTGTCTAAATTTTGGCTGAATCAGTTACTGTGTAGGTGACCGTAAGCAAGTTTCTTCACTCTCTATACCTTGCTTTATTTATTGGTAAACTGACAATAATAACAAAATCTTCCTGACTGCTTTTGTTAGACCAAATGAATTGGTGCATATAAAGTGCTTAGGCAGTGTCTGGTATATAATAAGCACTTAAAGACTGCATGAGAATAAGTCTGTCTCTTAAATTTACTAAATCAGGAAATTAGGTCTGTTAGTAAAAGTGTATAAGATCTTTATTTTAGTTAAAATTTAGTTAGATAAGTTATGAGTAAATGGGATGCAAAAACTACTTTGTACCTTCAGTATGCTGAGTACTGTAACATTGATAAATATAATGCTTAAAAGTTAACAGAGTGCTTTATGTTCTATCATTATATCCTTATACAAACCTTTCCATCTAGATTTTCTTATCTCCACTTTATGCGAAAACTGAATAAAATCTCTATATGGGATTTACCCAGTGTCACACAGTTAGTAAGAGGTGAAATTGTGTCTTGACTGTGGGACTTAGGACTTTAAACCTTTTCTATATAAGTATAGATTTACTATATCTAGATACACACACACACATACATACATACACATATTGTACTGTATTACCTCTTTGGAAATTGGGAGAAAGCACTTTCATTTTAGTCAAGAACTTGTCTATTCAATTTGTTTACTGCCTAAATACCTGCCTGCAATGTGCTAGGAAGACAGAACAAAAACCTGTTACTACCTACTTTTAAAGACTTTTGAGTGTAGTCAGTAGATATTCATAATACAGTATAAGTGCCCAGGGTGCCTTCCAGCATAGCAGGACAATGTACTTGACCTGTGACTTCTGTGAAGACACAGAAGGCTTTCAGGGAAGCGACACCTGAGTTGACCCTCAAGGAGTGAGTAGGAGTTGACCTTGAGGATAAAAGTGTGCATTGCAAGTAGAAGGAAGAAAAGATATAGAAGGAAATAGATATATGACAGTGTGGGATGTTAACTGCAAGTAGTTATTCATTCAGTGAATATTATGCCAAGCAGTTTGCTAGTCACTAGATATACAGTGGTCCACATAATAGACATGGTCCCTGCCTCGGGGAGCCTATAGATTAGTGAGGGATTGGGAGTGAGGTGGGCTGAGAGGGCCCTAACAAAGATTGCAGATGGTATGAATTCCCTGGGCCAGTCACTTATCTAGATACTGGGAACCTAGCAGTGAACAAGATAGACAAGATCCTTGTTCTTATGGAGTTTGCCTTCTAGTGAATGATATAATTAATAAAAACTGAACAGAATATTTTCAGATATTTGCTATAAAGGGGAAAAACCCCAGGGGAATAGGATAGCGAGTGATTGGTGGGTTGCTGTTTTTGATTGGATGATAGGGGAAGGCCTGCAATTTAAACTTAGATTTGAGATGGAGTTCCAGTCAGATGGACCAGCGAGTATAAAGATCTTGTGGCAGGAGTGAATTTAGTATGATTGGAGTATAGAAAAAGGACCATCATACTCGAAGACTGCAGCACAGTAAGTTGGGAGTCCGAGTATGAGATGAGATTCAGAGGTAGGCAGGGGCCGGATCATATTCTCCATATAAGAAACCTTAAGGAATTAAAAATGTATCCACCAACTATTTCTTTGGAAAGACCAGTAAGTTATATAAACCCTCGTGTGCCTGATCAAAGTAAAAAGAATAGAAATGTACAAGATTAGTAATGAGAACAGAGCAAGAAATTAAAATTATTATAAGGGGATAGTATCTGTAACTTTGTGGCCACAACTTTGAAACTGTAGGGAGAAATGAATCATTTCATATCAAAACACAAATCTCTAAAACTGACCTAGGAAGAATTCAGAAACTGGAGATTAATAAAAAGAACTCCATTAAAAAAAAGAAAGCACCTGGTTATATATGTAAACAATGGAAAATGTGCAGCTGTAAAAAAGTGATAAAAGGTCTTGATGCACTATTGTGGAATGATCTCCAAATTATGTTGTTAAATGGAAAAAAAAAAAAGCGAAGTGCACAGAGCAGTATTTATACTACCCTTCCATTTGTACGTAGAAGGGATTGTATATATGAGGGGATAAATAAGAGTGTGTGCATGTGTATATACACATATATATATCCCCACATACACACATTTATATTTGGATTTCCTTTTATGTATGTACATAAACATAAGATATCTTGAAGTATACACCAGATACTGGTAACAGTGATTGCCTTTGCCTTTGGGTAGGTGAACTAGGTGGCTAAGGGATAGAGGTAGGAAGCAGTTTTTATTATACCCCTTAATACCTTATAAATTTTTAATCCTGTGAATATATTACTTATTCAAAAACTAAGTGAATGAAAAAATGTTTTTAACTACCTGGCCCAGATGGTTTTGTAGTTTAAAAAAAAAAACTATTTCAGACCATAGAAAAGGTTAGAAAGCTACAGTACATCATTTTATTTATGCAGATACTATCATCTCAGTTCCAAATAAAAACCAATCTCACAAATAGAATATTTATAGATTCCGCCTAGTACTATATCAAAAGATTATTATAATATGACAAAATAGGGTTATGTTATAAATGCATGAAGAGTTCAGATATCAAGAATTGTATGGATGTAATTCTTTACAAAAACAATGAAAGAGGAGGAAATCACATAGTAATGTTGATAGATGCGCACAAGGAAGAGGAAGGCAGAAACAGAGCAGCAGTCTCTGTCAACAACCTAGATGGAACAGGCTTAGTGTTACTTACATCAGTAGTTTATGTTTTCAGGTAGTGGTCAGGTAGTGATGTCCTGCAGTGTGCAGACTTGGAGGAAAAGAGGAAGTATTTGCTGTAGGGTGGTGAGGGCCTGAGCCATGATACAATAAAGTACATAATACAGTTTCAAAAGGTAGATGCGAAAAATAACTAAATTAGCACTTTAGTGCTTGTGAAGAGTTGAACTTTTAGTTGTCCAGCTATAAAGACATTTTATTCTCAAGTATCCTGTAAGATATGAAGTATATTAATGTATTAGATTTTAAGATTAGTTTCTTTTTAAAAAAACTGATGTAAATCTCCTCAAAGTTCAGAACAAAGATAAGTAAAGGTAATTTTGGACAGTTTTATTGTACTCTTTATGCTTTAATGAAAAGGCTTTGTTGATTGCCTTAACCTAATTTAACCTACCCCCTGAACTCTGAGAGTGACAATGTAACCAACTACATCTGTGTGGTGCCTTTTAAGGAGCTGGGCCTTGGACTTAGTGAAGAGCAGATTTCAGAAGAGGAAGCACATAACCTTACAGATGGCTTTAGCCTGCCTGCATTGAAGGTAATCCATTCATGGATGGGAAGGGCCAAAGAAAAGATAGATGCATTTGGATTGTGCCTGCGCTTTCTGAACATAAATGGTGCACCTGTTGTTTGCTGGATACCATTACCATAATAGCCTTACTGATGTTTTTGAAACTGCCTGTAAAGAGGGACAGCACTGTGAAGACTGGATGAAGAGTGGGAATTCCCTGGCGGTCCAGTGGTTAGGACTCTGCACTTCCACTGCAGGGGGCACAGGTTCCATCCCCAGTCAGGGAACCAAGATACCACATGCTGCGCAGTGTAGCCATAAATAAATGAATCAATGAATGAAGAGAGGAGATCCTTATGTTCTGATATTGAAATACTTTAAATTCTTACTATAGGCATTTCTTGTATTAAATTAGAGTTTGAAGATAAATGAGTTTAGTAGGAACCCAATATATGAGTGATTTTATTTACTAGCCATTTGTTTCAACAAACATGGGTAAAGAACATACAAGATCAGCATCTTTCCTTGGAAAATCTCCAAAATTCTTATATAGAACAAGAATCTTTTCATATTTTAAAAACCACATAAAAGGATATATTTGACTACATAAGAATTAAACTTCTAAACTTTAAATGCTATATATATATATATTTTTTTTTTTTTTTTTTGCGGTATGTGGGCCTCTCACTGTTGTGGCCTCTCCCGTTGTGGAGCACAGGCTCCGGACGCGCAGGCGCAGCGGCCATGGCTCATGGGCCCAGCCGCTCCGCGGTATGTGGGATCTTCCCGGACCAGGGCACAAACCCGCGTCCCCTACATCGGCAGGCGGACTCTCAACCACTGCGCCACCAGGGAAGCCCTATATAGATATATTTTTAAATTTATTTATTTATTTTTGGCTGTGTTGGGTCTTCGTTACTGCACGTGGGCTTTCTCTAGTTGCGGCAAGCGGGGGCTACTCCTCGTTGCGATGCGCGGGCTTCTCACTGTGGTGGCTTCTCCTGTTGTGGAGCACGGGCTCTAGGCTTGCGGGCTCAGTAGTTGTGGCTTGTGGGCTCTGGAGCACAGGCTCAGTAGTTGTGGCGCATGGGCTTCGTTGCTCCACGGCACGTGGGATCTTCCCGGACCAGGGCTCGAACCGGTGTTCCCTGCATTGGCAGATGGATTCTTTTTTTGTTTTGTTTTGTTTGTTTGTTTACTTATTTATTTATTTATGGCTGCATGGGTCTTCAGTGCTGCATGCAGGCTTTCTCTAGTTGTGGCAAGGGGGGGCTACTATTCGTTGCGGTGCACAGGCTTCTCATTTCTCATTGCAGTGGCTTCTCTTGTTGCTGAGCACGGGCTGTAGGTGCGTGGGTTTCAGTAGTTGCAGGACATGGGCTCAGTAGTTGTGGCTCGCGGGCTGTAGAGCACAGGCTCAGTAGTTGTGGTGCATGGGCTTTGTTGCTCCGCGGCATGTGGGATCTTCCCGGACCAGGGCTCAAACCTGTGTCCCCTGCATTGGCAGACGGATTCTTAACCACTGCACCACCAGAGAAGCCCCAAATGCTGTATACTTTAAATGTAAATAAGCTCAGGAAAAAAATTTCAGTGATTTATAAACAAAGGGCTTGAATTCTTTCTACATAAAGAGCACTAAGGTATGTGAAACCTATTGAAGATAGGTCAGGTGTGTGAATTGCCAGTTCACAAAAACCAGAAATGGCCAATAAATGTGATAAAAATTTTCAGCCTTACTAGTATTTTGCCAAGGATATTGAAAGTTGATAATACTCATTGTCAGTGAAAATTCTGAGAGACCTCACACCAGTGGTCAAAGTATAAACTGCTTCACTTTAGCTGTGAATACCAGTCTTCACAAAGGTATGTACCCTTTACGCCAGCAATTTTAAGCTCACAGATTCATCTCAGGAAGTAATCAAAGATATATGTTCATAATATTACTACAGCAGCAAATCTTCGAAATGAGTTAAAAATTCAGTGATTTGAGTTTGGTAATGAGATTTATGGTATATTCATTTAATGAACTGCTTTGGAGTTAGTAGTAGAAAAAAATAACATGAAAAAATATAAGTTAAAGCATCTTACAAAAACTAACTGTACGCATTGTAAGATTCCAGTAGTATTTTTAAAAAGTCAAGCCAAATGTCTTTAAATTCCTTTTCAGTATTTAGCAAACTCCACTTAGATATTTTTTTATTTCTAGCCTTTAACTTCACTTGATACCATGGAAATCAGTGCAAGTGTAGTTAACAGCATATTTTTCAAGATTCATTTTGTTTTGAACCGTATAAACTTTTACATCTTTAAAATCTTCAGATCCACATAAAAGTTCTAGTTCTCCTGTTTTTCTTTCCAGTTACTTGAAATTTGCCTTGATTTATTTTTAACCTCATTCTAACCCATCTTAATAAATGGCATCATACAACTTATTAAGCTAGAAACCTGGGCACTATCCTTCTTATCCCTCTTTTTACCCTTCACGTATAAGCTATGAGTAGATTTTTGTGTTGGTTCCGCCTTCAAAATACATTTTAAACTCATTCCCTTTTTTTCATGTCATTTCCCACCATTCTGGTCCCAGCTGCCATCATTCTTACCGAGGCTGCTACAATGGTTTTCTTACTGGTTTCCTTAGTTCCCTAAAGTTCGTTTCAGAATGCAGTTTGACATGTAAAGTGCCTTAAAAATGATATATGCTTTAAATCAGTAATTCCACTTCTGCAAATCTTTCTTAAGGAAATGATTTCAAATATACTAAAGCTTTATAAACCAGGTTGCTTATTAGCTTTGCTTATGATAGTGAAAAATGGAACACAGCCTAAATGTCCAGCAGTAGAGGAATAGTTGCATGAATTACAGTAAGTCCAACATGGTGAACCATTGTATACCAGCTACAACTTGCTTATGAAGATTTTGTAAAAACTTGGAGAAACCAGTGAAACAATCAGGATACATAAATATATATTTAGTAACTCTGTGTTTAGAAAAAGACCGTGAGAAAATACTAATATACCAATAGCTCCTCTTTAGTGTGGTTGCACTATAGGTAATTCCATTTACTTCCAAATTCAATACCATGACCATGCTTTACTCTATGATGGAAATAAAGTTATTTTCAAAGAACAATTTGGGAGATTCTTAACGATGAAAAAGCAGGGACTTTGGAATTGAGCAGACATGGGTTTATATTTTAGCCCTGACACTGACTAGTCATTTGACCTTGAGTGAGTTGTTCTTTGAACTTACCTAATCTGTAAAAAGGAGTTACCAAAAAAAAAAAAAAAAGGCGTTACCATACCTGCCCTACAAGGTGTTAGATTAAATGAGAAAACACACAAAATACCTACAACAGGGCTTGTTGTATAATGGTTAACCCAAAATGGTAATAGCTGTTACTCTTTTTTTGTGTGTGTGTGGTATGCGGGCCTCTCACTGTTGTGGCCTCTCCCGCTGTGGGGCACAGGCTCCGGACATGCAGGCTCAGCGGCCATGGCTCACGGGCCCAGCCGCTCCGCGGCATGTGGGATCTTCCCCGACCAGGGCACGAACCCATGTCCCCTGCATCGGCAGGCGGACTCTGAACCACTGCGCCACCAGGGAAGCCCTAGCTGTTACGCTTTAAGAAGGATTTGGAGGGGAGGGATAGGGAGGGCGGGAGGGAGGGAGACACAAGAGGGAAGGGATGTGGGAACAGATGTATATGTATAACTGATTCACTTTGTTATAAAGCAGAAACTAAGAAAAAAGAAAAAAGAAAAAAGATTAATTAAATAAATTTAAAAAAGAAAAAAAAAAGAAGGATTTGGAGAAAGAATTATGGTCATATTTCTTAATTTCCCTTTTAACTTATTTTTTTGTTTACTCATAAAGATGTCTCAGTGATTTCCCTATTTCTTTATGCTTTTTAAAAAGCTTGTTAAATCCTGGATTATATTTTGGCCAAAGTACAGGCAGCAAAAAGAAACAGTGGGCCTCCTGGAGTCAGACTTTCTAGGTTTGACTCTCTCTCACCTGACTGCTAATGTGGACTTGAGCAAGTCATTGTTTCTGCGTTCATAAAATGAGATAACCATAATGCTGATCACTAAAGGATTAAATATTTGCCAGTCCAATACCTGGGAGAGAGTAAGTGATTAATAAATGTTAGCTGTTTTTTTAAATTGCATCTGACATGACCTACTCTAAACTGTGGGACTTGTTCGCTCGTTCTCTCTCTACTCCACCACGAATGGTACTGGTTGTAGCTGGATCCTTTCTGCTCACGCATATTATTTTACAAGTCAGACAAACTTTAGTATTTTAATTCTGCTTTATTTTGACATATAACTAATCTATAACTAAACCTGATGATTATGTTGCATTGTTATCAGGAATATCAGACTCCAAAAGAAGCCTATCTTGAGATTTACAGAGTTTATAAACTGCTGAAAATCCCTGTAATGTTCAAAAACTGTGTAGTGCCACCTTGTACAGTTGGCATTATATCCAGATAAAGAATTTTAAAATGGATTTTGTAAGTTAAATTTTAAAATTCTTTCTCAAAAGAGCAACACTAACTAAAGCTTCTTTAAAAATGTAGTGAAAGATTGTTTACAAATAAATCGGGGCCTCTTGTTTTCCTTTGTAATCTTCATTGTGTCCTCTAAAGAAAATACATTTGGGGGTTGTTTTTTTTTTAATTGTTCACATATCTTCCCTCAGGAGAACTTAGGAATTGCAAGTGCTGCATCTTTGAAAAGGAAAGAAACTTCCTAATTGCATCCTGAGGAGAGACATGAAATATCTAGTACAGAGTCCTTATCCCTTTTTTTTTCTTAGTTTAAAACTTTAACTAGTTTTTTTAATAAAATTATTATTATTATAAAGAGTGTATTTCCTGCTTTAAAAGACAAATCTGCATTTTGTGAAAATACTTTTTTTTTTGCCATGCTGCGTATCTGGCAGGATCTTAGTTCCCTGACCAGGGATCGAAACTGGGCCATGGCAGTGAAAGCACCGAGTCCTAACTACTGGACTGTCAGGGAATTCCCTGAAAATGCTTTAAATCAAAATTTCCTAATTGCCCATAAACTATGGTTATCCCCTCATCCAGAGCGGCTTCCCTTATTCAAAGAACAAACAGAAAAAAATGTGTATTTCTGAGTTTTGGTTTAATTGTATAATATGGCAGTGATTAGATAATAAATTTGTCTTTTTTAAAATGGCAGTAACCTATGCCAACTTGATTTTTTAATTGCTATGGTCTGAAACTCCGGAATCATCCTTGTTAACACCTTTACTCTTAAACAGTCTGTCAAGAGATTCTGTCAGTTTTCTCACCGCTGCTTACCTCTTACCACGAACCACTATGGTATGAGCTACCATGTTAACTCCCACCTGGATTATTGCAGTAACCTCCTAACTGTCTTCACTTGTGCTCACCTCCCTATGATCTGTCAACACAGGATGATCTTGTTAAAGCTTAACTCAGATAATATTACTCTTCTGCTTAGAATCCTTCATGTGCCAAGTATACTCCTACTACAGGACTTTGCACTTGAACCTTCTGCTCCCTGGAACTCTTTCCTCATGGTGGCTCAGTTCCTCCAGATGAATTTAGAGACCCTCCTAGCCACCCCCCTTCCCTTTGTTTCTCTCTCCCTCTTCTTCCCCTCACATATACACACACAAACCCACATTTGCTGTTCCCTTTCTCTGCTGTATTTTCCCCATACCCTATCAGACAAGAAACTTATTTTACTTGTTAATATCTATTACTCCCCCTACTTGAATGTAAACTTCATCAGGGCAGGGATATTTTTCACTTTTGTTCTCTGCTGTATTATCAGCACCTAGAGTACTGCCTGGCCCATCATAGGTGCTCAAGAAATATTTGGTGAATTAAAAAATAAAGGATAAAGAAAATCATTTTAGTAACAAAACTTAATGGTTAAATAAGAAGACTTGTGAGATACCTTGTATTTATATTTAAGAATCCCTAGATAGTGTATCTTCAGTGATTTAGAATTTTGGCCTTGCTCATTAAAAAAAAAAATGAGTTAATAATAAAATAGGTTTACATTAAATTATCTTAATTCATTATTTGCATAATTTTAAAATTCATTTAATAAAACAGTTTAAATAATGTCCATTTTCATGGTTATAAAAAATTGAAATCTAAATTATCCAGAGTGGTAAATTATCCTCTTTTTATTGTCTGCTAACTCCTGTTCAGACTAGATTGTATTTGTTTGTTTGATGTTGTCCTCTTGAATGGTACTATCTGGAGGAATCCTTTGCTGCCAGACTCAGGGTGTGTCTTTCGAGAATGTATGTTGTAGTTTCTCATGCCAGACATTCCTGAGTATGATCACTCTGGGACTGATTTTTATATTTTTTCTTAGCTATTTCCTAGGCCAAAATAATGGCATAGTTTGAAGCCCAAACTCTGGCTCCATCAATGAGTTGTTTCTTTGGACTTATGTAGGTCCATCATTCCTGCTGTCTCCTTTTCTCCTTTGTGTACATTTTTAAAATAATTCATCAAAGAACATTCATTTCTAATTAGCTGTGTCTCATTCCACCAGCATTTCTCTTTTAGGACAGAACTGTACTAAATTATATACTGGACGGGCTTCCCTGGTGGCGCAGTGGTTGAGAGTCCGCCTGCTGATGCAGGGGACGCGGGTTCGTGCCCTGGTCCGGGAAGATCCCACATGCCGCGGAGCAGCTGGGCCCGTGAGCCATGGCCGCTGAGCCTGCGCGTCCGGAGCCTGTGCTCCGCAACGGGAGAGGCCACAACAGTGAGAGGCCCGCGTACCGCAAAAAAAAAAAAAAAAAAAAAAAAAAAAAATACTGGTATTAGCTGCTATATTATGATCAGAAGTTCCCATGTGCCATGACTATATAATTTGACGTAACATTCTTGGCTACTCTTAGAGTTAGTTCAAACTCAGCTATATTCGTTACTTAGAATAAAGTGAAAAGTTTAAACCAGAAGTTAAGATAAACAAATCTGTAGTTTGTTTTGTTGTTTTGAATGTTGACGAATATTTTTTATTGATCTAGTCCTTTTTCTTGTTGTTTTTTTTAGGTTTTGTTCCAACTCTGGGTGGCACAGAGTTCAGAGTTCTTCAGGCGGTTAGCCCTGTTACTTTCTACGGCTAATTCACCTCCTGGGCCCTTACTTACTCCAGCACTTTTGCCTCATCATATTCTATCTGATGTGACTCAAGGTCTACCTCATGCTCATTCTGCCTGTTTGGAAGAGCTTAAGCGCAGCTATGAGTTCTATCGGTACTTTGAAACTCAGCACCAGTCAGTACCCCAGCGTTTATCCAAAACTCAGCAGAAGTCAAGAGAACTGAATAATGTTCACACAGCAGTACGCAGCTTGCAGCTCCATCTGAAAGCATTACTGAATGAGTAAGTTTAGAAGGCATGTAAGGAAATGTCCCCATGATTAGCAAGCTTCAGTCTTGTGCCATTGTGGTTGTTGTTGGCTTGTGTCCTAGCTAAAAAGCAGCAGCAAAATTGAGACATGCAGCCTAAACGATGGTTTAAAGGTACAAATGTAGCAGACAAACAGTGATTTGTAAGTACTGTAATTTGGGGGAGCCATTTATAGTTTTTACTTTACCTGATGTCAACAGAAAACCTAGAAAGATAGGACAAAAGCAGAGAAGTATTATTACATACAGTTGATGAGAAAAATATTGCTGTTTTTCTGAATAAATCAGAGCAGGTTTGGACATTTTTCTATAGCATAGAACAAGTTTTTTGGCCCCAGTTGAATAATAAAAACGTAGAATCCATAGTTTATATTTGTTGATCTTCTACTTTGATACTCCGCCTTAGTGAAATGTAGGGTCCAGTCATTTCAGTGAAATTTTTCTGTAACAGATACTCATAGAACTGGATCAAATGAATGATTGGGTTCATGTTGTAATCAGGGGAAGGTCATAGGAATTTAATGAGTTGAGAAGATTGTAGTTGATGAACTTGACCCTGGATACCAGGCAAGAAGTAGAAGGGGGAGGGCAGCAATTGATTTTGTAAGATAAGAAAATGGGCCAAAAGGACTTGAAGTCTCAGTAAAATCAAAAAGCTAATTTACTGGAGTGAAGAAGCCGGTGATGTACAAGGATAGGAAATTAAGTTCAGAAAGACATTTTAAGAAGAGAAGTTTATACCCATCAGTTCAAGGTCTGAGATAGGTATTTAAGTTTGATGTAAAGATTGCAGCATAGGGTAAAACTAAGAACCTGTGAGGCAGGGACGTTCCAGTGGTCTGTTGCTGCCGTTCTAAGAAAACCCTGTCTCCCACAGGAAATATGGGAGATAAGGCAATCTCCACTTGAGTGGGTGGCAAGAGTTGGATCATCATGAGAGGACAAAAAGATTTCAGTGGAAAGGCTGTGTTAGGCAAAGCCAGGGTCTATAAAGAATTAATGTTTGGCAATAGAATCAGAAATATACAGGGCGCAATGGAATGCATTAGCGTGAGGGAAGGTGGCTCGAGAAGGAGGAGTGCTACACTGGATGGACATGAAAATGATAAAGAAGGGCTTTGTACCTTGGTCAGGGATTATGAATGATGCGTGGGAAGTATGTTTCCTATTTAAAAATGAACTATTCTATGTATGCTACTACATGTCACCTTTCAAAATACTTTCACTAGAGAGCAAACCAGTCACAAACCATCATATCTGATTTGCTCTTTAGCACTGCCACACACAACTTTTAAAAGTGTTATCTAAGAAATTTTGTGTTTCATCCCTCCCTCTCGCTTGTCCCCTTTGCTATTCCCACTCTCACTTGCCTACCCTAGGACATTAACCCTTTAACTGTTCTCCTGGCCTCTAGATGCAAGATTAATGTTTCTGAGGCATATATATGCTTTCTTATCTGAAAATTTTCACTGATTTTGGACTATAACAGCTTAGACTAAAGTCTGTATAAAACATTCTACAGAAAGGGTTTGCCATAACCTGACAACAGGCTGCTTTCTGTCTTTATTTCTCACTTCTTTCCTTCGGTCCAGCCAAACTGTATAAATGCCTTTCCCCATGTACCATCTAGGATGACTTTCCTCGTCTTCTGTACATGCTCCGATTTTATCCATCCTTTCAGTGCTGCCTCAGAAGTACCTCCTCCTTAGCTGTTCCCTGTCTGTACCCATAGCTGTAGTAACTTCCCCCTCTTCTGAATTCTTACAAGCCTGTCTTTATCTCTCAGTCATTTTGTGCCTGGATTTAGCCCAGCTTCACAGCTTACCAGCTCTATGACCTGGACAAGTTTCTTCAACTCTCTAGACCTAATTTGGAATGGAAATAAAATGTTAATTTTAATTTTTTATGATATTGTATTATATATGTATAATTTCCCTGATTTGGTTTAAGTTTCTTATAAGTAGGAAATGGGTTTAATTTATCCTTTCAGTTTGTAAAATGCCTTGTATGTAGGCAAGAAATACTTGTTGAATAAATGTATGAATACTCTTTATAAGCTTTTTTAAAAATTGTAGTAAAATGCACATAATATAAAATTGACCATTTAACCATTTTTAAGCATACAGTTAAGTGGCATTAACTACATATATATTGTTGTGCAACCATCACCACCTTCCATGTCCAGAGCTTTTTTCATCTTATAAACTTATTTCTTAAATCAACCTTGCGAATTATACATTTCACTTCGTAGTTTAGAAATCTGTTGCTGTTTTTCTGTATTACTCAGGGTAATAATTTTTGAAGATGAACTTGAAAAGCTTGTTTGTACTAAAGAAACACAAGAACTAGTGTCCGAAGCTTATCAAATCCTAGAACAGAAATTAAAGTTGATTCAGCCCCATGTTCAAGCAAGCAACAATTGCTGGGAAGAGGCCATTTCTCAAGTGGACAAGCTGCTACGAAGAAACACAGATAAAAAAGGTACCTATGAGAGAGTTCTTTTGCGTACCCTTATCAGATATGCTTATTCTTCTCTGGTAAGATTTTATTAGGTGTACTTCTTTTTTTTTTTTTTTTTTTTTTGCGGTATGTGGGCCTCTCACTGTTGTGGCCTCTCCCGTTGCGGAGCACAGGCTCCGGATGCGCAGGCTCAGCGGCCATGGCTCACGGGCCCAGCCGCTCCGCGGCATATGGGATCCTCCCAGACAGGGGCACGAACCCGTATCCCCTGCATCGGCAGGCGGACTCTCAACCACTGCGCCACCAGGGAGGCCCTAGGTGTACTTCTTATCTATGTGATGAAACTGATTTGACAAAATTACTTAGTTTACTAAAAAAAAAAAAGTTAAATCTATATGTACAAATTGACACTGAACATAAAGTCTTGGCTCTTATTTTTGTAAATAAAAAATAAATATGCTTTGAAAGTTCCCTGAATCATATACCTCCTTTTTAAAAAAAATTAATTAAACAAATAGATTTTAATAGTATTATTCCATTATTAGGACTTCCAGAAACTCTTCCAGTTAGGGTAATAATGAGTTTGGTAGTCAGGGGCCAGAAATTGAGTTTACTTCTAAGATAAAATACTTCAGTCATTTAAAAATAGTATAGGGGCTTCCCTGGTGGCGCAGTGGTTGAGAGTCCGCCTGCCGATGCAGGGGACACGGGTTCGTGCCCCGGTCTGGGAGGATCCCACATGCCGCGGAGCGGCTTGGCCCATGAGCCATGGCCATTGAGCCTGCGTGTCCGGAGCCTGTGCTCCGCAACGGGAGAGGCCACAACAGTGAGAGGCCCACATACCGCAAAAATAAATAAATAAATAAATAAATAAAAATAAAAATAAAAATAAAAATAGTATACAAGGGCTTCCCTGGTGGCGCAGTGGTTGAGAGTCCGCCTGCCGATGCAGGGGACACGGGTTCGTGACCCGGTCCGGGAAGATCCCCCGTGCTGCGGAGCGGCTAGGCCCGTGAGCCATGGCCACTGAGCCTGTGCATCCAGAGCCTGTGTTCCGCAACGGGAGAGGCCACAACAGTGGAAGGCCCGCGTACCACAGAAAAAAAAAAAAAAAAAAGTATACAAATGCTATGTTAGCTGGTACTGCATATTTGTTATTAAGGATCTAAAATGTATTAAGTGCTGTCTGTTGGTGGGAATGTAAATTGATACAGCCACTATGGAGCACAGTATGGAGGTTCCTTAAAAAGCTAAAAATAGAACTACTATACAACCCAGCAATCCCACTACTGGGCATATACCCTGAGAAAACCATAATTTAAAAAGAGTCATGTACCACAGTGTTCATTGCAGCTCTATTTACAATAGCCAGGACATGGAAGCGGCACATATATACAATGGAATATTCCTCAGCCATAAAAAGAAACGGAATTATTTGTACTTAGGTGGATGGACCTAGAGTCTGTCATACAGAGTGAATTAAGTCAGAAAGAGAAAAACAAATACCGTATGCTGACACATATATATGGAATCTAGAAAAAAAAAAGGTTCTGATGAACCTAGTGCCAGGACAGGAATAAAGACACAGACGTAGAGAATAGACTTGAGGACACGGGGAGGGGGCAGGGTAAGCTGGGATGAGGTGAGAGAGTAACATTGACATATATACACTACCAAATGTAAAAGAGATAGGTAGTGGGAAGTAGCCGCATAGCACAGGGAGATCAGCTCGGTGCTTTGCGACCACCTACAGGGGTGGGATAAGGAGGGTGGGAGGGAGACGCAAGAGGGAGGGATATAGGGATATACGTATGCATATAGGTTATTCACTTTGTTATACAGCAGAAACTAACACACCACTGTAAAGCTATTATACTCCAATAAAGATGTTAAAAAAAAAAGAAAATGTATTAAAATGTGCCGTTATTTAATAGGAGCATCAGAGTGCCTTGTACTGCTAGATTAAAAGGCAGTCTTGAAACTTTCAGCAAAACTGCTTTCCTTTGGACCCAGATGTTATACTTGTTTTTACTAATTTCACTAACTCCATTGTAAATGGTTGACATATTAATCTTTAAACTTATGCTACAAGTCAATACCATGTTTATCCCTTGGAACCTTATTATGAGGTTAATCAGATTTATGTATAGAAATTGTATTGCTGCCAAAGGTGAGTAATGCTTTATCATCCTCTTAGTCATTGTTTTGTTTACAGCTAGATCTGTAATACTTTGTTTAATGTCTTAAACAAACTGAGTAAGTCCTTAGATAGTAAAAGTATTAACTTTTTTCAAAGGAAATGTTAACAAGCTAATTACCGATATACTACCAATAGATTTCCTTTATATCTCAAAAGTAAATGGTGAATAATTCTTTCTCCAAAGGATAAATTTGCCAAGAATTTTTAATATGTGCAAATATTTATACATATTAAACTTTTTGATATGACTCTAGAGCTTTTAAGTGTATTTTCCGTAAATAGAAACACTCAGAAGACCACTGGATGTTAAAAGATGCATCTCATTCACCCCTCCCTTAGCATACTCTGAGATGTTGAATCTTAGTCACTCAAACATGATTGTTAAAATTGTCTCCAAATCACTGGGCAGATGATAAGCCATTTCATGATGTCCTCTGTATATGTGGCTTTTGCTCATAGGTGATAATGACCTGAAGTAAGATACAAGTATTCACAAACTTTTCTCACTAAAATGCCCATAGTAGCCTTGGCTACACAACTTGAAATAAAACTGTTCGTTTGAATTTTTTTTTTTTTACTTTTTTGTTTTTAATTTAATTTTATGTATTTTTTTATACAGCAGGTTATTTGTTATCTATTTTATACATATTAGTGTATATATGTCAATCCCAATCTCCCAATTCATCACACCACCACAGTAATTACTTATTAATGATCACTTTTTATTTCCGTAAATAATTTTTAAGTATTATTTTTACTTCTTGATTTACTTAAAGGAACCAATTTCCGCCTCACAATTCGATAGTAATGATGCAGGTGAATTCACATTTCCGTAGTATGAAACTCTGGGAAAGCTCTTTGGTTATTAACCAGCCTTCAACGGAGCTCGTTTGCCTATTTAAGTGAGCATTACGTTGACTTCTTCCAGACTACAAGCAGGCCACTTACTAAAGCCGGCAATAACAATGATCCTACGGCCACCCACTCAGCTAGATCCCCTTCTTCAAGCACTGAATCCATATTCTAAATCCAATATTCAGACATGCTTTTATTGGCTTTTTGCTCATTTTTATACATCAGCTACTCCAAGCTGTTATCCTCACAGCTGAGCTGTGCTGTTTTCTCCATACCAACTACGGAGCTGTGAAAATAAACCACGGTTTGGCTTTTCTAAGGAACTTCAAGCTCCTAACTGCCTTGGCGGAGAGAAGGCCACGCACCCTCACGTTGTACAAGTTCTTTTCTTTTTCAAAAGCTCTTTGGGTGGCACAAGAGAACAAGACCAAACATGCAAGGTCATTTTAGCTTATGTTTGTGTCATATCCACTGATTACATTGGGCAAAGCAAGACATATTGCATAATAAAAAGTCAAATAATGTCAAAATTACATTGAGGAATTATGCCATATTGGAATATGTAGATGTATTTATTCCTTTTCATTGATGTATTGCTCTCTTAACATTTCAGTAGTTTCTAGATTTTGCTAATGAAGATAATGCTGTTTTGAACAATCTTGCAAATGTATCCAAATGTGTCCAAATAAGGCAGGTATGCAAGAATTGCTATGGATTATGTGACTATTTAGCATAACTATCCAAAAATTTGAAGTAAAATAAGAAGATGATTGTGTGACATTTAATTAAGCCTCTTCATAGGTCATCTGACTCTCATGGAATGAAACTTTGTTGACTTACTTTTGCAGTTGGTTAGGGCTCTAATGTTAAAGGTGAACTTTGTAGAAAACTGGTTAGGTGTATTGATTTTTAAAGTGTTTAATAAAGGAGATAATAACAACAACAACAAAAAAAAGTTACTATTTTTCCCCCAAACCCAGGCACCCCAGCCCCTGCAGAAGCAAAAGTAAGAACTCGAGCCAAAGCCCGCAGGCGATCAGGTCCTAGCCGTTTGAATTTTTTTAAGAAGCAGGTGCTTTTAGTTAGCTATATCTTTTTTTTTTTTAGTTATTTCAAAATTATAGGAATATCACGAGAATAATAATTCTAAGTACCATTCATCCAGATTCCCCAGTTGTTGACATTCTACCACATTTGCTTTATCTCTCTGTGTATCTGTCTATAAATTCTTTTGGTGGTATTATTCTGAACCATTTGAGAGTAACAGACATGAAACCCCATTACCCCTAAATACTTCTGTTCACATCTTTGAAAAACAGACTTTCTTTTACATACCCGTAGTATGCCATCAAAATCAGGAAATAGCCCAAGGCTCCTTCAGCTGATGAATAGGTAAGCCATTATGTCCACCCATACGATGGAATACTACTCAGAAATAAAAAAGAAGTGAACTACTGATGCATTAATAAGATGGAAGATGCACTATGCTAATCAGAAGAGGACAGCCTCAAATCACTACATACTGTATTATTCCATGTATATGACATTCTGAAAATGATAGAATTTAATAGGAACAGGAAACGTATCAATGGTTACTAGGAGTTGGATATGGAGGGAGGAATAGGGTATAAAGAGGCAGCATAAGTAAATGTTTTGACGTAATAGAACAATTCTGTATCATGATTGTGGTGGTAGAGGTGATTACATGACTCTAATTTGTCTAAACTCATGAAATTGTATATACAAAAAAGAATGAATTTTATGAGTGAATAAAATAAATTAGCTTAAAATTTTTTCACCCACCAGTTTTAGCATGCATTGATAGTTCTTGCTTGAATTGGGTATTACTGTGATGGTTGCCAAATGGTAATTTCTACTTCCATTTTCCATTTACACTTACTAGTTGACACTCTATTATAAGGTTAAGCATCCCCCCTTTCCACTTATTTACTTATTTATATCAGTGTGGATATATGGATTCTTATTTTATTCAGTAGATCATAGTTTGTTACTTTTTTTTTTTTTTTTTTTTTTTTTTGCGGTACGCGGGCCTCTCACTGTTGTGGCCTCTCCCGTTGTGGAGCACAGGCTCCGGACGCGCAGGCTCAGCGGCCATGGCTCACGGGCCCAGCCGCTCCGTGGCATGTGGATCTTCCCGGACCGGGGCACGAACCCATGTCCCCTGAATCGGCAGGTGGACTCTCAACCACTGTGCCACCAGGGAAGCCCTAGTTTGTTATTTTTATGTTGTATTGTTGCCCAGGTTGTCCAAAGTTTGACCAGAGGGAGCCCATTCAAGGTAATTCGTGTCACCATCATTCTCTGAGCACTTCTTCACTTTGTCTCATACTTTCCCTGCCTCCAGCCATAACATCAGCCTTGTCTCCAAGAAGCCCTCATTCCTTTTAATGGAAAATGACATTTAGAAACCAAGATCTAGGTGCTGGGTATGCTCAGAGCCACTGGGATGTTACTTCTTTTACCACTTCTCAGTGTACAGAGCTGTGAAATACATCTGTGTATATGCATGTATAATACGCTCCATCTCTATTTCTGTATCTGTCTGTCCATATATGTTGTAAGCCATGAGTTCATAACAATACCTCCAATTCAATTCTAATACCACATAGTTTATTCTCGCCTTCCCCCCTCTATATTTATTCCTCCCTTTTGTGATTATGAGAAGCTTGGCTGTCATTAGTTTCAATATATTTACTCAATCTTTTGTATGTAACCAATTGCCTGCTGCTGTAGGCTAAGTCACATTTCTGCTGATTCACACCTACTGAAGGTTCTTCCCACCCCAGCCTAGCTTGCTTTGACCACACCAGCCCATGCCAGCCAAGAATCCCCCCAACTCTGTTCCCAACCATGTATCTATCATTACTCTTGAAAGGTAAAAACCTAGAGGCTTAACCCCTGCTTCTTGAAAGTAGAGAGACAATGATAAAAGATAGAGAGCTGGACATGAGGCTAAGTAACCCCGAGATTAGATGCCAAACACCAATTTTAAATAATTAAAGTTAAACTCATCTGGGTGATCTTTTCAATCTGTTTACTTGTGAAACTCATTTCCAATCCTAACTTCTCCTGAGAATAAAGATAGTATAAGCGAAGTACAAGATCAAAGTTTGTTTTTTGTAGGGAACAGTGGGTCTGTCTTGAGCCTGTTTCTGTGCCATGAACAAAGTTGATTGTTCAGCGAGTATTTAGAGTACCTACTGTGTGCCAGATACTATGGTAAGGTGAAAAAGGGAGAGAAAAAACAGGTTTTTCTTCTCCAAGAGTTTAACTTAAATTGTAAATCTATAGATATTACTCTTGTTAACTTTAATAGATGTTCACTCATTTCTGTGTTTCTTTTTAAGGCAAACCTGAAATGGCATGTGAAAACCCACACTGTACTATGGTACCTTTGATGCAGCCTCCTCTACACATTGCAGACAAGGATCCAATTCCGGAGGAGCAGGTAAGGGTGAAAATTGCTTTTTTTTCCCCTAAAGAGTTTCACGTACATAACTTACCCACCTTTCTCTGTAAGTGACATGGATAAGTTCACGTAAGTTGTTGAATTTATATTTCTAATGAACTTCAAAATCACAATGCAATGTATTGAATTTATGTCATATCATTAGTTCTTAGTGCCTTGAATTTGGATCCATTGAATCTACCCACACATTTTCCTGTTTATATCTAATTGTCCATTTTTTAAATACTCAAAAGTGATGAAATGCATTAAAAATTAGTGCATTAGCAAAGGTACCTTCTGGGATGCTGGAAATGTTTTTATCTTGATCAGAGTGGTGGTTTACCAGTACCTGTGCCTATGTAAAAATCCTGTACATTTAAGATTTGTGCATTTGGCTGCATGTATGTATGTTATATGCTTTTTTATAAAACACTTTTTTAAATGATTGGGTTGTTGACAACAGATTGCTCATTCTGAAGAAGGCTTCTTTTCCTTAGGTCATACTGTCTATTCAGTATTCTTAATTGCAAAGGGAGACCAACCCTACTTAGTTAAACCTACAAGAAATTTGTTTAAAAACATTACATAGCTGACAGAATATTTCAGAGGTCCAGATAATCAGGCTTGAAGCAGGCTGGGGTAAACAGCCAAAATCACTCAAAAGAACTGTTCCAGTGGCAACATCACTGCTAAGTCACTGGGTGCAGATGTTGCCACTTGCTCCATCAATGTTGAATAATGAAAACTATCTTCAGAACCTCTACCTCTGGAAACTTGATCTGCCACCATCCTTGCCAAATGGATTCCTCAAAATGCCTATTTCTTTTTCTTCTTCTTTTTTTAACATCTTTATTGGAGTATAATTGCTTTACAATGATGTGTTAGTCTCTGCTTTATAACAAAGTGAATCAGCTATACATATATCCTCATATCTCCTCCCTCTTGCATCTCCCTCCCTCCCTCCCTATCCCACCCCTCTAGGTGGTCGCAAAGCACCAAGCTGATCTCCCTGTGCTATGCGGCTGCTTCCCACTAGCTATCTATTTTACATTTGGTAGTATGCCTATTTCTTTCATAACAAACTTCTGAATCAGATCTGATCCAGGTACAACCGATTAGAGGATCTCAACTCATTTTCCTTAACCATAACTGCAAGGAAAGCTGAGTAAGCAAGGATCCTACCCTCTCCCTTAGAGATAAGGAGAACCATAAGATGAGGTGTTCCCCAATCCTAGCAATAGTGTTCAAACTTCCTGGGAAGTCAGAAAGAACCACAAATGTCTACCAAAGAAGACTAACATACCTGACCACCTCCCCAAACCAGCAGCCCTGCTAATTTTGATTGGTTTTAACAAAGCTAAAGCTGTAATCTTGACTAGATCTATAGAATGGTATCAGAGTAGAAAAACAACAATCGAAGTTGTTAAACTTCTTATCCACAACCCTTTTCATATCAGGTAAGTTTTTTTAAGATTTCAATTTATCTATGTTTGCTTTGTTCGCCCAGCTGTGCTTTAATGACCTGTGCCAGGAGTCCTCATTTTTTTTAATCTTGGAGATCAATAGGTGCAAGTAAGTGAATGCTACTAGAAAATTGTCCTCTTGAAGTACAGTGCTTTTTCTTTTATTCATTTTCAGGAGTTAGAAGCTTATGTAGATGATATTGATATGGACAGTGATTTCAGAAAGGATGATTTTTGTTACTTGTCTCAAGAAGACAGAGAGAGACAGGAGCGTGAGCATGAAGAATCCAAGAGGGTACTCCAAGAACTAAAATCTGTGCTGGGATTTAAAGCATCAGAGGCAGAAAGGCAGAAGTGGAAGCAACTTCTGTTTAGTGATCATGGTAAGCACTGACTTCAGAGTAAAACGTTATTTCAATGTAAGGGATTCTTTTTTCTTGAACTATAAATCTTATTTTAGGTATAGAATTCTTATGGTTTTAATTTTAGGGATCCACCAGTAAGTATAGTACTTTTTCTTCTAGACACAAAATTAATTTGATCAATAAAAGAGTGAGTATATAATCAGATTGGGAATACGAAATTAGACTTTTTCATTGGTTATTTGATTTTTTTTACTAAATTTGTTTTGAAATGGGTAGTGAGTTGTGAATAAATTGATGTGTTTTCAAATTTAGTGAATTTGAGATTCTAAACTCTGTCCTATGTTGATTTTATAATTACTTTAATAAAACACAAAATTAATAACTATGTTCACTATTAAAACAAATGAGTTAAAACCTAGGGCCTTAACTATATCATTAGGTTACTTAATTGATCTGAGCACTTTAGTAGATGGGAAGCAGAGATGCTTCTGTGCACGCTGTCTCCATACTTGGATTCGGACAAAGTTGGATGACTGGTAGTACCTAAGATTACCCTTAAACTTCTTCATGTTAACCACCCATCTTTTCTTTAGTCGAACTTCATGGGAGGCAGGAGAGGGAAAGAGGGGAAGCTTAGTACTTGACAATATCAAACTAGCTAATTCGTAATTAGGAATTAATTCCTATGGATTTCTAAGAAGGTAGAGTGGGACTTCCCTTCCATTTTAGAGTATGTGGAGCCTCAGAATCAACTGCCTTCTCTTCCTTTTCTTTTTCACTAGAAGTATATAGATTACCTATACTCTGGAAGGTTCCTCGTCGTTCTCTTTTCTTCTCTTAGGAGCCCTACCATCCTCCCTTGTCCAGATGTACACTTCTTGATTTTTTTTTTTTTAATTTATTTATTTTTGGCTGTGTTGGATCTTCGTTGCCACATGCAGGCTTTCTCTAGTCGCGGTGAGCGGGGCCTACTCTTCGTTGCGGTGCGCGGACTTCTCATTGCAGTGGCTTCTGTTGTTGCAGAGTACGGGCTCTAGCTGCACGGGCTTCAGTAGTTGTGGCTCGTGAGCTCTAGAGCACAGGCTCAGTAGTTGTGGAACACAGGCTTAGCTGCTCCGTGGCTTCTGGGATCTTCCCAGACCAGGGCTCAAACCCATGTCCCCTGCATTGGCAGGTGGATTCTTAGCCACTGCGCCACCAGGGAAGCCCCCAGTTCTTGATTTTATCCTTCTTTCTTCCCATTGGTCCCCTTTGTAGCCCAGGTCCTTATAAGATTATGGTCGTATATTGTGATAGCCTCTTAGTTGACTTGCATTTTCAATACCTTTTTCTTCTAAGCTATTCTTAGAAAATGGCTTCTAAGTTTTTAGGATAGCTTATATTTATCCTTGAAAGCTACTTAGATTTTTCTCAAACAGCACACTGATAATAGCTCTCTATCTTAAAAACCTGTGGTGGTTCCCCCTTTCTAATTGTATTGAATCTAAACTCCTTTTCCTGGTTCCAAGCCTCTCCATCATGAGTTCATCATATCCAATTATATTCCCCACTATTTCTAACATAGATATCTTCCTCTACTTATATCTATCTAATTAGACGATGGTTGCTGTTTTTGTTAATGAAACACATATGTGGTGATCCCTTTACCAGGAATGCTGTCCTCTCCACCAGTCTCTCCTCCATGCGTCCCCCTCTTACTGCTCCGGTCCTACCACCTCTCCCACCACTACAGACCCTCACACCTGGGGGCACTCCAGTGAAATGAAAGGACATCTTGAGCAGCAAAGCATGTAGTAGATGAAGAACTTCCCAGAAGCAGCAGTAAAAACAGAGTTCCTGAACTTGCTTGTCTATATATTTATGGCCTACATAAACCAGAGATTAAGAGTATTATATTTTAGACACTGTTGTTTCCTATGCATTCAATTTTTTTTTGTTTCTATAATTAAATTGGTCTTAAATAGGGGCTTTATTATCCCCCACAGTATTCATTTAGTAAATTACTCACTCAACAAGTAGATATTAAGATACTGTTTACTGTTGTATCCCTAGCACATAGATCGAGAGACAAAATCCCCATACTCCTGGAGGTTTATATTCTAACCCAGAGTTAACAATTGGTGCATTATACAGATTACCTGCCCCCATTTAATTAACAATAATCAGGAATATCAATCAACTTCTAATATATGTTGCATTCTTTAAGAATTAATTAGCAGATTTATAGACTAACACTGTACATGAAATCTGAAAATAACATGGTATGTGAACTTATATCCTTTTTTATTGTTTAGTATTTTCTTCATGTGGCTTTAAAATTATCTTCTTGACAGTATGGGTAAAGATATAATGATGAGAGAAATGTATCTCTTTTTCAGGTATGTGTTTTCCATAGTTTACATTTGAAAAGGCAATAATGCTAATTTAGTTTGTGAAAAGAAATAAAAAGCTGAAACCTTAAAATGCTTTGCCCATGAAAAATTTCAGTACATCTTCCAGAGTTGTTTTCGTCTCTGCCTACAGGGGTAAAGTCCGAATGGAATTAGAGAGGGAAATTCTACACTGGAACCTGCTGTGGCCATTTTTTTCTGTTGTTGCTGCTTCTCTAGTGGAGTTACTGCAGCTTAGGGACCTGTTTCTTGGAAATGGACATGTTTTACAAAATTATTTTTTAAATAAACGCCAGATCTTCAAGACGTGCTTTTTTTTTTCTTCCGTCATGCTTCATAACATATTGTATTGTACTAACCCCTCATAATGGGAGGAGAGACTGCCTAGCAAGCAACCCACTGCCTACTAACATCAAGAGGGGCTAAATAAAACTTCATTTTCCTTGAAAGGACAACTTCTGCCGTATGGATATAATATTTATGTATTACGCTTTGTACAGTAGTTGATCTGGAATGCAGGTTTTATTTAATTTTATATTTTTCTGTGGCATTACAAAATGTGTTCAAGTTTTGCCTTTATTTTCATCAGGGTCTTGTTAGGTGGTTGGCAAGTGAGTTGAATTGTATGTTGCATTTTTTTTCCCATGCTGTTTTAACTTGTAAATATATATGTGTTGATGATAGGATGATTACCTGGATTACTCTTAGGTGTTTTATCTGACATACTACTAGTGAAAACCATGCTGCTTATTCTTTAGTACAGTGGTTCTCAAACTTTAGTGTGCATCAGAATCCAGTGGAGGGCTTGTAAAACATAGCCAGTCCTCACTCAGTTTCCAGTTCAGTAGGTGTGGGATGGAGCCGAAGAATTTGAATTTCTACCAAATTCCTAGGTGATGCTGACTGATGCTATTGGTTCAAGGGCCACACCTTGAGAACCACTGCTTTAATATTTTGAATAAGAGATATGTGAGGTGTTGTAAAATATTCATCAAAACCCCATCTCATTTTATATCTTAGGCATTTTATCTCTTATAAAGTTCTCTGGTTTTATAAATTTACATTGATTTACTGGCAAGTTTTATTTAGCTTTTATTTATTTATTGTTCTTTATAAGAAAAAACTACTGGGAGTTTAAATTAAAGTTTAAATCATTGCTGGGTTTTTAGTTATTTTCTTTCTTTCTTTCTCCTTTCTTTCTTTTCTTTCTTTCTTTCTTTCTTTCTTTGTTTTTTTCCTTTGAAGCTGTGTTGAAATCCTTGTGTCCTGTAGACCCAGTGGAACCCATAAGTAATTCAGAACCATCAGTGGATTCAGATATGGGGAAAGTTTGTAAAAATGATACTGAAGAGGAAAATAATAAACCCTCTACAACCGACAGTGAAATAAGTAATAGGACTGAGTATTTATGTGAATACCCTCTAGATGGTAAAAATAAAGACAATTCTGCAAATGAAGTCTTCCTCCAAGGAGCTGAAGAAAGAGTGTATTACCAATGTGAGAGCGAAGATGAGTCCCAGCAGGCTGATGCAGGTGGCCTGGCCCCTGCCCACCCAATCCACGGGGCCTCATTGCCGCCCTCCATCAAGCAGAGGCTGGCACAGCTACAGCTGTCACCGGATTTTACCTTCACTGCTGGCCTTGCTGCAGAAGTGGCTGCTAGATCTCTCTCCTTTACTACCATGCAGGAACAGACTTTTGGTGATGAGGAAGAAGAACAAATAATGCAAGAAAATGAAAATGAGGTAGAAGAAAAGTAAGAACCAAGATTTCCATTAAGGATTTTAAATTGTTCTTTTTTGTGAAAGTGTTTTAACTTCAAGACTAGATATTCCACTGGAAAGGGAAAATGAGTGTAAGTTTACTATATTTAAAGCTAAGATGTGAATTTACAGGAAGAACCCTGGTTTGAACAGCTGATCTGAAAATAGTAGTTGACCTGTAAATGGCAGATCTTTTAGGAAAATAAGAGAAAGGTAAGGCCTCTTTTGAATAAACTGCTATTTTATTTTCAGCACAACTGATTGATCTTGGAAATTCTTTAAGTATCTTTAATAATAAATGAATTTATCATTTCTTGCCAGAATTTACTACCATAAAATGACTGGGATAATTCTGTTGCAAGAACATTAACATTTAGTATGGCTCCTTTTTACTGTATTCTTGCAGTTAATGACTGCAGCTATCATGTCAGTAACAAGTTGTTTGTATTTTATTTTTGTTTATACCAGTCTTAAAACAAAGATACACATTCTGAATAAAAAAAAATTGAATTCATGCAATTGATGTGTACTGGGGTTTGGAACTAAAATGTAGTTTCAGAATTACTTGGCTTATAACATGTGTCTTATGTTTCCTTGTTCGTATGTGTATTCAGTGGTTAATTTTAAGATTTCTAAATGATCTTTTAAAAAAAACACATTGTACCTTTTTAAGAATTACCCTTTCAGTTTTGTGTGTTTATCTTTTTCTGTTCTTGTTGCAACGAAAAGAGATGATATCATAGTGGGATCCCTATAGTCTGAGGCCTCATCCTCAACTTTGCAAAAAAATTCCTTTTATCAGTTTGCCTAGAGATAATGGGTGCCATTAACACAAGCAGGTTACCATGCTACTGATTTCTAGCCTGAAGCTGTACCCTCTCCACCTTAATAAGATTCTGGAAACATCCTGTCGGCTTCCTGGAAAGCATCCTTGTCTCCTTAATACTTTATTTACAAACTACCTCTTAAAAGGGGTTGCTTTCCAAATCATCCAATCTCATCTATTTTGTGTTGTGATTACATTTTCAAAGAGTGATACTTCCAGGAGTATATTGTTTCTTAATACCTATAGCTCCTATGCAGTGATATAGTTTATAGACATTATTTGAGGAAAATGTAGGAAAAACTCAATTTATGCTGCTGTCCTAGAAAGAAAGTTGTGAATCTAGTATGCCTTTGGAGTTAAAAAATGCTTTTGAATTCCTGTAACTTAGCACTTCAAGTGAGTAAATTTTCATATACCAAAGGGGATTTTTTTTTCAATAATCTAAGGAAATTTATTTTTTATCCTGAGGAAAAACTTGGTTATGTTTTATATGAATAGTAGCG
Organism: Hyperoodon ampullatus; assembly: GCF_949752795.1. NCBI lineage: Eukaryota > Metazoa > Chordata > Mammalia > Artiodactyla > Ziphiidae > Hyperoodon > Hyperoodon ampullatus. The sequence continues at coordinate 19,875,697 of NC_136924.1, forward strand.
ATCCTTTGTACTATAAGTGATTCTGCCTGTTGCTAAGTATTCTAGGACTTAACCCATAATTAAGCTCTTAGGAGCAATATCTTAGGGTGGGCCTAGTTTACCACTTAGATAGTTAGCTAAATTTCAAGAAAAAAATCTTGTGTTGTAACTGACTATTATATTCTTACATAACAATGCTTAAAGTTTATTTTCATTTTAAATTGCTTAGTTTGCCAGACTTCTTTTTTCCTTGAATTTAGAAGAATTATGGAAAAACTTGGTAATCTTTCTCTTAATCTGTAACCTTATATAATAAGAATTAGAGTTTAATAATTTTTAATTCTTTTATCATATATGATTTTTATTATAACAGCTTGGGGGAAATATCTTCATAGTATTATATCAGTTTTATTTAATGCTTTCTAAGGTGATACTTTTTAATATTGAAAGACTAATTTTAATCAGGAATTCCTAACCTTCCAGTCTGATCTGTTTTATTCACTAGTTGTTACTTAGTTCCATGAAAATTCTACTTACTGAAACCATGAAATAAGGATCTAGGAATTTTAATTGAATGTTCTTTTTATGTAGTTTTCAAAATTTGTCATCTTTTAGAATATTTCCAAGATAAAATATTATCTTCCCTGTGAAAATTCCTAATTTTCTCTTATAATAGTCTAAAAGTCGATGTTTTTCTGTTTTTTTTCACGGGGCCACCTGCATTAGAATAAATCATAGGTCTTATTTTTTTAATACAGATCTGGGGCCATACTCCCAATTATTCTTAGTTGGTCATTTTGAAATGAGACCTAGCTGATGTTTATACCCGGTAAAATCTAAGAACTTCTGTCTAGGACTTTATTCTTCTTGCCGTGAATACCTTAGGAAATAAATAAGTCCATGTAATATAACTAGATATTCTTGTTACTTTTCAAATAATATTTCACTTTTTCTTATCAGGCTTGTGACTAGTTTTAATAGCTGCCACCCTATGTCCAAAAGAAGCCCTCTGGGGAAACTATTTTGTGGGGAAAATTTGTAATTGTGCTTTCCAAATTTAACAGTGGTATTTTGACAGAATAATTCTTTTTTTTTTTTTTTTTGCGGTACGTGGGCCTCTCTCTGTTGTGGCCTCTCCCGTTTTGGAGCACAGGCTCCGGACGCGCAGGCTCAGCGGCCATAGCTCACGGGCCCAGCCGCTCCGCGGCATGTGGGATCTTCCCGGACCGGGGCACGAACCCGCGTCCCCTACATCAGCAAGCGGACTCTCAACCACTGCGCCACCAGGGAAACCCGACAGAATAATTCTTGTAAGGAGTAATATCCTAACAGCTTTTAATATGAACGTTTCCATCGTTTATTTTAAAACTAGTACTTAAGGTAAGAATATATGAAAAGAGGCATTTAGATCACTCTTGAAGAGAAGATTTTTGCCCTTTGCTTACTGTTAGGAAAGTCATGGCAGTAAATGATCTGGTGACAGTTACCATATCTTAAATTCTGCCCCCCCATTTTTCCCCCAGCTTTCAGTAAAAGTCTACATATCTGGCCTATCTAGGGCGAGATTCTTGCTGGTCTTTGATTTGCAGTCTGCAGCTTATTTTCACAAGTTGTCTGTTTTATCTGACTTCATAAGTTAAGACCTCATTAAAATTAATTGTACTTAACAGCTTGTGAATATATTTCATTAGGAACTGATGCATTGACTCAAGTTTGATTTCTGAAGTTGAAGACAAGCAAGTCAGGAGAAACACATTTAAGGCAAATTACTAAGGAAATTTAAGAATATGGGTTTAAGGGTTTAATACAGAAGGATAGATCTAAGTTTAAGTTCCAGAACCATCATTTAAAAGCTTTGAGTGCAGCTGATGTAATAATATCATGGGGAGTTTTTCCAGCAAAACCCAAATTCTCTGAATTGCTAAATGATGTTTGCAACTTCTGACTTCTCAACAATAGTTAAAAAGGAAATAAAACTTTTGAGGCTGGAAAACAAGATCTGGTTATATTAGTAACTACTTAGTAAATATGTTAGTAAAATAGGTTAAAAAATTTAAAACTCAATTTTCTTGAAAAATAAGTAGTAATATTCTGATTCACATAATAAAAACAGTAAAGCTTTTAATGTTAAAGTATAGAAAGAATCAAGTTCTGTTACGTTTCACAAAATTATAAGTCAACGGAGTGTTCATCAAAAGTAAACCCTAGAGGTCATTTCACTCTGGTGACTGACTTTTACTTACACATCATCAGTAATATAAAATATTTTGATAAATTATTAGAAATCATGTGGGAAGAAAAGTTCAACGGGTTTGGTTTAATCATAGTATATTGTTTTTGTATCCAAACAAAACAAGAACTAAATACCATAATGCTGTGGTATAACTCATTATTTGAGCTAAAGTAGATAAGCCATGAATGATTGCAAATCACACTTAAAATTACAAAATGAAGCTACAAATATTTTAGAAGAGAAAATATGGGGGGAAAATATCCTAAGTACAGTAACAATTCATTTATGTCATCACTGACAGGTGACTAACTTGCATAAGTTAATTTTTCAGTTAACTGAAGCAATCAGTTTAATCATTAATTTTTTTAAACAGTTTTATAAGAAATATTCTAAAATATACTTTATACTTGTCCATGTTTTCTTTGTCATCTTTAATAACATTACTTCCTATCATGGGGTGATAAACAGAAATTCACTTAGGGGCTACTGAGATATATAATGCCCCTTTACTATATGACCTTATATTGCTAAGCTTTTTGAGTTATGTCTGTTTTTCACGGTTTCTCTATCTTCCCTTTAATCAACTGTCACTTTCTGCTGCTGTTTTGTGTGCCTGCCTTCCGCACTAGGCCCTAATTTGCTGCTTCTAATCTGCTGTGGACTGAGAAACCAGATTGCCAAGCTTGCTAGAATTGTGTCTAAAATAAGAGTAAGTAGACTGAACAAAGCTTAAGGGGCTTTTCTGTCAGTAAAGTGCATGGACTTTGTGGTACCTGTTTGTCTGCTTAGCATACTTTTGTTTGCCTCTTAGTTCTTTACTAAGAATTTGCTAAAAATACCTGTTTGAATATGTGATTGCCATACATTTAAAGTATTAATGCAGTTTTTATGTGGTGATGTTTCTAGGGCTTTCCATTAATGAATTCAGCTATAAAAGAAAATTTGACTATCATCTTTGTATAAATCATTGTGTATATTTTAGGGAAATGTTAAATATTCTGTTCTTGTTAAATGTTCTAGTATAGTATGCAGAGTTAAAACTTAGAGCACTATAAATGGACTTCAACTGTGTTCACCAAGATTTATATTCTAGAACTAATTGGTTTGAGACTAAACATGCCTGGCTAATTTAGTAAGAACTGCCTAACTGAATATTTGGGGAATGAGTCATTCTAGATATCCCAGTTTTCTATGGAGCTTAAACCTCTTTAAGCATTTTAAAATTTTGAAATAATTTCTGAAGGATCTTAGTTCCCTGACCAGGGATCAAACCCGTACCCCCTGCAGTGGAAGCGCAGAGTCTTAACCACTGGACCGCCAGGGAAGGCCCTGATGGAAGTGTTTTTAAAACTTGCTATGTATTGCTGTCTTCTCAAACAATATATGAAATAAATTAGATGTCAAAATGATCGTTACTAACAACAGTTTTACTGTAATAGACTAATTAGGCACTGAGAGCTATATGCCCCTTTACTAAATAACTCCGTTCGGCTGTGCCTTTTTTGTTTTCTTTGTTTTCTAATAGTTCTGATTCCTCTAATTCATATTAGTGCTCACTGCAGTGTGTCTGTAGCAATAGACTTTCTCCACCTTCATAATGCTTCTTCTAGTCTGCTTCAGTTTTGGAAACCAGGTGACTAAGACAGCTAGCAGAATGTATAAATACAAAGTAAGAGTAACCTGACTCAGTGAAGACCTGAAAAACTGGATTATACTTAAGTGCGTGGATTTTGTGACATCTATTACTACCTATTTCATTGCTATCTTTAAAATAAGTGTACTAGATTAGATTCCTGTTCTCAAAATAGGAGAGCTGTTAGTGTACAAAAATGTTGTTTCCATACTTTACCTTCTATATATTTCACTCCTCTAATTTTTCGGCTCCGATTAAAACCAGTCCACTCAAGTCAGCATTTTCTATAGTACTTTCTATTTGACTTGGATGCCACATGCTGCTAAGAATTTCTTTGGCTGGGTTGTTTTTGTTATGTTGGTTTTGTTTTTAGAGACCTGTATCTTCATTTCTAAAACATGAAGTAGGTTGAGCCCTGGAAAATAAGGAAACTTTTCATTATTGATACCATAGAGAACTGAGAAGTAATAAGGTTTTTAGACTGTAGACAATTATACACAAAGAATTTATTCTTTGATTATGCAGGTTTTTAAGACAATATCTTAATTTCATTCAATTAAATGTGTATTAAAAGCTGGACAAATGTTAGTGTTAGATCTAATGATATTGACAGATACTTGAATGACTAAATTCCCACTGTCATTCTATATTTTGCATGTTTAAATGATAATTTAATGTGTTAATTAATCAAGCATGATGATTTTTCTCGTGAAAAATAAACATTAAATTTGCATGTTATAATGATTGCAAGCAAAATTCAAATGTCTAGAAAGGGATATTTGTCTGGGATTAGCGTTGAACAACTTGGTTTTACCAACAGGCTGATTGTGTTTTAGTAACCATATGTTGATTCATCCTTCCATCTAATTACAGGGTAATTAGAGAATCAATCTACTTATTTTATGGCCATGCCTCAAAGTCAGCTTTCAGTTATTCATGCTACTAGAAGGGAATTATGATATAGTATTCATCAAAAAATAGATGATCCAAACCAGTTTCTTGAGTTGAGGCTGCTATTACAAAATAGCTATGAGGCCAAACTTGGTTTGGTGGTACAGGAGAAAAATTCTCCTTGAGTATAGTTGTGAGAGGAAAGTGATTCTACTTAGTGTAATTGCTATAAACCAAAAAGAGGGATGAATTGATTCCAGAATTCACACATATAAAAGTTTAACATGAATAAGGAGTTGATTTTATGGATATCCTAAAATGTGTGATAAATTAAAATACATATGATAGTGTTTTAAATGCTGTAAATTTTAATATATTTTAACCTGTTAGCAATTAAATTAGTTTGCCTCATCCCTATTTACTGAATTTCATTTGGCATATATCAAACATGTTACTGCAGTAGGACAGTATTTAAGTTGTGTATGCTTCGGAATACACTATTTTAAAAAGTGAGTATAATCTATGAGATATTGTTGTACAAATATATTTTTCCTCTCATATTTTAAGAGTTTCTCAAACTAAGGGATAATTTTACTATTTTGGACTTGACATTTTTCACTTTGTAGCATTTCTTAAAGGTTGGCTACCTACAAATTATCATTGAACATATTTTTAAAAACTAAAACATGTCTTTTACAAGTTTATTCTTTTATAATATTTCCTGAGAAATTACATATACATTTTCCCCTCCCAAGTCAATCTGCAGTAGCTCCATTTCTAAATCAAAGTATTTTCTGCACTTTTATTTCACCAACCTGCACCTTCTATTCATACCATGACTTAAATAATGCTCACTCGGGCACAGTATTAGCATCTGGCAATGTACAGAAAGCTCCAGATATGTTACTCCCATCCCTTAAAGACTGGCTTATGGTTCTGGTACAGCCCTGGAGGTCCATATGAGTGAAAAGCCCAGAAGTCTGCCTGAGCTGAAAGCACTCCCAAGGAGTTTGGTTTTGTTTGGGTTTGTTCTAGGTATGGTCCCAGGGATCCCAGATCAAACCAGGCCCCTGGGCCTATCCTAGAACCAACCTAAACTCGCGCATCATTCCTGGAACGTCAAGAGTATGAAGACGGAAGATAACCTGAGGCTGATGAGACATCCTGCGTTCACTCTTTTTTGTATGTGTGCCTACATGTTAGCAAGAATTGGTTGGTTAATCCTTCTGAAATAAAGGGATGACAGTGGACAAGATAAAGTCTTACCAGACTTTGACATTATAGTAATTTATCACAATGGGAATGTGGTATGTAATATGGTTATTATTAATTGCCAGTGAGAAGAATTGTTCTTAATTATCAGGTCTCTATTTTTAGGTTAAACAACTTAGCCACCAAAACAAATTCTCCCCCAAATTAATGATTTCTGTTTTTGTTTTTCTCAAAGACTTTCTACTCAACAATATTATTATCAGTCTCATTTAACTAATTTTTCATAGTTTCTAAAAGGTATTAGTGTTTGTTTTCTGGCTGCATTGATAAGTGATTTAAACTCTTGTTTCTGGAATCTAATGCCTTTTTCTTTTAATGTATTACTGAATCTACCACATTGCCTTCAGCTTGCTTTTTGAGGTCCAGATCCGGGAAGAACCTTAGCATCATTTGTAGACGCACTGTCCCTTGTTAGACTCGTTGTAGGCTACATTTTAGAATCTGCTGTGGTTGATGAAAATCTAGGATGATAGAGTGGAAATGGTTGATACCTCACATTTTACAAAAGTATTTTATAAGGTTTTTAGCAGGTTTCCTTTTTTTTCACTCCCTGCTGCTCTGGATTTTAAAAATATTCTGACCTAGTTGATTAATCAAAGTCTCACATCCTAACTGTGGCATCACTATAGTCACATAACATGTTTTGTTTAATTTGGAGGACAAGATTTCTGAAAATGCATTGAAAAGACCCCCAAATCCAAAGGTTATTTATTATACACAATGAAAATGTATACTTTTGGTAACACTGGCATTTCAGTAGGTTTAGACCATGTTAGAAATAATTGCAGACTAATCAGGGACTCTACACATGACAGGAGCTGAAACTGTGCTGTTCCTCCAAGCCTTGTCACACCAGAAAATTTGGGTCAATGAGGAATCCTTTAAAATAGGACTGTGAGCCTGTTGAAGCTCATTCTGAAGAACTCAACCCTGGGATTAGTTCTGTACTACATGTATTACGTAGATGCTTCATCCCACAGATTCTATTATTTTTGCCTTTTAAATCTTATTATGTTTAAGCTTCTCTCAGTGTTTTTCTTTTCGCATAATGTTTTCCTGTTTGCATAAATCAAAACACTGTACATGTTACTATGTATATATATACATATATTTTAATAAAACAGTAGACTTTGGATCTAATGATTTTGGATTTTGATTCTTTTTAAAGCTAAATGATTTAAATGCTTTTTATTGTCTTGTAAATTCACTCTTAATTTATGCCTCAAGTCTTCTCATTCATTTTTTCTCTAATGAACTATATAGAATTAAATAGGTGAGCCTTATATTCAGCTTCTGCCAGAATTTATGACATTTTATATTTACCCAAACATGAAAAAGTTCTATCATCGGCATTCTTGTATGAGTGCACTAATCTGTGAGCATGGTTAACTGTATTTCCTGACAGAGCCCTCCTTAGGTTTATGTACAATAAGTATTCTCAGTTAGGGGAGGGCCTTTGTACTCGCTTTTAACATTGTTACATATGAACACTGAAAACAGGAATTTGTGTACTGTCCAACAGAGTTCAGGCATGTTTAGATAGTAAGTTTCTAAAGTCTGCCTTCACTTTAGATAATTTTGGAGTGTTAAACTGTATTTTTAAAGTAAAATTTAAAAATATTCTTTCAGATATGTTTTAATTTTTACCTTTTGACTACTTATATAGTAAAACTGTACATTTCCAACTTAATTGAAGACTTGAGAGTATAACTTTTTTTAACACAGTAATTTCTTTAATAACTTTATGTATTTAATTATATTGAATTTTTGTCAACTGTTTTAAAAGATTTTACCAAAAACCAACAGTAGGTTTGTACATATCTGTATTATTGTTGTTCCTTCTAAGCTTAAGAAGTCTCCAATAAAATCTGTACTTCTTTATATTTTGTACCTTTTTTACTCTGGTGTTTGCAACATGAATTAGCCAAAAGATAAATTTTCTTTTTCTCTTCCTTCTTCTGTCTCTATTTTTCTATTGTATTTTTTCAGAATTTATTAATATACCCACAAAAGACAGCAGTTATCTAGGAAGGCCTTGGATTCATTAGTCTTAAGTTTTGTTTGGTCATTCAGGTGCCTCACATTGTATTAAATATTTTATCAGAGTGAAAACAGCAGATTAAGTCTAAAAGCTCCATGTTAACCGTTCTCAGTGACTGTCAGCCACTGGATACATTCTAATCCTGTTGTATTTGTTGACTTATATGGCCTCCCTGACAGAAAGAACATACTGAACTAAGAAGGGAATTAACGTCCAATGGATCATACTTGTCCTATGTAATGAATGAATGATTGTTTTTAACTTTCCTAAGCTTAGCTATAGTCTTGGGAACATTTGTGGTAATTCCACAGTGGCTCTGCAGACTGAATGCTGGTTAAAGAGAAAGTGGCCTTCCTCAAACTGAACTTTTAAATTAAAAAGCTACCTCTTTGCAGAAAAGATTTGAGGCAAGGAATAAATATTCATAAAGGCAGTTCTTGAAATTTGGCCCTTGTCTGGGATTTGTTAATTAAAGGTGTGAGATAAGGTAGATTGTATATGGTTACTCTGCCGGATTCTGAAGTCATTGGGTAGTCTTCACAATTTGCTTTTGAAGGTCCTTAGCAGGTGTGCTATAACCATTGAAAATAAAGTTGGCGAATAGTAATTTTCCCCAAATGTACATCTGTAAAAATTAATAAAACACTTTCAGAATCTGACCATATGAAAAGTAGTCCTATTTGTTTGAAGTAAGATCTTAGGTGTGTCCCTAGGAGAAAATGTTTATTTTTATATACAAAGTAATATTAAGTAATAAACATGATCCTGGAACATGAATATGTTGTTTGAAGATAAAGAAACAGGCTCAGTAATTTTCTCACTCATAGTCGTACACATGGAGTGGCAGTCCCAGTATCCCAACCAATTCTTAAAAGACACCAACATCTGTTCATCATTATGATAAGCTACTTGTGGATACTTTTCATTTTATAGTTAACCTCTAAGATAAAGTACAGAGCCCTGAATTGGGAAGTCAGTAGAGTTGGATTATGGACAAAACTACTTCTCTAAGTCTCAGGCAAATCACTTAACTATAATGAGCCACAGTTTCCTGAGTAAGAAAAAAACCTAACAATTGTGATTTATGAATTGGACTAGACCTCTAAAATCCTCTTCTAGTAGTAAAATTCTCAAGATTGTCTGTTTCTTAATAAATGTAAAGCCAAATCTGTCATTTTGTTCCAGGGTACAAGACAGCTTATATTTATGCACAGGTGAGCATCTTGAAAATTAATCAACGTTTAGAGATTAGAAAGGTTAAGAAGAAGTGGCAGGGGAGGGAGATAGTAAATAGTTTTAAAACAATGTAGCTGGTCCAGCACAGAACAGAACCTGCTAAGGACTAAGTATACCTTATTTTTTAAAGCAGTCCAATACAAGTATTTAACAGGAGAGTCTAAGAATTCAAAAGGAACAGTTGTTCTCTCTGATAACATATTATTTCTTTCCCCTTAGATAACATAATCTTTAAATCATGAAGGGGTGTCCTATTGCAAGGTTTTCTCTGGGAAGAGAATTTTCTTGTTTTTCTTCATTTCAGCAACAAAAGAATCTCTCGTTTCATATCTAGGACTATCTATAGCCAATGCTGGCTGAAATGGAGTTTGGTGTGGTTCCGTGATCTAAAACACTTTATTCTTTAGCACCCATGAAGCTATTAGCCATGAAGCTACTTACCTCACCTGATAGCCAAATTACTATGTACAGTATATTATATATGTGAATATTTTATAAGACCTGAAGAATTTAACAGTGATAATCTCTTAAACAGTAACATAAGGGTGACTTTTAGCCAGTTTTTTCACCAGGATAAATGTGAAACACTTGTATAATAGGGGGAAAGAGTGTAATTTAAGAAATTGATAAGTTGCAAATGTACAGGGTGTCATTGTTATTTTGGGCTTATATTCATTCATATAAGCCATCACCTCTTAGGTTAAAGCTGGAGGCTAGAGAAAAGGAGACAAGACTGCAATCTTCTGTTCTTGCAGAAATAAGTTGGTCAAGATACAGAAAAATGTTAAGCTAGAAAAAAAAAAAAAAACCCTTAAGTTTGTGTATGTCCTGAAGCCAGGATATGACCTGACACAGTACCAAAATTCAAAATGTTTTCTTACTGAAATGTTGAAATTGAGTTTCAGTTGAACTTCAAAACCTGGAATAGGGGCTTCCCTGGTGGCGCAGTGGTTGAGAATCTGCCTGCCAATGCAGGGGACACAGGTTTGAGCCCTGGTCTGGGAAGATCCCACATGCCGCGGAGCAACTAGCCCCGTGAGCCACAAATACTGAGCCTGCGCGTCTGGAGCCTGTGCTCCGCAACGAGAGGCCACGATAATGACAGGCCTGTGCACCGCGATGAGGAGTGGCCCCCACTTGCCGCAACTAGAGAAAGCCCTCGCACAGAAATGAAGAGCCAACACAGCCATGAATAAATAGATAAATAAATAAATATTTAAAAAAAAAAAAAAAAAAAAAAACCTGGAATAAATAATCCAGAGGTTCTCAGCATTTTATCAACTAGGGACCCCTGATGCTATTTTCCCCATGGGCCCCATGCTTTGAATAATTTTCATCTATCACATAATATATATTAATTAAAACCCTGAAAGTTGCACACCCTCCCAATCTCTTTTTTTTTTTCTTTTTTAAACTAGCCAAAGCTGTAATGGCCTTTTAGTTTGAGTGTGTGCTGCATGCCAGGCACTGGTCTTCGTGCTGAAGACAGCAGTGAACAAAAAGCTTCTGCCCTCATTGAACACTAGAGAGGAGAATCAGACAACTTAATATATTGGGTGGGTCAGCTATACAGAAAATGAAGCCAAGTAAGGGATATGGAGGATGCAGAGTGCTTTTTATATAGGGCAGTCAGGTATGAGGGAGTGAGGGAACCAGCCCCACAAGTAGAAGAGTATTACAAAAGCAGTAAGTAAGAGGAGTCTCAAGAAGAACATGATCAACAGTGCAAAATGATGCAGAGATATCAAATAAGATCATACAAACTTAGACTTGATACCAACAAGGTAAGACAGTGGTGTGACAGTTAGATGCCAAATTACACTGGATGGAAAAAAACTGTTAGGCCCTTTTTGGGTCCAGGGCCAGGTTTCTTGCTGTTTCAGCACTTAACGGAGTTCCAAAACAAGCTTGAACCTATGGGGGTTTGCTGAGGTACAAATCTGACTCGATTTGGAGTCAGAACAACTAGGTTCAAGTCCCTGGTCTCCCACCACGGTGATGCCTGTGCTCACTTCCAGAGTTCCAGTTCCCTCACTCGTAGAGGACAATCATTCCTACTTTACAAGGTCAACGACAAGTTTAAGTGAAGAGTAAGCATGATGGTAAGTCGTTAATTATCATTGCCATAATAGATCGTTCTACTCTAACTCCTTGTTCTAAGGTTCTAGCATTCAGTAGTTCTCCCTGCATGCCAGGTCTTGTGGGGTATTCTCATTTCACAGATAATTGGCTTACAGGTTTGTAATGGTAATAAGATTAATACATGTGAAATGCTTATGACAATTGGGCTGCTGTTGTATTCTTTTTTTCTTTTGATGTGGACCTTTTTTTTTTTTTTTTTTGCGGTACGCGGGCCTCTCACTGCTGTGGCCTCTCCCGTTGCGGAGCACAGGCTCCGGACACAAAGGCTCAGCGGCCATGGCTCACGGGCCCACCCGCTCCGCGGCATGTGGGATCCTCCCGGACCGGGGCACGAACCCGCGTCCCCTGCATCGGCAGGCAGACTCTCAACCACTGCGCCACCAGGGAAGCCCTGATGTGGGCCATTTTAAAAGTCTTTATTGAACTTGTTACAATATTGCTTCTGTTTTATGTTTTGTTTTTTTGGCCCAGAGGCATGTGGGATTTTAGCTCCCCGACCAGGGATCAAACCTGCACCCCCTGCATTGGAAGGTGAAGTCTTAACCACTGGACCACCAGGGAAGTCCCACTGCTGTTGTATTCTATCGGAAAGTTTTTTCCTGATTTTTAGTGGTGACTGTCTTCAAGTCTGCTTCCTGAGCCACTGCATTCCTCATGGTTGTGATGTTCACCAACTTAACTCATCCTCAGCTGTTGCTGTAAAAAGCAAGTGCTTAAAATATTACCATTGACTAGATCAATGGATCTTTTTGTTCACTTTGTTTGGGTTGTAGACATGAGAATTCATTTAACTGAGCTGTGAGTGCACTGCAGAAGTTTGTTTGAGGATTTCATCTGCTGTTCAGTAAACAGAACATGGGGTTCCCACTGAGTTCCTACAGCTACCAAAGCAAAGATGTTTTCAGCGAAGTTAACTGTCCAGGCCTGATCAATCTCACCCTTATGAGCTGCATTTCAGGGCAGGATGTTAAGTCACATTTATTTAGTCTGGTTTGTACCTTGTGTGGCTTCTCTTATTCTTTTTTTAAAGTTTATATTTCTTTTTGATTTATATTACATATCCCAAGATACCTTAGGAATGAATACATTTTCAAAACATAGTAAGAATAAATTCTATAAAGAATACTTGAGGGCTTCCCTGGTGGCGCAGTGGTTGAGAATCTGCCTGCCAATGCAGGGGACATGGGTTCGAGCCCTGGTCTGGGAAGATCCCACATGCCGCGGAGCAACTAAGCCCGTGAGCCACAACTACTGAGCCTGCGCGTCTGGAGCCTGTGCTCCGCAACAAGAGAGGCCGCGATAGTGAGAGGCCCGCGCACCGCGATGAAGAGTGGCCCTCGCTTGCCACAACTAGAGAAAGCCCTCGCACAGAAACTAAGACCCAACACAGCCAAAAATAAATAAATAATTTTTTTTAAAAAAAAGAATACTTGAATAACTTTTCAAGGAAATCCAAATGAACTATGACTGTACAATATTTTGTTTGTTAATGATGGATGGTAACAAATAGAATTTTTAATTCAGTACACTTGACTGGTCATCTTTGTACCAGATACGATAATCACACTGTGAGATAAATATTCCCATTTTATAAATGAGGAAAGTGGCTCTCAAATAAGTTAAATATCTAGCCCAAGAGCCCAAGTCTCTTAACAAGAAAAAATAATAGACTGGCTTCTCCAAAAAGGCTCTTTGACTTCAAATTAGATGTTTGTTCTACGTATTTTGTCAGTTTTCTCTTGTTTTCCTGCATCGGTCACCACATACAAGGACATACACGTACACACACACACACACACACACACACACACACAGAGAAATCCTAATTACCCTTTCAAGCAGCATAATCCCCTCATTCTGCATTTAGTTTAATCACAGGATTCTTAAAAGAAATAGGCAATTAATTTCTCTGTGCATTGTTCACTCACATATTAAAACTGTTAATCTAATTTCTTTAGACAGTCTCTCTGACACCACTGTCCTCAATGTTTAAATTCCTCATTACTCATGAAGTTGATGTGAGAATCTTTTTGCAAGAGCACTTTGTAAACTGAAAAGATATTATTATTATCTAGTTGTGGGATCTAGTCTGTTCAATTTTATTTGGTTGACTATGGTGAGAGGTTAAATGTTTAAACTACACCAGTTATACCTTTGTTCCAGGAACTTAACTGAGTGGAATTGAAAGACTTTTCCAAACAACTCAAACCAGGCAAACAGTCCCTGATTTGCTCTCTCTCAAACTAAAAATATATTAGCCTTATGGTGACCAAATAGTGAGTTGAAAGTAAAGAGTTTTTAATGGCCCTCTAAAGCACTTACCACTTAACCTTAATGAAATATCCCAAGATGCTTCCAGACAGCAACTCTTTCAGTTAAGTAGAGACTGGAAAAAAGATATGTGTTAGGAGCATAAGTAGAGAACTCCAAAGTACTCTCTCCCGGGAATTGTAAAAAGTCTCATTTACAAAAAAATAATGAGGAGACAATTTCCCACCCTACCTACCCATGCATTATATCCCAACGCTGCTAACAGACACTTCCTGTTGCCCATTTTGAACTATGAGTCAAGATGCCCGAGTTCAAACCTTAGCTCCACCCCTTAGCTGTGTGGTCTCCTTGAAGGCTCAGTTTCTTCATATGTAAAATGGAAACAACAGTATCATCTCATAGGATTGTTGCCAGAATTCATGGAATTAGTTATGTGAAAAGGTATGATTCTCAGCAGATATTCTTTTCCTTTGGGTCTCAAATATTTATCGTTTTGTTGGGAAATTCCTGCCTTGTAGAAAAGTCTGGGGCCTTGCCAAAGGCTGAGACAAAGACTTGGTTGATAAGTGAAAGAGGCAAAGCAAAGTAAAAATGGGCTTGTCGTTCCTGTTGGAAGGATTGGTGAGCGTTCATTCACCCAGTCAAAAAATATTTATTGCAGTCTACTATTTTTCTAGGCATTCTCCTAGGCAATGGAATGCAGGAATGAACAGAAAGGACAAAGCCCCTGCCCTCAGTGGGGAGACCAGATAATAAACCAGCAGATGCATAAGATGTCAAGTAGTGTTGAGTACTATGAACCACACAGGGTAAGGAATGGAGAGTGGAAAATAGAGCAGAAAGGGAAGGCCACTGAGAGGGTGGCATTTGTCTAGAAATGTGATTATGTGAGAGAATAAACCATGCAAGTATATGGAGAACAGCCAGCAAAGAGAGCACCACGTGTAACGGCGCTGAACGGGAATGACAAGGATGCCAGAGCCTCAGGAGCTGAGTGGGCGAGCGCAAGAGAGGCAGCAGGGGCCAGATTACATGACGCCTTGTGGTCCATAGAAAGGATCTGGGGTTTCATTTCAAATGTGTTGAGTACCCATGAGAGGGTTCCGGGCAAAAGAGTGCTGTAATCTGATTTAGGTTTTATAAAGATTAATTACTCTGGTCGCTATGTAGAGGACGGACAGTAGGCAGGACAAGAGCAGAAGCAGATAAAGAGGATGATACCGAGGTGGTGAGATGGAACAAATAGTTGGATTCTGCATTTGTTAGGAAGGAAGAGGCTACAGGATTGGCAGATGGATTGCAAGTAGGGTATGACAAGAGAGAAGGAAAGATGTATTTCAGCATTTTTGCTCTGAATAAAGTGGGTGAGGACCACTTCCTGAAATGCAGACGATAAGAGGAGGAGCAGATTTGGGGGGAAACAAGAGTTCTCTTTGGGAAAATCGAGTCAAGATGCCTAGTTATCCAACGTCCGAGGGTAATATGAATAGTGAGTTGGAATTAAGAGGAAGCTGGAGTTCAAGGAAAACACTGCACGTGGGGATATTAATGACAGGGCTTTTAAAGCCACAGGACAAGGTGAGAGTACCAAGAGCAAGTGTCGATGGAAGAGAAAACAGACCTGAGGTGAGCTACTCTTCCTAGAGGCCAAGTGACACAGCCGACTCTTAACCCTGGTTGTATGTAAAAGGCACTCCATGGTCTATTAAAAAATAGAAACTCGGGGAATTCCCCGGCAGTCCAGTGGTTAGGACTCGGCGCTTTCACTGCCAAGGGCTCAGGTTGGGGAACTAAGATCCCACAAGCCACGTGGCGTGGCCAAAAAAAAAAAAAAACTCAGAATAAAACAAACTAGTGAGTATAACAAAAAAGAAACAGACTCACAGATATAGAGAACAAACTAGTGGTTACCAGTGGGGAGAGGGAATGGGGGAGGGGCAAAATAGGGGTAAGGGATTAAGAGGTTCAAACTACTATTATAAAATAAATAAGCTACAAGGATATGTTGTGCAACACAGGGAATATAGCCAATATTTTATAGTAACTATAAATGGAATATAACCTTTAAAAATTGTGAATCACTATGTTGTACACCTGAAACATATAATATTGTACATTAACTATACCTCAATAATAATAATAATAAAAAGATACTCAGGGTCCACACGGATCTACTGGATGAGAATCTCTAGGGGGTGAGATTTGTGTTTCTTAAAGAGCTCCATGGGTGGACAGCCAGGTTTGAGGACTATTGACCCAGGAAAAGATAAGGCAAAGAGAGTGGGAAAGGCTGTGGTTCAGGTAATACTAAAAAAAAAAAAAAAAAAAGAAAAAAGACCAAGGGCTCAACACAGAACCCATTAAACCCTTCACTTCTACACACACACACACACACACACACACACACACACACACACACACACCCTATCCCCACCACCACTTCCTCTATCACCATCACTAATCACTCTTAAAGACTGAGCTCCACACTCACATGTGTAACTCCCACACCTCAAAATAATAATAACATACACAATACTTTTTGGTTTACCAAGTTTTTGTATACATTTTCTCATTTGAACACACATTCTCACATCAACCCTGTGAGCAACAGGTAAAGATTGCATTTCCTTCTATTAAATCTAGCCATTAAATCCAGGTCCCATTGGTATGCTAACTCAGTTAATCCTCACAACATCCCAATAGTTGAGGTGGTGATTTTCTCCCCAGTTTACAGATGAAGAAACTGAGGTAAGCCACAAAAAGAAGTGTTAGATCTGGGATTCAAACTCAAGTTTTTGACCCCAAAGCTTATGCTCTCATTTCATCAAATATAAAAATTTAATCACTACTCTGCTTCATTTTTTAAAAAAAAGGCTACTAAACTAGGTTAGCTTTTAAAGCCCAGAACCATTACAGTCTTCCAGGAAATGATAAAAAAAAATAGCAGTGTGTTGGGAATTTCTGATTTTAAAATAACTATTGTGACATCAATCTCAACCAGATTTTCACACTTCCTTGGTAGGTACTGGTTTTGCTCACAGAATTTTTTATAAGAAAAGTATTTTCTTAGGGATGCAGGTAGAAGATATGAAAGCTCCTCAAATAGTCCTCTAAAATTAGAATCTAGAAATGGGACAATGGAGTAATTGATTGCCTCCACATCCAACTTAGGCTGGTAGAATTTGGTGAAGAGAGTTATAAATTTTATCCACATTAAGAGAGAAGTTTCATTTCCCTTCTATCTGTGATTATCCATCCCCTTCTGACATCATGACTTTCCCCTAAGGTTCAGCATTACAAAATCCGTTTCTTACTAGTAAGTTTGGTCACTAGTATTGATAACCATATGCCCTCCTGACTTGAAATATAGTCCTAGGAGAATTTCTGAATGCAGTTTTATAGAAAGAGCCTCCTAATGAGGAAGAATCTTTATTCTAATTCCTTAGAGTCAAACCAGATATGCCCAAACCAACTGCTTCTAGGTATTTTGTTGGTTTTCACTGTACCAGATTCACATACTTAGAGTAAACATTAAAGATTTCAGAGCCATGTCTTAAGGAGGTTCTAGACTTGAAAAGAAAACAGAATAAAAAATTTAGTGCTGGGCTTCCCTGGTGGCGCAGTGGTTGAGAGTCCGCCTGCCGATGCAGGGGACACAGGTTCGTGCCCCGGTCCGGGAAGATCCCACACGCCGCGGAGCGGCTGGGCCCGTGAGTCATGGCCACTGAGCCTGCGCGTCCCGAGCCTGTGCTCCGCAACAGGAGAGGCCACAACAGTGAGAGGCCCACGACCGCAAAAAAACAAACAAAAACCATAAAATGGGCAGAGTATCTGAAGAGACATTTTTCCAAAGAAAGCCTGCAGATGGCCAACAGACACATGAAAAGATGCTCAACATCACTATTCATCAAGGAAATGCAAATCAAAACCACAAAGAGACATCACCTCACACCTATCAGAATGGCCATCATCAAAAAGCAACAAATAACCAGTGTTAGCCAGGATGTGGAGACAAGGGAACCCTCGTGCACTGATGATGCGAATGTAAATTAGTGCAGCCACCATGAAAAAGAGCTTGGAGATTCTTCAAAAAATTAAAAATAGAATTACCATATGATCCAGCAATTCCACTCCTAGCTGTTTATCCACAGAAAATGAAAACACTAATTCAAAAAGATACATGCACCCCTATGTTCACTGCAGCATTATTTACAAAAGCCAAGATATGGAAGAAAACTAAATGCCCATCAAGAGATGAATGGATAAGAAGATGTGGTATATATACACAACGGAATATTACTCAGCCATAAAAAAATAAAATCTTGCCATTTGTGACAACATGGGTGGACCTAGAGAGTATTATGCTGAGTGAAATAAGTCAGACAGAGAAGGACAAATAATGTATGATTTCACTTATATGTGGCATCTAAAAAAACAAAACAAATGAACAAACATAACAAAATAGAGTTATAGACACAGAGAACAAACAGGTGGTTGTCAGAAGGGAGGGGTGGGGGGGAAGGATTGAAATGGGTGAGGGAGATTAAGAGGCACAAACTTCCAGTTGCAAAATAAATGAGTCATGGGGGTGAAATGTACAATGTGGGAAATATAGTCAATAAATATGTAATATCTTTGAATGGTGACATATTGTAACTAGACTTATCTTGGGGATCATTTTGAAATGTATGGAACTATTGAATACATTGTATGGCAGGAACAAACATAGTGTTGTAGGTCAATTATACTTCAAAAACAAACAAACAAACTCATAGAAAAAGAGATCAGATTTGTGGTTACCAGACACGGGAGTGGGTGGGGGGTGAAGGGAGGAGGAATTGGATGATGACAGTCAAAAAGTACAAACTTCCAGTTATAAGATAAGTAAGTACTAGGGATGTAATGTACATGATAAATGTAACTGACACTGCGGTATGTTGTATATGAAAGTTAAGAGAGTAAATCCTGAGTTCTCATCACACGGAAAAGTAATTTTTCTATTTCTTTAACTTTGTATCTATATGAGATGATGGATGTTCACTAAACTTATTGTGATAATCATTTCATGATGTATCTAGGTCAATTCATTATGCTGCACAACTTAAACAGTGCTGCATGTCAGTTATATCAATAAAACTGGGAGGAAAAAATTCCATTATTTATAACTGCCTAATTATTAGTTGGTTTTCTTCAGACTGTCTAATTCTTAAACTCTATGCAATAATTTTTCCTTAGAAGAGAAGTAGGAGCCCATAACAATAGCTGTAAGTAGTTATGCCTCGGTGGCCCAACTTTCACTGGTAAGGTGTGAAGACTGAAGCTGTTGTTTAGCTTTCAAGTATATTGTTTGCCCCACTTCTCCCTTCCTTGATTCTCCTAGCCAGTCTCCATGTTATCAGGCAGGGAAAAGTGGTGAAAAGGTAATTTACTTAGAAGCACAAAGAGCAGTTTCATTCTCAATGCTTTACCCAGTAAGAGTCCTGATGGAAGGGTCACCCAGCTTTCCCAGCTAGACGCATTATAGAAAGGAAGCAAATTTTCAAAATCATTGAACTCCCAACAGCTATGCTTTTCCACTATGGAATTTAGATATGTACATATTAAGACCTTTTCAAAACTAGAGCTCATGGCTACATATATGATTTTCGATAACACTTTGCATGTTATTGGACATGTGATATAAGTCAGGCCAATCAGACTTCATCTCTCATGGGCTGCATACACAGTGACAACATACTGAGATGGATGGCACTGAAAGCTGATGCCATCCGGCAGCAGTGCCCTGGAAAGAAGGTCCAGAGTAGCTGCTGCAGAGATTCTTGGGGCTCCCCTGGCTCCCCTCTCTCCTTGGGTCTTCTTAATGAGCTGGGGTCTTCTTAAGGAGCTGATGAAGTCTGACTTTGACTCTGTGAATTGCCCTAACCCTTCAAAACCACTCCTGCATTGAAGTTAGTTGGTTTCTTTTGCTTGGAACCAAAGATCCTTAATTGATTAAGAAACCAAATACACGCCTTAATGCCTATTAAATAAAGTACAAAACTAGAAGGAAGAATATCAGTTTCTTTCAAGGTCACTACCTCCTTATTTCTATTCAGTATAATTGTGATTAGAAAGTACATTTAGAAATTCGGAAAGTTAGAATGCCTTTGAGCTTTGGTGCAAAATAATTTATTCAGGAACATGTGCTGGCTGAACCAAACAGGTTTCTAGTTTGTGTGCTATTTGTATAGCTCTGCATGCAAATCAATTTACACCTTCTTCAGCAAAAATAATTTTCATGACTCTTAACCTTGATCTCTGACTATATCCTATCCTTCTTGGCATTTTTTTGAAGGTGGCACTGGGGAAGGGATCCTTTTTCCTTTAAGAGCTTATGAGGGCTTATGATTTTTCACTCTAATAACTTGAGTGTAAAAAGGAAGGAGGGAAGCAACTAATTATTACAGGAAACACTAAAACAAAACACAGGACTTTTTAAGCAGCAACCTGGGGTCACCCTTTTCTGCTGCCTTTCTTTCTCGCTATCCCTCTTTTTCCTTATCTTACTTTATTTTTATGAGAGCATTGATCACTCCCCAACATAATGTTTGTTATTGTCGCTTGCTCTACTAGAATGTATGCTCCAGAAGAACAGGGAATTTTTGTCTTTTTTAATGACTGTATCCCTGGTATCAAGGATAGTTCGGCGCATAGTAGGCACTCAGTAAATATTTGGGGGAAGGAAGGAATGAAGGAGGTTTCGTGTGAGATGAGCCTCTTTAGGTGGAGAGACCCTGCTCCCTTCCCTGGATTCTTCCTAGGACTGTGGGCATTATCAGTGGCATCAGCTTGCTGGCCACGGGGCACTCCATTTCCCCTTCAGCACTCTGGCCCAAGCAACGTCCCCTCTCCAGATCTACCGCCTCCTTCCTCTCTCTCCCAGATTGTCTCAATAGCTACCTAGAAGTTCTCCCTGCTCACAGTTTTGTTTCTCTCCAGTTCATCATCTGTATTGGATCGATAGTGATCTTCCTAAATCACGGATGTAGAGTCATGTCACTCCCTGTTTAAAACACTTCGGTTTTCCTCATGGCTCTGAAAGTCAAGTTCATGCTCTCCTCCTCCCCTTCTCCCTCCTCCCCGCCCTCCTCCTTCTCCCCACCTCCTTCCCTTCACGGCTCACAAGGCCTTACATTATTTATGATCTCAT
Source organism: Hyperoodon ampullatus (assembly GCF_949752795.1). Classification (NCBI taxonomy): domain Eukaryota; kingdom Metazoa; phylum Chordata; class Mammalia; order Artiodactyla; family Ziphiidae; genus Hyperoodon; species Hyperoodon ampullatus. The sequence goes on from NC_136924.1 coordinate 19,896,584, forward strand.
CTTTTGCGGCTCTCCTCACACCTTCTCCTCCTTACACTTTATGATCCAGATGAATTTCATCTTTGGACTTGACTCTGAAGTACCTAAAACACCTCTAAGTGCAGAGGCTCCAAGCCACAGGTGAGAAATCTGGACTGGTGATGGAGATTCGGGTGTCACTAGCTTACAGAGATAGTGAAACATAGGAAAGGGTGGATGTGTGGAGTTCAAGGGGGACTTGCGGCAGAACACTGAGGAGGGCCAGCGTTCCAGCATTCCCCAACCAGGAACGCCCTCTTAAATATCTTGACTCCTACATGATCCAGATCAAAAGAACTAGCTTTCCTATTCACAGTTCATCCTTCCCTTTTCTGGCTTTAGTGAGGAGACAAAATTCTAAGGCCTACGTTCTTTAATTCAACACTGGCTACAAATTATTATTGAAGCAACCCCCAGCAGTTCAGCAACGAACCCGAGTATTGACAAGACAAATACTCAGCAAAGCAGTGCACCTTAGCTAGATATAACAAAAAAGATTACACACACCCTAGTCCCTCTGACCAGGCAGCAGCACAGATCCCCAAGTGATCCCGATCTGGGTCCCCAGCTGAAGCCTCGCAAACAGCCTGACATGATCACAGCCCACTGGCTTGGCGCTGATTTGTTCCAGTCACTGCCTGGGGTGCTCTCATGTTGCAGCTAAGATGGGAAGGACCAGAAAGGCAGGGAGGGGTTGGGACAGGGAGAGAGCCATTGAAGTCATCTTCACTTTTACTTGCAGTGCTCTCCTATCCATCAGAAGCCTGGAAGACGTTATTTGGAACACAAGGCCAGTGAAATGTTAAGAGTTATATCAAAAACGGGTTCTGCAGCTAAATGATAAGGAATTTGAACAAAATTAATTTAAACAAAATTAAACAGATCTCTTTTTAAAAATGTTTTTAACTTTTTAATTTATATTGGAGTATAGCCGATTAACAATGTTGTGATAGTTTCAGGTGCACAGCAAAGCGACTCAGCCATATATATACATGTATCCATTCTCCCCCAGGCTCCCCTTAAACAGATCTCTTTAAAGAAAAAAAAGAAAAAAAAGACAGATAGGAAAAAGATTATGAATTTTACCCGTAAGTACCATAAAGTTTATATTTATTCAGTGGCTTGTCATCATGAAGTTGAGTTTCTCAAGCTGTTTGCTACGAAAGGCAAAGAGCTTTCTGGTGATATATAAAGATGCGTTGTAATGGTTACAAGGACTGTTGGCTTGCACCCTTGAGATCATAAATGTTTGTAATCGGAAACTGCATTTGTTAAAATGATGTTTATTTACTTAAAGCTATAAGCTATATTTGTATAAGAGATTGATTTTTACCCACCAAACTTGAGATAATTAGCTTTACCAACTTTATTCTGTAGCTTCTCTAGACTCTAATTGGTGCCTAAATAATACAACAACAACAACAACAACAACAACAACTCAGAAAGCATCTAGACTGTTTATCCGGACTTCTTCCTACAGACCTGTATTTTAATAAGCCTGGCAACTCTAACATTCATTTCTGAAATGCATAGCAAATGTCAATTTTTCTCTATCACTTACTGAAGGGATGTCTTTTCCACAAATGTTTGACCATCACGTGGGACCCCAATAGAAATCCTGATATGGCTTTGTCCTCAGAACATGCATTTTTCTGATGACTGTTGGAAGGATACCAAGAGATCATCTAATCCAGTCCCCCTAGATTTACAGATAAAGAAATTGAGGACTAAAAAGGTTATCTGTGGTCACGCAACCAGTTAGAGGCAGAACCAGGGCTAGAATCAAGGTTTACTGCTTTTCCTATACTCACCCCCACCCCGACTTTTTTGTTATTGTAGTAGAATTTACATAACAAAATTTACCACTTTAGCCATCTTTAAGGATACAATTCAGTGGCATTAAGCACATTCACATCATTCACATCGTTATGCAACCATCACCAATATCCATCTCTAGAATTTTTTCATCATCCCAAACTGAAACTCTGTACCCTTTAAACAAGAACTTTGCATTCTCCCCTCAGCCTAGGCCCTGGTGACCACTGTTCTATTTTCTGACTCTATGCATTTGACTGTTCTAGGTATCTCATATAAGTGGAATCATACAGTATTTGTCCTTTTCTGTCTCACTTATTTCACCTAGCATAACATCTTCAAGGTTCATCCATGTTACAGCCAGTATCAGAATTCCATTCCTTTTTAAGGCTGAGTAATATTTCATTGTAGATACATACCACATTTTGTTTATCCCTTCATCTCTTGATGGACATTTGTGTTGTTTCCACCTTTTTGCTTTTGTGAATAATGCTGTCATGAAGCAAATAGCTGTTCAAGTCCCTGCTTTCAATTCTTTTTTTTTTTTTTTTTGCGGTACACGGGCCTCTCACTGTTGTGGTCTCTCCCGTTGCGGAGCACAGGCTCCGGACGCACAGGCTCAGCGGCCATGGCTCACGGGCCCAGCAGCTCCGCGGCATGTGGGATCTTCCCGGACCGGGGCACGAACCCGTGTCCCCTGCATTGGCAGGCGGACTCTTAACCACTGCGCCACCAGGGAAGCCCTCCAATTCTTTTTGATATATGCCCAGAAGTGGAGTTGCTGGATCATATGAAAATTCTATGTTGAATTTTTTGAGAAACCACCATACTGTTTTCCACAATGACTGCATCACTTTACATTCCCTCTCCTTATTTTTTACATGCAGTAGAAAGAGTATTGAATTGGAAGTTGCCAATCCAATCCCAGGATTGATTAGCTGGGGTAATCAAGTGGGTAAGCCACTTCACTCAAACTCAGCTTCCCCAGTCAGGAAAAGACAAACCACATTTGGCTTGCCAACCCCACAGAACTGTTATAAGAATTCAACAAAATGAGGTACACAGACTGCTCTATAAACTAAAATGTTATTTAATTCAAGTTATTATTAGTCATTTGTACTAAATTTGAATCAAATCCAATGTCAAAGGAGAAAACCATGAGGTATTAGGAAGAAAAAGGCTCACTAAAGAAGTTTGATATCCAACAAAGACTTTGATCTAACCGTCTTTTTTTCTAAAACCTAGGCAGTTTGACCCTAAACAAAGAACACTGTTTCTCAATGCAAGTGCAAAGTTACAGCCAACTTGGGAGAAGCTGAGAAAAGGGCAAATCAGCACTTTAGAAACCAGCAGTGGGTCAGTCATCTATTTGAGTCTGAAGCTCTGCAAGTCAGTGTTTTATCAGAAGCATTCAGAATTGTGTTTATAATTCTCTGTAAACACATCATTCTGAGGACAATGGCTTATTCCCTTTGATTGATGATAAGGGTTGCTGAGGTATGTCCAAAAGATTTCTTTGTCTGAACTTAAATTGCAGGCTTAGTTTAACTTATATCGATTAAACAGCCATCTCTAAATAGGAAATGTTAGAGGTGGACAAGATAGCAGGATAGGAAAACTCTAAATAGGAAATGAAAGCTATGTACTAGCTTTTGGAAAAATTTAGGGATGCCCTTTTGATTTTGGATCCTAAATATTAAATTTACTCTTTCACCACAAATCAACTGTACAAATACTGATTTGTAGCTACTGTAAAGGATGCAACAGAAATAAGGAGAGCAGAGTCCCTGCCCTAAAGTGATTAAAGTCAGAATTGAGGATCTCAAGAGGGTAATACAGTGTTGCTAAACTTTATAACTAATGACAGAACAGAGTTGTTTTCACTCTTATTTACACATACTAATATTATTGTATGGGCCTGAGGAGCTGGTACGAGAAGAAAGAGCATCCCCCTTAAAGATTTTTTTCTTGTTTTAAACATATTTAAACTTCTTCTACCAACTCTTTCATATGCCCACCCTGAATAGTATTCCATTTTTAAGAAGGCCTAGGATATTTTTATGATGTGATGCCAAGCTACTCAACTATTAAACAGAAAAGCTTGGGAATTCCCTGGTGGTCCAGCGGTTAGGACTCGGGGCTTTCACTGCCAAGTTTGATCCCTGGTCAGTGAACTAAGATCCCGCAAGCCGCGCAGCATGGACAAAAAAAAACCAAAAAAAAGTTATTGGGCCTAGAGAGCATCTGGTCAGATTGGCCAGGAAAGAGAGAAGCCTTATGATAGTGGGGATATAGAACATTGGTAGAGCATTTGACTGCAAAGCCCTATGGTAGAGACAGGGATGCAAAAGCAGTGCTTTCTGAACCTTGCACTAAGGAGGGAAAAGGAGATGACCAGGATGATAAAGCTGAGGTGAGACTGAAGCACAAGGAAAGAGGACAGATACTAGGAAGAAAAATAATTGCCAAGAGAAATGGGGCCAGAGAATAGAAAGAAGGTACCCTCTTAGGGTAGGAGTTCCTTCTGAGATATCCCCTAAAAATTATATTCTAGCCTCTTCAAAAGGAGAGCTCACTGCTTTGCAAGGCTATGAATTCCAACATTATTAGACAGCTCTAATTTTTTCTAATGTTCTTTAAAATAATTTAATATCCAGCAATAAAAGATATATTAAGTAATAAGTCATGGTACAGCCATATATTGGAATATGATCGGCCAACATAAATGGTGTTGCTGTAAAAGAATGTAGAAACAATACTTAGTAATATAGGGAAATGCTTATATTATTATATGTGCCTTAAGACCCGAATTCAGGGTGTGTGTGTGTGTGTGTGTAAACATTGCAAGGGAGTACACTGAACCATTAGCAGTGTTTATTTCTGGGTAGTAAGAGTATGGATGATTTTTATTTCCTTCTTTATGCTCTTCTACATTTCCAAAAATTGGGTTACATCAGTAGAACCCTCCCCTGCCAATAATCTGTGGTGCTGACTTCTCACAGAACAGCCCAGATAAGACTCCAAAGACCTTCATGATTAGAAAACTAAGAAGGTAGAAGACATAGGAAGATAAAAGGATCTGTGCGCATCTCTACAGAGAGTCTCTGTGGGTGCACACATCTATACCCCATTCTCTTATGAGTTTTACTTTCGTTGTGACATTGGTGAAGAAGGCAGACACACCAGAAGGATCCAGGTTGGGGGCTTCCCCAGTGGCGCAGTGGTTGAGAATCCGCCTACCAATGCAGGGGACACGGGTTCGATCCCTGGCCCAGGAAGATCCCACATGCTGCGGAGCAACTAAGCTCGTGTGCCACAACTACTGAGCCTGTGCTCTAGAGCCCATGAGCCACAACTACTGAGCCCAAGTGCTGCAGCTACTGAAGCCCGTGCGTCTAGAGCCCGTGCTCCACAATGAGAGAAGCCACTGCAATGAGAAGCCCACGCACTGCAACGAAGAGTAGCCCCCGCGCACCGCAACGAAGAGTAGCCCCCGCTCGCCGCAACTAGAGGAAGCCCACGTGCAGCAACGAAGACCCAACACAGCTAAAAATAAATTAATTAATTAATTAAATTTAAAAAAAAAAGAAGTATCCAGGTTGGGTTGTTTCCCAGGAGAATCCTCTCTGCTCTGGTGGGTCCCAGAAAGTTCTCAACTTCCCCTACCCAGGGTCTCCTCTCATAAATCCTTTTACCCTTTCTGCTGATAAAATGGTTGAGAACACGGGCTGAGTAAAGAATACCAAAACTTTGATAAAATGTCCTTGATATACACTGAAGAGAATATCAAAGTGTTCGTGGGGCTTCCCTGGTGGCGCAGTGGTTGAGAGTCCGCCTGCTGATGCAGGGGACACGGGTTCGTTCCCCAGTCTGGGAAGATCCCACATGCCGTGGAGCGGCTGGGCCCGTGAGCCATGGCCTCTGGGCCTGCGTGTCTGGAGCCTGTGCTCCGCAACGGGAGCGGCCACAACAGTGAGAGGCCCGCGTACCACAAAAAAAAAAAAAAAAAAAGTGTTTGTGATTACAGTGTGTCCTAGGTAAGCTGTCTGGGTGTGGTAGGTCAGTCCGGGATAGGCCTTGAAGTGGGCAAAGAGCAGAGACAAGGAAGTCACTTATGGCTCAAGAGCCTCACATTCTGCTTCTATGGCCCTTTGTTCTGTGTTGCTCAATGTCTGTGCGAGTCCCAGGGAGTGAAAGCCCAATCTGCACACAGCCAGACAAACTGTATTTCTAACCCTCACTTGAGGTTCTCAGGAGACAAATAGAACTCCCTAAGAAAATACTACTGCAGTTTAGATGTATTTTTAAATATAACCTCCCCAAACCTTTGTTATGTTAAGTGTGATAAAACATAAACATGTTGAATTAGTACAAACAGACAGGACCAAATAATATCAAATAAAGCAAAGGGGGAAAATACTTCTAAAAAAAACAAAAAAGTTTTGTGGTGTAATTTCTTTTTGGGGGGGACGGGGAGGATCTTAGTTCCCCTAGCAGGGGTTGAACCCGCACCCCCTGCATTGGGAGCATGGAGTCTTAACCACTGGACCACCAGGGATGTCCCAATTTCTTAAAATGATCATTCTATTTTAGTCTTTCAACCTGACAGAAAAGAATTTGGAACAGAGTCCCACATTAACATGACTTCATTGTTTACTATATAATGAAGGGTCTCAATATTTTTGAATCATGATCCTCCCCATTTTGGGGGGTGAGAGTGGAGCACAAAAAATTACTCAGACCAACCCTCTTAAGCAAGCACTCTGAAGCAAGCACTCAATTCACTTCCTGTCTTGTCCTTTTAAGATGGGGATCCATTTTAAAAGGATGACTGGCTCCATCATTCCCTCTCCTCTACTGCATTATCATGACACACTTCCATCATTTCTGCTGATTACACTGAATCTTACTACAGTATTTGTTATTTCCTATCAATTCTCATTTTGAAGTTAGGGCTTATGTCCAAAATACAATAATGAAAAACCATGACATGGCAATTTGGAAATAACATTCCACAAAGACAATTGTCCCTCTTCAGAGCCCTGGATAATGCACATCCCACACCCTAGCATGTCTGTATTAGAATAAACACCTTGGGTAAAGAATTGTTCCATCTTAATGCATTTAAGCAAAATGCTAAAATGGATTTTCAGCTGAGTTTTCACAATGCTCTTTGCAAGCTTTCTGCCTTCATTAAATTGTCAGGAAAATGCAGGTTAATTTATTATGGACAATCACATCCATTCTCTGTACTGCTTTGCCCAAAGAAACCCAGGCCCAACATGGTAACATCAGAACTATCCACCTCACATTTTCTCTTGAAAGATAAAGAAAACAGAACCATTCTGCCTTGCTCTTGAAGAAAGGCAGAGCCTCCTCAAGACCCTCAGAACTCCATCTGGCTCCAGTCTTTCCCAGAGTTTGCTGGCCCAGAGACAAAGCACATTTATTTCAGATGGATCAACACTGTCACCCAGTGGACAGTCAACTAGGCAGGCTGAGGCCTTAGCCTTGCTCTTGGCTTGCAAGGCAGATACTGAGAGCCAGTGTTTGAATAGGAACCTGTTTGTTTTAGGTGATCATGAGTAATTGTTGATATTCTCTTACAGGGAACTGGGAGGACCTCAGCTGACAAGTCTTTGATTTGGATGTCACAGATGAGTGCAACTTAAGGAGGACATACATTTTCATTGTGCTACTGCTTTTTTTTTTTTTTTCCTAAGCTATCAGTAAATTTATAGGAAGCACAGACTATAAACCAACCTTGCACAGTCTACCAAGACTCACGGGATCGAACAGGCTTGCAGGAGCAAGGTAATATTTGATCACCCACCAGGTCTGTGGGAAGACTTCCCGATCACAGAGTAACATTTATTGTTCATTGTTCATAGTGACAGGGATGTGTATTTTGAAAACTGAAAACAGATTTTTTTGTGTGCATATGTGTGTTGAAATCTGAGGAAGTTATTCACTTTACTGTAGTGAAATCAGTGGATGAGCTACCTTTTCTTTCTCTATTTAGTATATATCTCAAAAGACATGTACAGATGCAGGCTCTGTTCCATCTCATTTGTCTTAAGTCTCTTTCTCTTGTCTAAACTGTCATTTGCACACTTGCAACAAACAGGCTTACCTTCATATTAAGGTAAGAGGCTCTTTGCCTATAAATATTAGTGTTAGAGGGGCTTCCCTGGTGGCGCAGTGGTTGAGAGCCTGCCTGCCGATGCAGGGGACACGGGTTCGTGCCCCGGTCCGGGAGGATCCCACATGCCGCGGAGCGGCCGGGAGCCATGGCCGTTGAGCCTGCGCTCCGCAACGGGAGAGGCCACAACAGCGCGAGGCCCACATACAGCAAAAAAAAAAAAATAAATAAATAAAAAAAAAAAAAAAAAAAATATTAGTGTTAGAAACATCATAATTATTACAACAGCAGTCATGTTTGTTACTCCTAAAATTCAACTTTTATAAAGTACCTCTAGACTAGCAGATGAAATCATGGTATTTTTTTTAGCTGGAAGGGTCCTGTGAGATCATCCAGTTCATTGCTTCTCATTAAAATCATATAAGGAAGCTTTTAAAAAGCACCGATATCCCAAATAGCCAGACAAAAGAATGCTTATTGTATGAATCCTTTAAGATGAAATTCTAGAAAAGGCAAACCTAATCTATAGTGACAGCAGATCAGTGATTGCCTGGAGATGAAGTTGGAAGGACTTACAGCTAAAGAGTCAAAAGAAAATTTGGGGGGTGATGGTAATATTTTCTATCTCAATTATACAGGTGGTTACATGAGTATATACATTTGTCAAAAGTTGTTGGGACTGTACACTTAAAGTGAGTGCATTTATATTGTATGTAAAATATATAATAAAGTTGATGTAAAGAGAATACTGATGCTGGGTCTTACCCACAGAAATACTGATTTAATTGTTCTAGGGCAAGGTCCAGAAATCATTATTTTTTCATGCACCTAAGGCATCAGCCAGGGTTGAGAGCCACTGATGTCATCTAGTCTTCACCTCTACCAGTTGAGATTAACCCAGGTTATAAGGGGAGATGCAGGACTAAAAATCAGATCTATAGGTACCTTGTGCCCCAAACCTTTACCTTTACTAATAATATTCCTTCTCTCTGGAACTTCTTTCTCCTCCTTCTTCCTACCTCTTTCTATCAAAATCCCTCCCACCTTTAGAGCCTAGCTCACATATCACACTTCGCAGGAAGCCTTAGGCTGCAGCTCTCTCCACTGGACTAGAAGCTCCATGGCAGGAGGGACTGTGGCTTTTTTATTTTTGTATCCTCAGTTCCCAATACTGTGCTTGGCACAGAGCATTCAATAAACATTTGTTGAACTGAAAAATTCCTGGAAGGGAATTAACATTTATTACATGTCCATGATGTGCCAGGAATTGAAACAAGCACTTTATGTACATTATTTTACTAAATTTTTATAATTTTATGAATTGGTTATCATTTCCCCCTTTGGTCACCTCAGTGTTAACAGGGTATCCAATTTTTAACTTCACTAAGAGTAATTATAAGGATAATCCAACAGTTATAAGAAGACCTGCAGTCATGGGTGTACCACAGAAGGTTGTGATTCAAGCTGATTCATTTCTGCATTCCTGCTAGCCTACTGTGCACTCTGTGAATTATTTCTAAGTCTGGCAAGCATCATACACAACAGTCACTTAAAAGAGTTATATATCTCAAATCACATACCAAAAAAATTCCTGGGATGACATTGTGCCTTTGAACCAGAAGTGGACTTTTGCTGCCAGTAAATTTGGATGCAGAGATGATGTTGTATTTGATCAATTGAAAGGAATCCAAACAACACTGAAAAAAGAAAAAGAAAGAATTGTAAAGACATTAAATCCCAAGTAACAAATCTTTTGCTCCCTTCATCAGTATTTGTATCTTTGAACCAAAAGTTCCAGACTCTATCCCCACCACTCTATTAGAAATGCCTTCATAAGCCACCAAAGACCTCTCTCTGTATTGCCAAGCCCAGTGGACAATTTCATGTTTCTTTTATTACTTGACCGCTTTGTGGCATTTTAAATTTTTGAATCGTACCTTTTTCTCTGTCTCCTGGGCTTCTGTGGCCCCATTCTCTTCTGTTTTCTTCCTATTTCGCTGTCTTCCATCCTAGTCTTTGTCATGCACGCCTTTTCTCTACTTGGCCTCTAAACATCTACTGTACTAAAATCTCCAGTTTTGCCTCCCACCATTCACCCTCTTCACACAGTCCTTGGGTAACCCATACGTTTAACTATTTATGTCTACACCAAGTATCTTCCAAAGCTAGTGCTCTCCTCTGAGAGCCAGACTTGTAGACTGAATTGCTTACTTCTTGATGTCTCCATTTTGATGCCACTCAGGTACCTCAAGTCAGCATTCCCAGTCTATTTTTTTCATCTTTTTCTTCAAATGTTGTTATGGCAGATTAAAGATGGCTATAAATCCTTTGCCATGCCACTCGTTGAGGGATGGGGGTCTATTTCCACTCCTCTGGTCTGGCCTTTGGCGTGTTTTGACTAATCACATACTGCGTAACTGCAGAGATCTCCAGCTTCCATTTTCACCTCTTGGAACACTCCTTCTCAAAACACAGACCCCATGGTGTGAGGAAATCTGAGCAGCTTTGTGGAAAGGCCCTCCTGAGGAGGAAAGAGACCCCTGGCCAGCAGCCATAACTGAGCTCCCAAATGGCAGAAGCACCACCTGCCAGCCATGTGAATGAGGCTGTTCTTCAATCCTCCAGCTGTACTCAACCTTCCCCAGCCAGTGCTACCTGAAGCAGAGTCAAGCCATCCCTGTTAAGTCCTGAGCAGGGTCCTGAGCAAACATATGACCATTTCTTTAAGATTCTAAGTTTCTGGGGGGTTTGTTATGCAGTGATAGATGACAGACATTTCTTCTTCTCCTCGTGAATTCCCTATCTCAACAAGGGGCACTGCCCATTCTTCTAATTGTCCATATGAGAAGCTGAGAGACATCTTAAACTCTTCCCTCACTCAACATACTAAATTTTATAGTCTTGCTTCTAACTCTCACTCATACTCAGCATCCTTTTCCATCCCACTGTCACAGCCTGATCATTTCTCACCTGGTAAAATGTAGTAACAGGCCTCCCTGTCACTCTCAAATTTTCTGGATCATTCTGTTAAAATGATCCTTCTAAAATAAAAAATATCTTCATGTTACTTCTCTGCTTAAAATCCTTTAATGAATGCTCTTATTGTCAAGGAGATTTCAACTTCCTTATTAGATCTCACAATCAGGCTTTCTTGAACCTCTAGCTGCTAGCTCCTTCAACATGCACCCCCCACTACTGATTTATTTCCAGTCTCCCAAATTCATCTTCCAATTTCCTATCCTCTTGCCTTCCGACATGCATTTTTCCAACATGCCTTCCAAAATGCAGTTTATGGGAAATGTTCTCCACCAAGTTAATTCTTATTGGTCCTATAAGACACTTCGGACCTGAATATTCTGTTCACACTTCTGATCCATCACTCAATTCACTGTGTTGTGATTGTCTGTTCTCTGGATTGTCTTCTCCTCATGGACAAAATCAGAGTCTAATTCATTATTCTACCTCTAGTTCCTGTCACATACTCCATCATTTGTAGGAACTCAGTAAATGTTGGTTATCTGATTTAATGAATATATAGAACTGTGCTGTCAAAAATGCTCCTTGGACTGATTATATCCAAGTAGATAGTGTTTTGGAATTATTTCCTCATTGTTAAAAGCGTTCAGCCAGGAATGGCTTCTTTTATCAGCTGCACTGGCCTCTACAATTCCTGCTGGGCAAACATACGAAGCCCCTTCCACACCTCCTACCCACACAAGCCCAAGCACATATTCCTGAAATGCTAATATGAACCATTCCTCCCAATCCATTCACCTCATTCAATTCCACTCTTGCTTCCATTAGCTGCTGATTTTCTTACTCCATACTGCTATACGGCATGCTGTGGTGCCTATGAGCACAGGTCCTAGTGTAAGACTGCCTGGTCTGAACCTCAGCCCACCAGCTTCCTAAGCGAGTAACCTTGGACAAGTGACTAACTGTCCTTCATCTCAGTTACTGACCTGTACTCAATATCATATGCAGAAAGACAGCTATTTAGATTTCTTTTGAGAATCAAATAGTATTACAGGTAAACAGTCGTTGCAACGCAATAAGCACTCAATAAATATTTGCTCTCTTGATCTTATTCTGACTTTGCCATTTCTGATCAGTTCAGCAAACATTTACTGTCTATTAGTTGCCAGGCATGAGGGGGTGGTGAGGTGGGCAGGCACTGTCTACACCGAGGATATCAGAGCCCTTGGGTTTGATGCACTTTGTTGTCATTCCAGCGAGGAGCTGAACTCCTGACTAAAGTCTTGCTCTCTCATCCACTCGGCTTGTCTGTCTCTTTAGGGGAGACCTAGCTCAGTTCACAATAGTCCAAGAAGCACCTCTCATGAGACCAAGAAAGAATTAGCAGCGACCATATATCCCCATAACTGGCCCTCAGGATGAAGAATCATTCACTCATTCATTGGTCCATTTATTCATTTGACAAGTATGTTTTAAGTGTTAACCATGTCCTTAGATCCAGTGATAGGCACTGGGGCTATACTGTGAGCAAGACATGATCCTGCCATCAGGAAGCTTCCAGCCTGTGAGCAGAGGACCCCAGCTTTAGTGCAGGCTGGGAGGGTAGGGCTGCTTCTCCCAGAATCTGTGCTCCCTGTGCTCCCCAAACCCACCAAATGGCCTCTGGGGCTCAGGATACCCTTTTGAGGGCTTTGTCTATACCCTGGATGCTTTCACCAGAGTATCCAGTGAATTCCCACTGCTGTTCAGCTTCCACGTATAACTTAGCAATTTCAGCACCAAGCAGGAGGCCTCACAGGTCCCTGGTTAGGTGGAACGGAAGAGAACTAAGGCCAGGCAACTCTTTTGGGGGAGACTGGGATTCTCCCGTGAATTTTATGTGTTTTATAACCATCTCCATTTTTATTTATATTCCCTTTAGGGTCCCTGGTATGGGATCATTCTTTTCCCTTTTATGAGCTAAAACAGAATCTACTTTTTGGAAGCATAGTGTACACAGCCAGTTATGCCCAGATTCTTTCTTCCCCATCCAAAGTTACAAATTGACCTGTCACCTCCTTGCAAGTTTACTCTCAACTCTACTAGACAAAATAATATTTCCTTAGCCAAATTTACATTTTAAATTTGTTTGTTTGTTTATAGTCTGCCTTTTTAGCAAAAGACCTGAGATGCTTTATTGGAAGAATAGCATAAAGAAAATCATAAATTATAAAAATTACAATGAGAAGATTTCAATATAAACAGAAGCTCTAGATACAAAAAGAAGAAATGGATTTCAGATTAGTGATCCATAAGTTCTTACCCTATTGTTATAATTCAGTCTAAAACTTTGCTCTGTACTTTCAGGCAAAGTGAAAAGAAAAACTCAGTTGGGTACCAAAAATCTCATTACCAGGGAAGAAGAAACCTACCTGTTCCTCATGGGTAATAAAGCTTTTCTAACTTCTCATTCAGAGAGACATTTTCACATTTGGCTTCATATAGGAGACATTGGATCTGTAGCAGATAATTTAACATCCCTCAAAAGAAGCTCAGGGCATATTCCGGGCAACATCCTAAAAGGCAACTCATTGAAAGTAGTTCCACAAGGGGCAATGTGGTCCAAGCCCTCAGCTTTCACATGCTTCAGCCTAATGAAGAACAAGACCTGGGCTCTGCAATGGTTCTGTAAAGTATCCCCTGGGGCTGTCACTGGGGTTTGGATAAGTAACAGACCAGGCTGGGTGTGAAGAGCCCCAGTAGGAGCGACCCTCAGTATCACACAAAGGACCTTGGACTAGACCCTACAAGAAGTCCTTAGAGAGTTTTAAGCAGAAGCCTGGTGCAGTCATGTTTGGATATTAAAAAGAACACCTTGCAATGTGTAGGAAATATCAGAGCAGCCAAGAACAGAAGCAGGAAAATCAGCCAGAGAGTCCGTTGGAAAAAATCAGGTGGGAAGTGTTGAAAGTCTAAAATAAGCAGAAGCTTTGGGATTGAAATGAAGGAACAAATAGGAAAAAAAAAATGTCATGGTAATAGAATCGATAAGACTTAGAGACTTATTAAATGTGTTGTGGGTACAGGCTATCATGTAGAAGATGTTTCATTAGTGCCTACACAGATCAACTTGTAGTGGCTATTTGAAGTGTAATTAGAAATAAGAGTTTAGGGGCCAGTCCAGGCTCAGTTGAAAATAATGGATCAGTAATGTCTGCCATGGATGCAGAGTGGGAGGATGTTGGCATAACCGGTTTTTACCATTCTTATTCTATGACAGAGGAAACATTAAAAAGTACTGTGTGTTTTGAAATGTGCACACTGTATGATTCCATGTATATGAAGGTCTAAAACAGACAAAATTAATTTATGGTGATAGAAGTCAGAATAGTAGTTACCTGGGATGGGTAGGTGGATCGAGTATTGACCGAGAAGGGGCAAGAGGGAGTTTTTCCGGTCTGTAAATATTCTATATCTTGATCTGGGTGGTGATTTTATAGGTGTATACATAGGTCAAAGTTCATTAAGCTATGTATCATTAAGATTTGTGATCTTTATTATATGAAGGTCATACCTCAATTAAAAAAAAGTGGAGGAGGGTAAGCTGTGACAAAGCAAAAGAGAGGCATGGACATATATACACTACCAAACGTAAGGTAGATAGACAGTGGGAAGCAGCCGCATAGCACAGGGAGATCAGCTCGGTGCTTTGTGACCGCCTGGAGGGGTTGGATAGGGAGGGTGGGAGGGAGGGAGACGCAAGAGGGAAGGGATGTGGGCACAGATGTATATGTATGACTGATTCACTTTGTTATAAAGCAGAAACTAATTTTAAAAAAAAGAAAAAAAAAGTGGAGGAAAAACTCCTTCCATGATCCTTTGGCTGAGGAAATGTACTAAGGTATAATATGCAAGGAAACATTATTCCACAATTTGCCGTTATACACATGACACTCACCTGAATGCAAGGCGTGCTTCTAGATCTATTCAGTTCCCTGTACAGTTTGGCCACTTCTTTCATAGTCTTGTCCTTTTCCTTAGATGAGAACACATAAACTATAATGATCTGATCCACAGAGAACGGCTGGTCGTTTATTATGTGATCATACTCTAGGTCTGTCACTTCAGGGGTACAGTAAGTGCTACACTGGCATGTGTTCCCTTCATTCCCACACAATGTCTGCCTTAGGACCACAGGACAAACCAGCTGGGAAGCAAGCCGCACCTCCTTGCTCTCAATGGGGAGAGGAAGCCTAGAAATGTAATGGTAGAAATCATGTTTTTTTTTTGTTTTTTGTTTTTTTTTTTTTTTTTAAATATTTATTTATTTATTTGGTTGTGCTGTGTCTTAGTTGCTGCAGGTGGGCTCCTTAATTGTGGCATGTGAACTGTTAGTTGCAGCATGCATATGGGATCTAGTTCCCTGGCCAGGGAACGAACCCGGGCCCCCGGCGTTGGGAGCACGGAGTCCTAGCCACTGAGCCACCAGGGAAGTCCCGAAATCATGTTTTAAAGAACTGAAAGGAGAGAAAGAACATCATTTTTAAAAGTGCCAAAGAACCAAAGTGGCTACTTTAGTAAAGGATTGAAATTTAATCCTGGACAGAATTTTATTTGCCAATATGCTAAAATAATTGTCAATACACTAAAAGAGTTTAATGTAAAAATTTTCAGCCATATAGGCACCTATGGCTCTGAAACAAACTAAGCTAGGTATTCAGGGGTCTAATTAATCCAAATGATTGCAAATAATTGACCAGTAAGAATGACAATAGAATGTTAATTGCAGTTTAACAATGTAAGAAGAATGCTGGTCTGTAAGATATTTACTATTTCCTCTTAGAAATGGGGAAACTGAGGCTTGGGAAACTCAATAATTTGACCAAAAACACACAAGTCGTAAATGACAGCTGGAATTTGAACCAGTGTGCATTTTTTTTCTATTATTGTACTGCTGCCTCACTGACTTCTGAAGATGAAATACCTATAGCATACTTCTGAGTTGATTTATGTCTATTAATAGAGGGGATAAGACATGTAACCCAATAGCCAGAATAGAAATCAGAATGCTAAATCCGGATCTGTCACTCTCAATGTGACTGTAAATTTTCTGACTCCTTTGTGCCTCAGTATATTAACATCTGTAATGTAGGGGTAAGTCCACATTTCCACAAAAATTCTAGGGAAGTTATGAGGCTTAAAAACCAAGTTTTGTGGGACTTCTCTGGTGGTCCAGTGGTTAAGACTCTGTGTTTCCCCTGCAGGGCACATTGGTTCCATCTCTGGTCAGGGAACTAAGATCCTGCATGCCGTGTGGCTAAAAAAAACCAAGTTTTTTTTTTAGGGGGAAAAAAATCAAGTTTTGTGCATTTTAATTATACTTAAAGAATTATTAAAAGATGCTGAGGTTTGTTTTTTAAAAAGTTGCTTAAAACTGGCATTCCTGGGTAGCTAGAAGAGTATTTTTTTATTATCATTAAATTATTCAATGTTGGCTTCATTATCTTTACCCTGAACCTGAGGAACTTAGTATTAATAAATGTGAAAAATACCCAATTATGTTTGTTGAAGTCATGCCTTTTGAAATGTCTTGATGTCTCCCCTCGATAGAAGCACATTTCTACATAATGATTTACTTGTCATAAGAAAATCCATGCTTGCAAATATAAGACAGTATATCAGTACTTGCCTTAATGCCCCCCAGATCTATTTTCAATGTCTTTTTTTCCCCTTTCTCAGCATAATGTTTATTAGTGAATTTAGATACAGGCCAACTTAGAAGTGGATCTTCTTTTATGGAAAGAGAGGCAGATAATTTCAATAGAGTATTTTTGCTCTGATCAATTGTGTACTCATTATAGTAAAAGTTTATATATATATGTGTATGCTAGTGTGTGCATGTAGTGGAATAGTTCATATATTCAAAAAATATGAAGAATAATAAAACAAACTACTACCCAGCTTTATCAAATCTTAATATTTTACTACATTTGCTATAAATATATATATAGTTTTGGCCGTGCCACATGGCTTGTGGGATACTAGTTCCCTGACCAGGGATTGAACCCAGGCCTTCAGCAGTGAAAGGTGGAGTCCTAACCACTGGACTGCCAAGGAATTCCCCATTTTTTTCATTATTATAATTTTAGATATAACTGAAATTTCCAAGGAGTCTTGCCTGATTTCACTCAACTTTGTACCCTGATCTTGGTATATGCCATTCTCATGTATGTTATACAAATATGTCATAATCCATAATCTATCAGGGTTAAGATTTTTAGCTGCCAGCAACAGAAACAAACTGACTAATTTAAGTAAATAAACAAAAATAAAGGAACTTATTAAAGAACTTAGAAAACCTTTGGAAGGGTGGAAGAATCAGGTTTGCAGGCTTCACTGCCGGGGAAAACATCCAGTGGGGACACCACAGTCACAGCTGTGGAAGAGACTCTACAGTTTGCACTGCTGGCCCTGACCAGGACACGGCTATGAGAGCTACAGCCACTGCAGCTTCTGGAAGCCAGTGGAGCTGCTCCTCCCACCTAAAGGGGGTCTGGGCAGCCTCTGCAGCTGCCTGAAAGTCTGGGGCAGGCTCTTGGGATTGGTGGAGCCTGAATCATGTGCCTGGACCCTAACTTCAGAAGAGACTGAGAAAGCAAGAATCTGGCATTTTGGGCCTCTAGAGTGGAAATGCACTCTGCTTCAGCAGGTAGGGGAATCCCCTCATGTGGAAAGTAGGTTCAGAGGCTGGATGGTCAAAACAAATTAGCAGTTGTCCACAATTTATACATTCTCTTGTTAATGGACATTTAGGTAGTTTCCAATTTTCCACTATCACGAACTGCTGCAATGAAATTTCTGTACATTTTTTTTGAACATAAGACTTTAATTATAATGTAGTTAAACTTATCCACCCTTTCCCTTATATTTGTGGGGGGTTTTCTTGTGTTTAAGAATTTATTTTCTACCTCAAGGTGATAATGATAGTCTCCTTATGCTTCTTCCAAATGTTTTACTATTTTGGCTTTTTATATGTAACTCTTTAGTCTACCTGGGGTTTATGATGGGAATTGGGAATCTAATATAGATAGATAGATAAGCAGTTGTAGCACCACATTTAGAATAGGCCATTATTTCCTCTCTGGTTTGTAATGTTATCTCTGTTGTATATCAAGTTTCCATATGTGTATGGGGCTGTTTGGGGCTATCTATTCTGCTCCATTGGTCTAACTAGCCTGGTGCCAATACCACAATATCTTAGTTACTAACACTTCAAAAAATGTCAGCAAGGCCTCCCTTTGTTTTTCTTCAAGTGTATTAACGTTATTTCTAGAATTAGCTATCTTACACCCCAAAGAGCAAAACGATAAAAAAAGAGAACTTTTTCATGTATGGTTTTTATACAACATGAGCCACAAAGAGCAACAATACCACCTTTGCCAGTGGCTGGACAGCAGCAGAGAGCTCAGAGAAGGAGGCAGGGAGTTATCATCAAAGACATCAGGTGTGTTTGGAGTTAAGGCTCTGATCTCCCACCCTGTAAAGAACAGGCTGCTAGGAGCTCCAGTCTCAGTGATACTCTCTTGTTTTCCCATGACCACTCACTCCTCCATCCCCATGTTTGCCTTCACAGGGGAACACAGAGTATATCAACATTAGGGCCCCTGGAGACACCTTCTGAGCATCCCTGAGTAATTCCAATGTGCCAGTTAATGTGCTAAGAGAGGTACATGATTGCTGAAGATCTCATAGCTAGTATGCTCTGCTAGTGTGTTATCAGGACTGTATACTGCTGTCCCTCTACCAGGTGTCCTCTGTGCACAGGACTGGGCTGGAAATTGAACTAGAGCATGCAAACCATATGAAACAACGATTGCACATCAGATGGGCTTTCTTATGCATGGAGCTTATTTTTAATTCATGGGCTAGGTGAATACTGGATTAGGTGAATGCTGGGTTAGGTGAAGACTTTATGGTTTTTTAATTCAAGATTTAGAGTCCAACTCTAGATTTAAAAGTTTCAGTTAGGGTTTGCAGAAATAGGCCATTATTGAATTGATATTCATCTCTTCAGATGTCACTGCAACTTGTATAGCTGAGCCATAAAAATAATTCTACATTTAAATGTGAGATGATTGGGTTTTGATTTCTTACAACAAACTTGAAAGCCATTTTAGAGCTGCCTCACACAGTGCCTGCTTGCTTTATCATTGTAGATTTTAAAGGATTTGGACTTCATTATTTGCTTCCAATTCTAGCCTAGGGTCAAGGCCCTCCATGATCTGGTCCCAACCCTGCCTATCCTACCTTCCACATTCTAAGCATCAGTGAAACCAAACTGCTTAGCATTCTTCTGATTTGCCTGCACCGTCCCTCCTTCATGCCCGTTCTGCTGCTTACTCGCTGGGTCTTTGGGGGTGAGAAGGGCATGGTGGGATTAAATATTGTTACCCCTTAGGTGTGTCCTGGATGTTAAATGAAATCTTGCAAGAACAGTGTTTAGCATGGTACCTAGTGTATAGTAAGTGTTCAGTAAACGTTTACGGTCCCTGACCCAGTATCCAAATTCTCCTCATCGCTTGAGACCCTACTCAAAGGCTTCCTAAAAAATCCTTTAAAAAAATTTCTCCCTCCTCAAAACTTCCTCAGTGTTCTATCTATCTATACTGCTCCGACAGCACTTTATTCCTTATTTTCCATTGATTAATGGTATACATTCTTAATCTCTCTGTACAGACTTGAAGCCTTGGAGGGCAGGGACCAAGTCTGTACTGCTGGCTGTGACTGTACACCTGTGGGTGGCAGATGACAATTATTGGTTGAATGAAGTCATTCCATGGTCAGGTGTCTGGTAGCACTGCTTGTTTAGCGGCATTAGCAAAGTCTGCTGACAATACTTCAGGTTCTGGAAACATTTCCCTTGCGGCATTTACCACTTTTCTTAAAATTCATTGTCTTCACCAAATGTTACAGAAGCAATATTAGGATTGAGAGCTCTAGGGATTCTCAGCTCCTGGGAGTCCTGGCAGGTGTCTGCCCAAAATCAACCAAACCTCAGTGACTGGGAGACAATGTCAAGTTGATTCAATGTCTGCTGAGGTCCAGCTCCCTGGTTCGTAGACAGCTGTCTTCTCACTGTGTCCTCCCATGGTGGAAAGGGGTGAGGGAGCTCTCTGGGATCTCTCCTAAGAGTACTAATCCCATTCATGAGGGCACAGCACTCATGACCTAATCAACTCCCAGAAGTCCCGCCTCCAAACACCATCACATGGGTTTCAACGTATGAATTTGGGAAACAAATGTTCAGTCTATGGTATAATATAAACAAAAAATCTGTGTGGTCCTCTGTAATTTTTCAAGTATAAAAAGGGTCCTGTGTCCAAAGGTTTGAGAACCTCTGTCTAACCCTTTTCCATATTACGACCTCAGTCATAGTATATTCCTAGTTCAACTCTAACTACCTCTGCCTTCAACACTAAAATAACCCTCATTCTTTAATAAATAGTGGGAATCATTAACTGGAGTGATGGATAGAGAGAGCCTGTGAATGGTACTGTCATTCGTCCTCCAGTATTTCATGTGGCTCTTATCTTCTATTGTAAACCCTGGATACTGATTCCCATGTAGCCCTGGTCAATGAACACTTGAAACTTCCATGTGGGCAATAGTACTCCTGATATCTTGGCTATAGGAATATTGCTTGGAGCCATATATGTGTTTCCCAAAGTCCAGCCTAAATATTTGGATATTATGGGGAGGATAAAGAAGTTCTATCATTAAGGATCTAACTATTCTCCAGTTACAAAAGGAGATAATAATATATTGTAAGATAAAAAGTAACAGGATGTTTTTGGACAGAACTAAAATAGGTAAAGAATTACAGAAGAGAATGTGGCAAGGGAGTCACATTTAATTTCAAGAAAGGCACTCTCCAGGAGAACAAGAGGAGGGCATTGCAAGAGTCATTGATGAAGTAGTTTTGAGATAAAAGGATCCTTTGCTCTATGAGCTAGTGTCTAGGATAGTGCATCCCAATCTCTTGTGAGAATCCTTTTTTTGTGCCCTTTCACGATATTGATCTCTCTAAAGTCACCAGGGCCTTCTTTTTTTAAAAAAATTATTTACTTATTTATTTTTGGCTGCATCGGGTCTTAGTAGCAGCGCACAGGCTTCTCTCTAGTTGTGGCGTGTGGGCTCCAGAGTGCACGGGCTCAGTAGTTGCAGTGCGTGGGCTCGTAATTGCAGTATGCGGGCTCTCTAGTTGTGGCGTGCATGCTTAGTTGCCCCGCAGCATGTGGGATCTTAGTTCTCTGACCAGGGATCAAAGCCATGTCCCCTGCATTGGAAGGCGGATTCTTAACCACTGGACCACCAGGGAAGTCCCACCAGTGAAATCCCACCAGTGGCCTTATAATAGCTAAAATCAACGGTCTAGTTTAAGACTTTGTACTACTTGATCTTTATTCAGCAGTTCATATAGCTGACCAAACTTTTGTTTTGTAAAACTTTTTTCTCTCCTTACTTCCACATGATTATTCTCTACTTTCTCCTTCTCGTCCTACCATTCTTTTGTAGTTTCCTTTACAGAATTTCCCACCATTGTTTCTTATAAACAAACAAAACCCCCAAACATTAGTGTCCCTCTGGGTTGTGTTCGGTTTTTTATCCTTTTCCCTGAAGCACTTCATTCTTAAGCCTTCTACCACACCCAAGCCCTAATGACTCTCATGTCTGTATCTCCACATCCATATTTCTAACTTACTACCAGATATCTCTGCCTGGATGCCATGCAGGCATCTCAAACTTAAAATGCCTAAAGCTTATCTTCCCTTCCGTCTCCTCCAAGACCTCCTCCTCCTCCTTTATTCCCTATCTCAGGGAGTGGTACCGCTATCCATCCGGGAACCCAAGCCAGAAACCTGGCTTGGCGTGTCATCTTCAACTCCTCCCTCTCCATATTCAATGGACCATTAAGTTCTCTTAATTCTAAATTAGACATGTTTCTGCAATCCAATCTCTCCTCTCTAGCCCCCAACAGCCTTCACATAAGTTCTCATCAATATTGTTATCAACAATAACATATTAGCAAGTTTCCCCTACCAGCAGGCTCTGCCATTTCCAATTTTTCTTTCTTTAGAATACAAGCCATCAGACTTAGGGATATCACTGCTGATAAAAGTTTAAAAAATGGTTTTGAGAACAGACATGGTGTGGGCCCCCCTTTTTCCAAAAAATTTTCAGGGCACAAGAAACCATCCTCTACTCTGTTATTTCATACTAATAATTTTAGACTTATTAAAAGACTGTTCAACTTCAAAAACTACAAAGTACCATACTCTCAGAATAGAATACAGTTCTTTAAATATATTTGGCTTTTAAAATAAAACACATAGATTTACTGGATGGAAACCACTGCTCTAGAATCTAGACTGCCATCAGAGTGATCTTTCACAAAGCAAAAATGACCACATTTCCCTAGCTTGCAGACATCTGTATATATTATATAACCATATACATTTATCCACAGAATCTACATGAATATCATTTTACTGGCTTTTAATGGCTACACAGTACTATTCATTGTATTGCCATGCTGGGGACATGTCTGTCGTGGTAGATTTTAAGCATTTTAAAAAATATTAAATTTTAAATATCCCTTTCACATATCACCTTGAGACCTTACAATAAAAGCCACTCTTCAGGGTAGCATAGAAGGCTATTTACAATCTGGTCTCAATTCACCTACTCCGCAGCAAGAATTTCCCCTAAACATGACACTGTCAAATGAAAAATAATGCACAACCTAAAAGTTGAGAGCTATGTTTTATCAGCAGACATTCTTAGGACTTCAAGCCCAGGAGACAGCCTTTCAGATAAACGCCGAGCAAACTGTTCCAAAGATCAAAAGCGGGCAGCCAGGATATATGGGAGTTTTTGCACCACCACCATGTAGTCGGAACAAAGGGCTACTGTTAATAAAAGAAAACTAGATATCCCAAGTTAAGGAATTTAGTGTTTCTCTACGTATGGGAAGATGCAAGAGTCTGGGCTCACTGAAATCATTCCTTTGATATGCACCTCAGCTATCGGGGCCAGCATCCTGTTTCCTCAGGCTGCTTCATCAGGGGTGGCTGCAGTCCTATGGCTGCTAGACGGCAGGGTTTCCTTGTTTCCATCCTCAACTACCCCAGGGCTCACCATTGGGGATGGCTGCAATCACTGATGACTGCGACATCCTTTGTTTACTAATATGGCAGGCAATATTTTATTTCTCACCACATTCTTTCATTCCTTTATGCCAGGGGCTCTCAGTCAGGAGCAATTCCCTGCCCCTTCTCCAAGGGGACGTTTGGCAAGGTCTGTGTTATGGTCTGAATTGTGTTCCCTCCCTCCAATTCATATGTTGAAGCCCTAACCCCCAATGTGACTGTATTTATGTATCTGTATCTATGCCATATCATCTATACATTTTAAAAGTTATATAGCACTTTTTAAACCATAAAGATATGGAAAAAAATCCTCAGTATTTCCCTTAATGTCAAGAAAACAAGCTTTCCCATTTTTTTCTTAATATATTTCTTGTTAACCCATTGCCAAAGGTCACAAAATACGTGTGCCTTAGGATATTCAGGCCATCATATAATACACACAAATGGAAAAATTTCAAGAGCATGGCTTATTAACAGCAATGTTGGCTAACACATCATTATTGTGTCAGATGTTGTGCTGTCACAGGTGCTTTTTCTCCATTTTGAAATTTAATTTCCATATCCTATGATGTGGTACTATTATTATCCTCATTTTACAAATAAGGAAACTGAAATTTGGAGCGATTAAGTGATTTGTCCTAAGCCACACCACTAACCAAGGACTTCAAAGAAAATAAGATGGAGGCTAATTATGTTGCTCAGTTTGGAATTAATATTTTCGCACCAAAAATACATTTTTGGGACAAAATAATAAATATATCTTATTACATTGATTTTACAATAGGAAAAGTCTCTAAGGAAAAAAAACTTATTTTTGTCTGCTTATCTGGTTAACCATCTAAGACAAAATGACTTCATGTGATTAGCTAGAAAAAATATTCTCATCTATGCCGGTATTGAGTTATATTTAATACAGGTTCTCTTAGATTCTTACTTAGGTTTTCAACATTTCTTATTCCTTTACCCCATTCAACTTCCTCTTATAGAGAAGACCAAATGAAGAAAAATGGTGAAAATAAGGAGTGATGGGCTGTTAAGTATAATTATTCAGTTATCTCAGACTCTGCAGTGTCCTGGAAAATTATCATCCAGTAAATATTCACTACCGTACTGTCAAGATATGTTTTTTTTTTTTTTTTTTTACTATTACCTTGAAAGTTTCATTTTCTTGCCTCTTTTCGGAAAGAAAGGGGGAAAAGTAGAGTACAATCCCTTTGCAGCAAAGAAACAGTACTTTGTGTTATCAGTGCACTTTAGCATTACTTTTTTTCATTGAACAAATTTTGACATTGATAATTCTGTAGATCAACTTATACCTCAAACACCCTTTGTCAAAATTTATCTACTGACCCTATAGGATCCTGTGTCTACTGGACTGGGTCTGAGGTAGTAGCCATGGCCCAAGTGTTCCCAGAACTTATAGTGGAACTGGGAAGATTCACAACAAAGCTTGAAGGCATTTTTCATACAGCAGATCTTACTTATAAGGATGCTTTTGGCAGTAGCTTTGCACCACAACCAGGGTGAGCTTTGATTCCTCCTGAGGTTGACAGCCACATCCTTGCCCCCAATCTTAAGATCTTTTAGACCCTTTTAAAAATCTTCATCTTTATGACAGACTAACTTGGACTAGAAAATAATAAATGATGTAAGGAAAGTATTAGCATCTTATTTTATTCTTATTTATTTGTATGTCTCATTGAATGCTAAACTTTCTTGAGGGTACTTTTCTTTCACTTTTGTATCTTCCACCAAGAAAAATTACTTCTAGTCTACAATCAATACATATTTATTGAACTGATTAGGAATTTCAACTGGAAAGGCACAATACAGAATTACTAAATTTCTGGCGCCTGATTACTTGGGTTTGGATTCTAACTCTGCTATTTACTTCCTGTATGACCTGCTGCAAGTGACCAAAACTCTCTAGCTCTAATTTCTCCAACTCGAAAGTGGATTAAATGAGATAATAAATGTAAAGTACTTGGCACTTCTTAAGTGCTATTTATACAATGAGTATTTACTGGGCTCCTACAATGCTTTAGGTTAGAGGTAGGTGCTGGTAATAAGAGTACAAAACAGGCGAGGTTCCTGTCTTCATGGAGCTCAAGGTAGTTGGAGAGACACACATAAAAGAAATAATCACACAAATAAATTAATTACAAATTGCCATGAAAAAAAAGTTAAGAATTCAATGCGTGGTTGTATGAGCAGGGCCTGATATAGATTGTTGAGGAAGGATTCTCTGAGGGAGTGGCATTTAAGCTGAAACTTGAAAGACGAAGAGATTCTCTATTTCCTCTCATTCCTCAACTCTCTAATCTGGTTTCCATCTCTCTACCTAAATAGCTCTTGCTAAGGTCACCAGTGGTTTCCATGTCACTATAATCTATACATCTGGCATTTTTCATCCTCTTACTTGACCTCTGAGCACTCAACGCAGTTGATCACTCCCTCCTCCTTGAGACGCTGTCTTTCCTTGGCTTCTCTAGTAATAGACGCCTCCTGATCTCTTATCCTCTGACTGCCTCTTCAGTCAGGCCCCTTTGTAGGTACATCTCCTTAAGTGATTGGACGGCCTCGCCGTGAGCTGTAATTGTGAATAAAAACGCAGTCCTTTTGAGTCATAAAAAAAGAAGTGTGTACACGTGAAGGCATTTTTTCGCCCCTCTCCTCGCTTCCGGTGCGCTGTATAAAACCACGAATATAAAACTTTCCGGTTCCAGCCGAGAGGCCCCTCTCCCGCGCGCGGGCAGCGCCTGTCCACAGGGCAGGCACGGGCATTCAACTTGACCCTAGCAGGCAGGTTTGCCCGAGGCGCGGGACGAGGCACGGGTCAGGTTTCGCGCGGTTTTCCCGACCTCCACGGCCACGCCCGCCTGAGGCGAGCCCGGCCCAGCTCCACGCGCAAGCCTCACAGTCGAGTCCTCCAACGTCCCAGCATTCCCCGCGCCCGTACCATCGAGAGCAGCTTCCGGCGTCGCTGGTGTAGGTGGGTGAAGAAGGAGCGGGCCCTCGCCGCCCTGTCTTAGTTCCTCGCGCTCTCTCGGGCAACATGGCGGGTGTGGAGGAGGCAGCGTCCTGCGGGAGCCACCTGAATGGCGACCTGGATCCAGACGACAGGGAGGAGGGAGCTGCCTCTACTGCTGAGGAGGCGGCCAAGAAAAAAAGACGGAAGAAGAAGAAGAGTAAAGGAGCTGCCACAGGTAAAGGGAGTTTTTATGTTTTCCCAGTCCCCGCCGGGATGGCCGAACGGCTCGACTCAGGCCCGGCGGGGCTGACAGGGACAGGGACTTAGAATCCTGGACTGATTCCCAGGACTGAACGTGTGTCCGGGCCGAGCTGCAGATTCCCAGTCCCGGGGAGAGGCGGCTTCTCGCGTGGTATTAGGGACCTGGTGGGGGAGGGGTGGAGAAGAGGGTGCCTCAGCTTCTGTGGGGTCGTTGGGCCGGAGCCCCTGCATTGCCGGCGCTTAGCTCCCACGCAGACGGGGCGACGGACCTGAAGCCGTGCCCAGGGCCCAGCCCTCTCACCGTCCTCACGGGTTGGCCTCCTCCATAAAAATCTGGTTCTGACCCATACTGCTGCCTCCTTGCTGGAGCAACGTGGGACATATTTTCGTTGAGGGTTGGGGGTGGAGTAACCGAGTCTTAGGGCCTCAGCAGCACCTCCCCCCACCATCCCAGTTTACGGAGAGATTTGTGTGGCGCGCTGCCCTTTTGGGGGGGGTGTGTATGTGTGTGAATGCCCACGCGCTCTTGTCACTGAGTAGTAATAGCAGGATGTGTGGTGGTGGTGCGACTCTTCACCTGCCTAATCCCACAGTATCGTCAAGCTTTTGGGCTTTTAGGCCTGGATTATGATGCCACTTGTAGGCAGTCTGGGTAGGATATTCTGTGGGTCCGAATGGAGCTTCTCTGAAATCTACTGGGAAGGCAAGGAAAACAGCTGAAAGCTTTCAGTTGGATTATATTATGAGTTAGAAACTTAACTGTTTGATTGTGAGAAGTCAGTGTTTTTGTTGCATCAAGGCCTTGGTTTTAGGAAGAGTTATTTGTACTGTTAAAATCAGCCACAGAAAGAGTGAGAGGACAGTAGAGAAGCCAGAAGTGATGAAGTGGAGTTGAGAGAGGTTAGAGAGGGCTAACCTGTATCCTTTTGAAATTTTGATTAGATGGGAGTTGAAAGGGGAGAGCTGTAGGGGCTAGGACGCTTCCAGAGCAAAACTGAATCCCAGGACATAGTCTGGTGGCAGTTCCTGGCTTTCAGATGAAATCCAGACCCTTCAGTTTGTCCTTTTAAGGCGTTTAGCAGACTGACTCTAATATATCTTTAACAGTTGTATCTCTCAGGATAAATTCTCTGCTGTAGCCAGCATGTCACTTCATTATGTGCTACATCGTAATACTACCTCTTTTTACGCATACATATTACTCCTATAGCTACATTCTTATCACTTCTACTGCAGGGCCTGCTCTTGTGCTTAGCTGTTGGAGAAGTTTGTTTTTTATTAATGGAATATCTTTTCCTACTTATTTTTATTTTACCCAGCCCGGCTTGACAGTTTCTTTCTTCCCGAACCCCTGAAGCCCCCAGGGCTCCACAGAAATCCTCTTACTAAGGCCTTCAGCATTTATGGCCCATCTTAAGTCCTTGCTTGGTTAATAAATTATTTGTTGTAGTCTAATTGTTAAATACTTTAAAAAAGTTAAAACTACTTAAGGGTAGAGAACAACTTACAGTTTAGCTCCTAGCACAGAGAATGTGTAATGAGTATTTTGTTGAATGGGCAGTACCGCTTAGATATGGAAGATTTTTCTGTCATTAAATAAATTTTATTCTCCTTCAAGTAATGTTTCTGCTTTTGTTTTATGAACACTTATCAGGAAGACTTAACGTGTTTTTTAGAATCCTTAGAACATATTCTAGTGGGAAGATCTTTATTAGATTTGATGTATGTTATTATATTTGATCAGCAGAGCAACAGGAGCCTGATAAAGAATCAGGAGCCTCGGTTGATGAGGTAGCAAGACAGTTGGAAAGACAAGCATTGGAAGAGAAAGAAAGAGTTGATGACGATGAAGGTAAATGGTTAATTTGATTTTTGTGGTTAGGAAAGCAAGAAAATATGACATTCTTTAACCAGAGTTGCTTATTTGTCCATATAGTCCAATATTCTCTGATGTTTTACTTAACTGATGTTAAAGCCTCAATGTCACAGATGAAAAGGAAAATGTATTTAGTTATTAGCAACTCTTTAAAAAGTTGGATATGTTGAATGCTCAGATAACACAGATCTCAACTTTAAAAATGTACTTAACAAAAGGCCGAGTAGTGGGTGAGTATTAATAAGATAAAATTGAATGACTGTTTATTTAACTAACTTTTATTGAACAAATAACATGTACTAGGCACTATCTTAGGATACTTTCATCCATTCTCATTTTACCCTCACAAAAACCAAGCAAACAGGAAATGATAGTTATATGATTTGCCCAATGTGACACAGCTGGTTTGTGTAGAATAACAGAGCCAGAGTTTCAAACCTAGCACCTGATTCCAAGTCTATTCCTTTTACTCTATCAAAGGTACTTCTCTTTATTGTCAAAGGAGCATGTTGGAGTGCTTCTCAAATCTATTATGAATTTCCTGACCCCAGATCCTTGTGGTATTTTGGAGCTTTTGCCAAAGATTTCTTTAAAGACAACAACTCTTGGAATTGCAGGAATTGATGCTATCAGTAAGACAGTGGAGGGAGTGATTAGTTAGGAGGACTATTTTTTTTTTTACAGCCTCTTTTGGCAGAAGAGGAGATAGGGCTTTCCCATTCTTAATTATCTATTGCTATGATCTACTGTTCTGCCTCAAGCACTGCCAGCTTGGGCTTATGCCTTCCAGTCCTTAGCAGCAAATACTTGCTGTACTTTATCATGTTAGGATAATGCAGAGCAGTTGTTTTTCCTTTAGAAGGATAAATTCTCTGCCTTCGAGGAGCTTACAGTCAAATTTAGTGGAAAAATGTGCCAAGAATTGTTACCAAACTCAGACACCAGGTTGCAGCAAAGGAAAGTACAGCATTTATTGCAAAATGCCAAGCAAGGAGAATGGGCAGCTCATGCCCAAAAGACCTGAAGGCTTTTAGAGAAGGGTTTTTAAAGGCAACATTAGAGGTGAGGGTTGCCAGGTGCCTGATCAGCTTGTGGACATTCTTCTGATTGGTTGGTTGTGCAGTAACAGGGTGACTTTTTGGGAATCTCAGTTACTAGTTTTCTGTTTTCAACTGATCTGGAGTCTGTGTGCTGGTGGTCAGCATACAGCTAACTTTTTCCACCTGGTGGGGGGGTTAGTATCTGCAAACCAACTCCAGGATATGGTTCAAGATATTATATGTAGCCCTTGAGGAGAAACTAAAGGTCCTTTGTTTTTATGGCCAGACTATTATTATTTAGTCTTGTTTGATTGTGTTTCCTTTGTTTTTGCATTTTTCTCATGTCTCTGATTAAATTTGCTCTTTGGAAGTCAGGGAGAGCCTAGGAGTCTAAAGCTTTTTTACAAAAGAGGTGAGAGACTTGGGGTCTGTCCCCAGGAAGGCCCCACAGTATCCTGCTTGGTTTCAGATTCAAGGGAGTAGTTAGCTTTTCCTTTTCCTTAAGCAAATCTCTTGTCCATTCTGCCTTGGTTTATGCTTCAGATTATAAACATATTTTGAACTCTTAACAAGAAAGGTATTTGTAAATTCAAGGTAATATAATAGGTTGCTATTGACCCACTGTGTGTAGAATATCAATCACAGTGCTAATTTGAAGAGAGTGCCTGCCTTGTTTCATTGCACCTCTGCAAAGTTATATGAATCTCTTGACGTCGAAGGAGGAAATTTTGCTTGTCAGAATGGAAATCTTCAGTGTACTAAAGAAGATTTTAGGAATTATCAGTAGCTTTCTCCAGTTTGGGTTCATCGTTTTCCTAATTCATTTTCATAATCAGGATCAACCAGTACTATTAAACTGTTGTGAGAAGTCTTTGAGAGGATGGAAAGCTAATATTTCAATGTCTTTTTTCTAAAGGAAAACTGATTATTGTGGAGAGACAAAATATAGAGTTGGAAAGATATACTGGTATCTGCAATAAAATTTATTGAAATTTCGGGGGCTTCCCTGGTGGCGCAGTGGTTGAGAGTCCGCCTGCCGATGCAGGGAACGTGGGTTCGTGCCCCGGTCCGGGAAGATCCCACATCCCGCGGAGCGGCTGGGCCCGTGAGCCATGGCTGCTGAGCCTGCGCGTCCAGAGCCTGTGCTCCGCAACGGGAGAGGCCACAACAGTGAGACGCCCGCGAAATGCAGAAAAAAAAAAAAAATTATTGAAATTTGGAGGTGGAATTGTGGGCTGAATGCTGATGGAAAGCTCATTGGAAGGAATGGGACTTAAAACCAAATGAAAGAGACCATTTGGGGGCAGGACAAAGTGTAGTGAGCAGTGCAAACTGCCCTCATTATGAGACGATTCATTGAGGGAGCTTTTGAGCAATTTTTTTCCTGTTCGTTTGTTTATTCATTCATTATTTGTTTCCTTCTGGTTTTATTAAGATATAACTGGCATACAGTTCTGTGTGAGTTTAATGTATACAGCATAATGATTTGACTTAGATACATCATAAAATGATTACCAAAATAAGCTTAGTGAATATCCTAGTTATTTGCTCTTAGTTATTTTAGTTATTTGTGGGTAGATTAGCATACTTCAGAAATGATTGTTGAAATTTATTGAGCAGCATTTTTAGAAATTCAGACACTTAGGTCTATTTTTGATATCTTTATTTAAAATATTTTAACTCACTTTAATCTTGGTCATAATCGTATTCTTTATTTTTTCTCAAAGTTTTAAGTGTATGGTCATTGAGCTTCAAGTAAAGTTGTTATGAAAACCGACAGGCAGATCATGGCTATTTTGTGTATTCTTTTGCCAGCTGTTTTTTGAAATAGTTCTTATTTTTGGTCATCGGGTTCTTTTGAAAATCTGAAAACTATGAACCTAGGAAAAGTAGAAATATTTTTGTATACAATTTGATCCAGAAAGAAGAACTCTTTTTCTCTAATAACAACTATGCAGGAAAAGATATTTTGTTTGTTTGTTTGTTTGTTTGTTTTGGCTGCGTCTGGTCTTAGTTGCGGCACACGGGATCTTCTTTCTTTGAGGCATGCAGGATCTTTCATTGCGGCGCATGGGCCCTTCGTTGCAGCGTGTGGGCGTGTGGGCTTCTCTCTAGTTGTGGTGCACGGGCTTAGTTGCCCCGTGGCATGTGGGATCTTAGTTCCCCAACCAGGGATCGATCCTGAGTCCCCTGCACTGGAAGGCGGATTCTTTACCACTGGACCACCAGGGAAGTCCCAGGAAAAGATATTTTAAAAGATGAGACCCCATTTACCTCTCACTGGATTAGGAATCAGGTGATATTCTTGGTTCAATTTTGCTATTTATCTGTTAGGATTATCTTGGTCATGTCCCTTAAACATTCCTTGTTACCTCATAGCGTTGCTTTAGGATCACATGAGGTCATGAAATACAGGTGTTTAACTGCAAAGCATAAATAAACTGTTACTATTATTATTTCAGATGAAGTCATATAGTCATTATTACAGGTATTTCAGTAACACTAGTGATTTTTCTTTGCTTTAAAAAAAAGATGTTATTTAATACATGTTTTACTCTTAAAAATATCTGAAAGATTCTTTTAGTAGAGTAAGTCAAAGTAAAGTTTACTAGTGCTTTTGATTGCACAAGTCAAATTCTGATACTTAAAGCTAGCAATATACAAAATTCTAAGAGTATTGGGTCAACTTTGTCGTATGCTATTTAAGATGCACTCAGTGTGTGTGTGTGTGTGTGTGTGTGTGTGTGTACTTGTCTGCTTGTGCTTGTTTCGTCCCTCTGCTTACAAGGCTTAAGTGATCTTGACGTGTCTTTTCTTAGATGGAGATGGTGATGGAGATGGAGCAACTGGAAAAAAGAAGAAAAAGAAGAAGAAGAAGAGAGGATGTTAGTGTCTTTAGTTAATCCTACTTGCCACATTAGAAGTGGTTATTAACCAGCAGGTTTGAAGAGTCGATTTGAAGTTGCTTAAGATCCTGGTATATGTTAGGGAAATAAATGTAGGCTTAATAGAGGTAGAATTTAGTGAAACTCACAGCTATTTGGCAAGTACTTTGGTTTAACAGTCTTGTTATTTTCCATAGCTGTTATTCAGCCAGGGGTTGTTAATAATAAATTTGTTGTTATTTTACTGCACATTAGGGATGAGTTCCTAAAAACTTTATGTCAGTGATGACTAAAGTAATGCCACCAAGTGGTAATAGGATAAACATAGTTTGCAGTTCATCTGCCAGTTTTGGTATTACGAGATTCTTGACAAATATTTAATGAGGAGTCCCATTATTTAAAATTTGTGTGTATGGTGAATTTTTATTAATAACATGTATTGTAGTATTTCAAATTCACTTAAAATATGATCCTTCTTGTATTTTGTTTCTATAAATGATATAACCAAACATCTTCATAGACCTGAAGCTCTTAGGGAGACTAAGGGGAGACTGTATAGTATTGGGGAATAAAGGTTGGGTTGAGAATCAGAACAAGTTCTTATCTTGGATGCCCTTTGGTTATTGGGGACCACTGAGTGTCTGGCTAAACCTTCCTTTAAAATCTTTAGGCTGAAATTTTATGAATGAGAATATTGAGGGTTTGACTTTCATTTTTATCTCTGGGTTGAAATACTTAAATTATTTTTTTAAGAAACCTATTGGCTTTGCCAGCCATTCCCCTGATATGTCTCTAGGTGGAGATGGAATAGCCTTCTTTCTAGTCAGGCATCTATCCTGGTTAGATCCTTCTAATCAGGATGTCAGTTCTGCCCCTAGCATAATCTATATTTAATGAGCACAGATTACTTGCATTCCAGGAATCTCCAGGTATTATGATGTCATGTTCCTTCCATTCAAACATTGTTTGTAGTGTGCTTGTGAGACGTATTACCTGAGAATGGCTTGAGAAAGAAAGATCTATTTCTCCAAATACTCTAAAATTGCTTCCTAATGAAGGTAGATAAGCAGGGAGGAGCGTTAAGAGGCTGCTTTGTACTTGCCCTTGGTAGAACTCTTCCACTGACAGATGTTTTATTGTGATGCCATCAGCCTTTGTTGTGTCTCCTCTGAGGATGTTGTTGAACTTACTGTTCATTATATTTCTTTATGAGCAGTCTTGAGAGACCCTTTTTTGTCTGGTCTTAGTATCAAGAATAATTGTGCTTTTCCTGAGTAGTTAATGTGTTTTATTGCAGAAGCACCATGGACTATGCAAATAACCTAGCCTTTTTTTTTTTTTTTTTTTTTTTTTTTTGGTATTGGCTACTAGAGGATTTAGAGCCAGATCTGGTTTTGTATTGGCCTTATTTCAGGTTCTATTTTAGGTTCTTTCTGTGTTTTGATTTTTGCTCTCTGATTTACTTTGAATGTCTCTTATTTGTGTAGGCTGTCATAAATCACTTATGAAATAAGCCAAATACTGTAATCAGGGGCAGTTTACTGCCCTCATTTTCCTCATCTATAAAGTGAGAGAATTGTAAGTGATAGTTAACAATAACTGCAATACAGATATTTATAATTATTCATAGTTTTAGATAATAACTTGGACATAGTACGTTATAAGTTTCAAAGGTTATCCAAGATTTCATCTAGTTCCTCATTTTGTAGATGAGGAAAACCGAGGCTTGGCACATTTAGGCGTTTGTCCAAGTCACAGCTAATAAGTGGTAAAGGCTAGGCTTCAACTTATTTCAGTGACAAATTCTTTATTTTTTCTCTAATGAACTTTTTGAGTCCTTTAACTATTTTGTCTTAATAATTTGTGGACAAGATAAAAGCCATCTTTATTAGATTTGTAAATGAAATATAAAGCTGAGGATGATAATACTTTGGCTGACAGAAATCAAGATTTCAAAAGAAAACTGAGACAATAGGCTAATATTAACAAGCTGAAATTTAAATAAGCATATATAAGGTTAGTGTAAGGTGATAGAATCCTAAGGCTTTTGAGTGCTTATACAGTGTGAACCAAAAAGCTAGGAATCTTAACCTTTCAGTAGCAGTAGGATTTTTAGAATCAACAGTGTATTATACTAATTGTACCTTATTTGAACTATTAATAGAAGTCAATTCTAGTACCAACTTAAAAGGAACACTGACAAGGTTGATGAATATGAGTGAAAGTGTTAAGAACCACATCCCTTAAAGTGGTTTCTCATCATAGAGAGGAAGGAAGCAGTAGAAATGAAAAATAAATTTTTTTTAACTGCAAGGAGTTAAGTAGCACTAACAGATGAAAGTAACAGGGAGATTAGTGTTGGAAGAGCTTTCTAACAGTTACAGTTCTCCCCAAATGAATGTATTTTAGCTTGGGAATAGTGATTGCCTCCGCTGTCAGGCACTTAGTGCCATCCGTCAGGGTGTTAGAGGATTCCTGGATTTGAGTGTGAAGCTAAATTAGATGACCTCTAAGGTCGTTTTTGATTTCAAATTCTAAACGTTTCCTCTTCGGAGGAACCTAAAACAGCATTCCCCAAGTTTATTTGTCCATAGGACACTTCTAAACATTACATAAAAAAGAGGAAAATGGTGGGTGTTTGTGAAATATTGAATATTCAGATTAAAAGAGGGAACCAAAAAATGGTTCTGCAGATAAATGATTTGGCTCAGTAAAGTGTCAAATTTTTCTTTATATGCGTCCTTTTGTTTCCCATTGCAGAACAAAAAAATAAAATATATGTTAAAATTTCAGATAAAAACCCATAAGACTGGTTAAAATCAAAAGAAAACCACACACTTCAACTCAGTAGTTGTTACATGCTGCAGGTATACATTGAAAGTCATATATTATTGCATAAATTAAGTCTTATGTAACTTCCTGACATTCCTTGGATACAGCACTTGTTACTAAAAGAAAGTTCTTTGTAGAATAAGAACTATATAAGAACTAGTTCTTACGCATTTAAACAGATTTTTAGAAGACACATCTCTAAATATTTTTAAAAAGCATTTTGGAACACTGGTGTCTTAGAATATAGT
Source organism: Hyperoodon ampullatus (assembly GCF_949752795.1). Classification (NCBI taxonomy): domain Eukaryota; kingdom Metazoa; phylum Chordata; class Mammalia; order Artiodactyla; family Ziphiidae; genus Hyperoodon; species Hyperoodon ampullatus. The sequence continues at coordinate 19,931,836 of NC_136924.1, forward strand.
TTGGGAAATAATGTGTCCTTAAAACATATGCTAAGTACTGTAACTTTTTTCAAGTATCTGGAAATTTGTATATGGCTACCTAAAGTCTTTTAGCCCTGGGATATGTATACATACTAACATACTAAGTATGTATGTATACATAGTATACATACGATGTATACTAACTTTTATACATAATATACCCTTGGAATAAGTTTTTTACCTATTTTATTAATACATAATAGCTTTATATTTTTACTTTATCGCTATAGGATTTCTTTTTTATTTTCCTGTTGCTTCTTTGATTTTTATTTGCAAAAGCCAGCCTCTGTATGCTATTCCATTTCCAGTATAGTAAATGAAGACAAAAACATTAGAAGTGTTCTTTGTGCCAAGGCATATACTGTTTAAATACATAATGAAGTTCTGAGGAGTTGAATATTTTTATTCCCAAGTAATTAATTATAAATCAGGAGGTGGCTATTGTGTTGAAATATCTTCTGTTTTTAACTGTAAATTGATACCAGGGAGGTTCCTTAAAGTCAGGACATATAATAACTATTAGGAACTGAGAAAAACTAATGCTAACTGCTTAATTTTGTTTTTAACTACAGAAGTTAATGCTTTATTTGTATCTCACAGCAAAAGTTCAAACAGACCCTCCCTCAGTTCCAATATGTGACCTGTATCCTAATGGTGTATTTCCCAAAGGACAAGAATGCGAGTACCCACCCACACAAGATGGGTAAGGATCATCAAATAACTTCCAGTTTGACTTTTGAAAGTTGTAGTTTAGCAATAAAGCAGATTGGATTTTTCTTAGGGCTTTGCTCCACTACCTTAATAAAAAAGCTTATGAATTTGTTGCAGAGAAGATACAGTAGAAGCCCTCTTATCCAAAATAATTGGGACCAGTAGTTGGTTAATCTTTATTGATAAAAGTTAACTTAAAACAAACATTTGTTTTTCATCATTCTTGATCTTTGAGCATGGATTGCATTGAACTCCACTTTTTTTTTTTCCATGGGCTGAATCCATAATGCACTGTCTGGTCTGTTCCATTTTGAGTTTCTGTGAACAGTAAGAACTAAGTAATCTGCGGGCTGATGCCTATATCTACATTGTTTTTTTTCCTGAAATCATTTACAGTTCCATTTGACAGAAGTATTTTTTGACGACTTGCCTTTATTGAAACTTCTCTGAGTAGTCAATTTAGTTTTCATAGAAACAATTCTTTTTATGTAATGTATAATTAAACTACATAATTACAATAACAAGTACAGATGACTTACACTGGTTTGGGCACAGATAACCTGATTCTTGGAAGTGTTCTGAAAGAATGCATTTTATTTGGTTAGCAGACACTTGAAGTGGCATTATGTAGACTAGTTAAGAGCCTGGAAGCTGGGACCTAACTATCTGCATTTGAATCCCAGTTCTAACACTTATTAGCTTTGTGACTTGGGCAAGTAATTTATCATGTCTGTGCTTTCATTTCCTCATCCATAAAATGAGCTCTTCATAGGGTTGTTGTGAGGAATAATAATATGTAAAGCATTTAGAAGAGTGACAGACACATAGTAAGCATTAGGTAAGTGTTAGCTGCTATTATTATTATTCAAAACAGGAACCTAGCCACTAGTATTCAGACTACAGTGGGCATTGGTCTGTATGGTTTACAGGGGGATCAGGAGCATTGATTGGTTAATCCAGTGGTTGCAATAGTTGGTTAAGAAAGCTTCTACTGTAGCACTGTTTCTTTGACCTGTAAAGACATCATTGTTTTTCTTTAAACTTAGAAAGGAACATGATGTTATATTTTATGGCATGGGCATCTTTTCTTTGAATTTGAATACATCAGTCACTATCCCTGTCTTAAAACATTTATTTTTAAAGTGTCACAAACATGCAGTTTTATATTAATTACATAAATTTTCATAGTACATATGATGTGATATAATCTTTTTAATGTAATCTTTTTTTTTTTTTTTTTGCTTGTTTCCTCTTCCTTCCCGACCCATGTAACCACTTAGCAGGTAGTCTTCCATATGTTTTATGCTCATGTATGTGTACATCTATCTCTGTTTGTGTAAGGAGACTGTTTTGGTTATTATTTGTTTACAAAAACAGAATCGTAGGCACACTTTCCTCCTCCATGCCTTTCTCATCGGGGCTGCATCTTGGAAGTCCCTCTAAGTCAATCAGAATAGCTCTGTTATTCTTTTGAATGGCTTCATAATCTGTGGCATGAATATACCGTACTTTATTCCACCGTTTTGTAATTGATGAGCATTCACTTTGTTGTTTTTTTTGCTGTTGTAAACCATTTGCAATAAAATCTCTCTTAAGTATATACATATATATGTATGTATACATATATGTGTTTGGGAATACACATATATATCTCCTTATGTGCTGGCAGTTTGTTATGTGATAGTTCTCCAGGAGTGGGATTGCTGAATCAAAGAATATATTAATACTTTATGATTCCCAGATTGCTAGTGATTTTTGAGCATCTTTTGATTATTGGCTAGAAGTTTAAAGATTATACTTTTATTTTTTATTGGGGTATAGTTGTTTTACAACGTTGTGTTTCTGCTGTACAGCGAAGTGAAGTAGAGTTCCCTGTGCTATATAGCAGGTTCTTATTAGTTATCTATTTATATTTATATATATTAGTGTATACATGTCAATCCCAATCTCCCAATTCATCCCACCCCCACCCCCCACTTTCCCCCCTCGGTGTCCATACATTTGTTCTCTACATCTGTGTCTCTGTTTCTGCCCTGCAGACCAGTTCATCTGTACCATTTTTCTAGATTCCACATATATGTGTTAATATACGATATTTGTTTTTCTGACTTACTTCACTCTGTATGACAGTCTCTAGGTCCATTCATGTCTCTACAAATGAGCAAATTTCATTTCTTTCTATGGCTGAGTAATATTCCATTGTATATATGTACCACATCTTCTTTATCCATTTGTCTGTTGATGCACATTTAAAGATTTTATATAACAGTATATATTCATATTTTGTACTTCTGGGTTCCTAGCAGTCTCTTCTATTTTCTCAAACTCTAATTTTTTGTTTTATTACATCTTTAATTGGTCTAGAGTTTTTTGTCTAAGGTTGGGAGTGCTAATTTTACTTTCTTTCAAATGGATAGCTAGTTGTGCTAGAATTGTTTCTGAAGTAGTTCATTCTATTTAATTGAATGACCACTTTTGCCATATACTATTCTCTTTTTTTTTTTTTTTTTTTTTTTTTTTTTGCTGTACGCGGGCCTCTCACTGCTGTGGCCTCTTCCGTTGCGGAGCACAGGCTTCGGACGCGCAGGCTCACAGGCCCAGCCGCTCCGCGGCATGTGGGATCCTCCCGCATCGGGGCACGAACCCGTGTCCCCTGCATCGGCAGGTGGACTCTCAACCACTGTGCCACCAGGGAAGCCCCATATACTATTCTTACATAATGGAAGTCTGTTACCTTATATAATGGAACCAATTTCTGTATTATTTATTCTATTCCACTCATCTATTTGTCTGTTTCTATACTAATGCTGTTTATTTTGATAGTTTGATAAGTCAGTTGTTTCTCCTCTGCCACACAACCCAACCAAACAGTTCTTTTTTTTACTTTTCTCAGCTACTTTTGGTCATATTTTTAGTTTTAATACACATACCCACAGAAAAATGCCTTTCTTATTGGAATCACATCATATTTATGTATGTTTCAGAAAACTGACAGTTATATCACATTGACTTCTCCATTGTCGTCATATATTTTCCACCTTATTCTGATTTTTTTTTTAATGTAGGTCCTGTCCCTTTTTTGTTAAGTTTGTTCTTAAGTGTTCTATTGTTTTGTTACTGATGTGAATGAGATATTTTAATTCCCATTTCCATTTCTGTTTTCTTATTGCTAAAGGGGAAGAAAGCCATAGATTTCCTATACTTGTTAACACACTGTTAATATTTTTAACAACATGAATATGGTGGAACACTTGAAGTAATGTTCAATACAAGAAAAAATAATTGAGATTTTGTAAATCTTAGAAACTACCTTTTCCTTTTTGCTATCATTTTCTAATGCAAACTAAACATTGTATAGGTGGAATAAGTTCCGTTTTTGAAACAATACAGGAAGATATTAATTATATATTATAATATCTCTTGGGATAATACTTTTCTAAAGTATTGGAAGCAACGTTGTGTGCTGTCCTGGAGAAATACAAAAGAAATTAAGATACTGTGGTTATGTTTGTTCTTTAATAAATCTCAATTTTTTTGAGATTCATATAATCAGTTTTGACTACTTGTAAATAGATTACAATCAATATTCTTACGGATTTGGTAAAGTATTAAATATAGTTTTGTATCTTGCCTTCCTTGATTGAAAATTACATGAATTATTACAAAGAACTTACCTGTGTAACTGCCACCCAGGTTGAGTGCATTATGTTAACTTTTTATTTTGAAGTAATTTCATACTTAACAGAAGTAATTCCATTCTGTGAGACTAGTACCCAGAACTCCTGCGTACCTTTCTCAGAGTATCTTTAACATTTTGTCACATATGCTTTATCATTCTTAATCTCAGTGGAATATGACACTTATGTATAATATACAAATAACACTCCATTTTCTCCTTGGAAGATAGAAAGATAGAAGGCAAATGTGGAAAAATGTTATATTGGTGAATCTGTACACATACTGTTTTTCTGAAGTATTTGAGAGTAGGTTGTGCATTTTGGGGTGGGTTACTAGATAAGTAGATATTGTGTCCTTTTCAGGGTTGTCAAATACGAAGGCACACGATGTCAATTTCTTTCACTTGGATAAGGTATTAACCAGTTTCTCTATTATATCATTATTGTTTTTCCTCTTGTAATTAGTAATTTGTGGGAATTTTGAGAATGTAAATATCTCATTCCTTAGGAACATCTTCCTTACGTGTGGAAATCCATGATTTTTTAATCAGTTTTTACTAGGATGGTTGTTGCTCCTTAAAAAAATTCAACATTCTGCGTGCATTTCCTGTGTCATTAAAATTTTTTGAAACCAGTTTTAATAGCTATAATGCTGTTCTGTTCTGTATCTAGCATAATTTTATTAGCTGTTACCCTATTTTTGAACAGTAATACTGTTTTCAGTTTTTTGCCACTAGGAAAATTTCTGTGATGAACATCTTGGTACGTTAATTGGATCTGATTTTTCCCTTTTTCTAGATCTCTAGAAATAGAACAAAGAATTATTTTGAAATTCTTGATATATATTTCTAAATTCAGTAGGCAATTTTTTGAGACACTTGTTAATTTTACAAGCAATACATGTTCATTTTAGGACAGTTAGGAAATACAGATAAGCAAAAAGAAGAAAGTAAAAATTTCCTTAATTCTGCCTGTGATTTAAAACCACTGTTTACTATTAGTTTTACTGTATTTGATCACTTGGTTAATTTGGTGACAGCCAGCTGTTTCTTTTTTAAAGGTACTTTGTTCTTTTTGCAGTTTCCAGGTAATCTGTGGGATACTTTGGTACTGTTGGAAAATCCATTTTTAAAAACCTTTCACTTAATTATTTTAATATCCATTGATGATCCTTGCTTTATCAGTTATTTTGTGAGGACTTAATAATGGTGAATTTCTAATTCTGTCATGCCTTCTACATTTATTTGCTGACATTATTCTATAAGAAGAATTTTCCTTAGCCAGCTGGGGATCAACTATAATTTCTTCTTATAGGCAGTTAAACATGCTTTCTCTCTCTCTCTCTTTTTTTCTTTTTTGGGCCATGCTCCGTGGCTTGTGGGATCTTAGTTCCCCAACCAGGGATTGGACCCAGGCCTTTGGCAGTGAGAGCCCAGAGTCCTAACCCCTGGACTGCCAGGGAGTTCCCTTTTTTTTCTCTTTAAATACCAATTTCCAGAGGAAGGAATTGGTGTCATATCTGCATCATTCTTAATTATTTCTGGGCTAAAGATTTTTTTTTTTTTTTGTGGTACGCGGGCCTCTCACTGTTGTGGCCTCTCCTGTTGTGGAGCACAGGCTCAGCCATGGCTCACGGGCCCAGCCGCTCCGGGGCATGTGGCATCTTCCCGGACCGGGGCACGAACCCGTGTCCCCTGCATCGGCAGGCGAACTCTCAACCACTGCGCCACCAGCAAAGCCCTGTATTTATTTTATAGATATGCATTTTAAATGGTTTTTGTAAATGTGTCATATAGTGCTTTAAGAATGCATGTATAATCACTTTTAAGTTATCTGCAGTGAGTTCAGAAACATGACTCTTAGAAATTAATAGATACCTTTGTATCTTTTGGTTTTACTTATATTTTTCTGCTTTTAATACATCCACCAGTAAAGATGATGAAATATTAAAAAGACTCAGAAATATCAAGGGGTGTGAAGAATTTACATACTCTATATTATTATTATTTTAAAATATTTATTTATTTATTTTTGGCTGCGTTGGGTCTTAGTTGCGGCACGTGGGATCTTTCATTGTGGCGTGCAGGCTCTTCATTGCGGCACGTGGGCCCTCTAGTATAGCGTGTGCACTTAGTTGCCCCACAGCATGTGGGATCTTAGTTCCCCAACCAGGGATCGAACGCATGTCCCTTGCGTTGGAAGTTGGATTCTTAACCAGTGGACCACCAGTGAAGTCCCTATATATTCTATAAACACTTCCTATAAAGATTCTCTTTCAAGCAGTTGTTTTGATAGTTTTGTTTTACAGACATAATTTTTTTTTAAAGCATGCCTCACCTGACTCTCAGTTTAACTGCCTTTTGGAATAATTGGTATGACTTAGAATGATTTTTTTCATCTTATTTATAAATTTTTGTTAAATAGACTGTCAAAAATTCTAATTTAGGTAAAGGGAAGACTCCTTCATAATCTTTCTCTTTCATTTGGGCCTGTAATTAGACCCTGGCAGTAAGCTCTCGAATATCTCTAATGACTTTCAACTTGAACTGAAGACTTAGCAAAAGAATTTGTTTAATTCAGTTGATTGATAGTTCTTTACTAACAATGCAGAACATTCTGTAATCTTTTGAAGAATCCACTGCTTCTAAGAGTTAGCCAGGGACTTTTCCTGGCGGTCCAGTGGTTAAGATTCCATGCTTCCCCTGCAAGGGGTGCGGGTTCGATCCCTGGTCAGGGAACTAAGATCCCACATGCCACCCTGAGGCCAAAAGAAAAAAAAAAAAAAAAAAAAAAAAGAGCCATTCAACCTTCAGAAGTGTAAGATAGTCATGAGATCTATTGATTTCAGTATTGGGTATCTTTATTGTATTATGTTCTGATTCTAAAATGTCAAATAGCATTTGAAATTTAATTACACTTATGTTTTAACCTATAAGAAGTCGATTTGAAGAATCTTAAGGGTTGGACTGAGGAGACGAAATGGGAATTGATAATGACCAATTCCCTTTTCACATCCCTACATGCGTAATATCCATCAGTTCCCTGTGGACATAGTCTTTTATCTTACCACCCTAGAGTAAATATTAGTTGATATTTTTACTTTCCACAGAAATCTTTGGCTTTTGAAGCAGAAGGTGCTTTCAGACTTTACTGTCAGGTGTGGCTGTAGGTATATGTGCCAGGATTATGGTCCATGTAAAAAGATGAAGAATTGTGATTTATTTTGCTTAAAGATTGATCTGAGAATAAAGCTAGTACTCTTGTGCCTAAGAATGATTTATTCTTAGAATGTTTGGATTCCTGGTTTTCAGGAAAGATTTTTGGACTTCTGGGAGAGACAGGGCTAGAGTTACAACTAGAGGTCAGGAAATTGTGGCTTGTCTGTCCGGGCATGGAGTGAGCAACTGTAAGTGTACTGCAGCTGAAAAAGGTTGAGTCACATCTTGAGAATATACTTTTTAAAGGATCTTATCCTGTTACTTTCTGCTCTGAGGGTGTTTGTTTGAATACTTTGATTACAAGTTGCCTCTTGGTTTTTACTGTTCCTATAAAAGTAATTGATAACACATTTAAGTATGTAAGAGGTTTAAAATTGACCTTAAGCTGATAATATTTCAGTTTTCTAATAACATCAGTAGATAGATCCAAAATATATTTCCAAACAGTAAATAAGCTATAGAAGCCTCTGTGACTCTTAAATACCCTCAATTTCACATAGGACAGCTCCTTTGGGCCTTTGTAGCAAATCAGAGGAAGTAGATGTTGGCACAGGTAGCTGCTGCAATAGGAAGTAATAATAATGAACTTGATGCTGACACAGAGAAACTCTGAAAGCATTTTGGGGCATTAACTTAGGGGGCTGTAGTTTAAAGCAGTTGGGTAAACTCTTTTTTGTAGAGGGTCATATTGTAAATATTTCAGGTCTTGAATGTTAATTCACTTCTGCTGTTGTAGCATGAAAGTAGATATAGATGGCATATAAATGAATGAGCATAGCTATGTTGCAAAAAAAATTTTTTTTAACTTTTTATTTTTTAGTTTTATTTTTGTTTATTTATTTTTGGTTGCATTGGGTTTTCGTTGCTGCGCACAGGCTTTCTCTGGTTGCGACGAGTGGGGGCTACTCTTTGTTGTGGTGCACAGGCTTCTCATTGCAGTGGCTTCTCTCGTTGCGGAACATGGGCTCTAGGCGCGTGGGCTTCAGTAGTTGTGGCAGGTGGGCTCAGTAGTTGTGGCACGTGGGCTCAGTAGTTGTGGCTCACGGGCTTAGCTGCTGCACGGCATGTGGGATCTTCCTGTACCAGGGATTGAACCCCTGTCCCCTGCCTTGACAGGCGGATTCTTTTTTTAAAAATTAATTTTATTTTATTTATTTTTGGCTGCATTGGGTCTTTGTTGCTCTGTGTGGGCTTTCTCTGGTTATGGCGAGCAGGGGTTACTCTTCGTTGTGGTGTGCAGGCTTCTCATTGCGGTGGCTTCTCCTGTTGCAGAGCACGGGCTCTAGGCACGCAGGCTTCAGTAGTTGTGGCTCGTGGGCTCTAGAGCGCAGGCTCAGTAGTTGTGGCGCACAGGCTAAGTTGCTCTGCGGCATGTGGGATCATCCCGGACAAGGGCTCGAACCTGTGTCCCCTGCATTGGCAGGCGGATTCTTAACCACTGCGCCACCAGGGAAGCCCGGCAGGTGGATTCTTAACCACTGTGCCACCAGGGAAGTCCTGTTGCAAAAAAATTTTATTTACAAAACAAGTGCCAGGCTGGATTTGCCTGCAGGCTATAGTTTGCTGACCACTGGCTTTGAGCCAAATAAGAGTTATTTCTTGAAGGCATCACTCTTATACTAAGTATAATTTATACTTCCGTGATCACTGACTTGTGAATTCTGTATTCAGTATTGCTTAAGAATCTGTGAAAGCTGTAACTTTAAAAAAGATTTTCACTTGAAGCAGTTATTGTTTTTGAAATGTACTGCTTAAAAAGGGAGTCAGTAGGGCTTCCCTGGTGGCGCAGTGGTTGAGAGTCCGCCTGCTGATGCAGGAGACACGAGTTCGTGCCCCGGTCCGGGAAGATCCCACATGCAGCAGAGCGGCTGGGCCCGTGAGCCATGGCCGCTGAGGAGCCTGCGCGTCCGAAGCCTGTGCTCCGCAAGGGGAGAGGCCACAACAGTGAGAGGCCCGCGTACCGCAAAAAAAAAAAAAAAAAAAAAGGGAGTCAGTAGATCTTCTCATTTGCAAATACTGAATATAAAAATCTGTTCGTTATCCTTGGCAGTTTTCAAATATGAGCCATCTCCTTCAAGGAAGATTACCTCTAACATATATACAATTAGAAAAATCCTGCAAAAGCACATAGTATTTTATGTTTTGAGTAAGGTATATGCAGGTTGCCAGGTCAAGTCTTTGGGTTAGTACTTGCCCTGTTGGTGAAGTTAAATGTTAATATTTGGTGCATCCTTAAAATTTATATTAGCTCAAGGGGAAGGATGACTCTTTTTCCTCCCCTCTGCTTTGTTTCTAGGACTCTTTTCTGACTTTTCTGGTTCTCTACTTTTGTGTTATTTTATGTGGTGTAGGGTATTAATCCCTCTGACTATGAATAAAATCTCACTTGAGGATTTTTTTTTTCTAAGAGTCTTATGAAAGGTTTAACTTGATTAGGTTTGGTTGTACTTGTATTTCAGAAACTTTGCCGACTTCTAATAAAAGAAACTGAATATATAATTTTTTGTCCAAAATATCTTAGTGTATTTTTATCTCAGCTGTTATGCTTATTTTTCTGTTTATTAAATGACTAATGCTATACTATGCATACTATAAAGGCGAACAGCTGCTTGGAGAACTACAAGTGAAGAAAAGAAAGCACTAGATCAAGCTAGTGAAGAGATTTGGAACGATTTTCGAGAAGCTGCAGAAGCACATCGACAAGTTAGAAAATATGTCATGAGCTGGATCAAGCCTGGGATGACAATGATAGAAATCTGGTAAAAGGGATATGTTTTTGTAAGAACAAGATAAAAAAAATTGTTTAGAGCTAACTCTCCAATTGTAATGTTTGGCTTTCATTATGTAATGCTTTGCCAAAAAACTTTAAGTGAAGGTTCTAGAAATACCTTCTAAATTCTTGTAGTGTCGATGTAATGAGGAAACCGTAAGAGGACATTTGCAACTTCATTCACCCTATTTTGTACTCATGTACTCTCATGTGTACAAATGTACACATTACTGATTCTTATTTTCTGTTTGGAAATCTGTTACTTTGCTCTCCAGTAAATCGTATTAAATTAAAATTCTGGGACACAAAACATTTATAATGCAATGAAGAAATCAATAAAAGTAATTATTTCTCCAGCTTTCCCCTTGAGAAATAATAAGCTATAGGGCAACTTAATACTCTGATCCCAAGAATATTCAAAACATGCAGCATTGAGAAAATAAAATGTAATCAGCATTTAAATCAGTCTAAGTCAAGAATCTTATTTCCTGGTAAATCAAGTTGAAAGTGGATCATGTTTTTCTGTTTCTCCAGATTTCTAGTGGAATTAAATTATCTTTATTTTTTAGAGATGAACTACTGTGTTCATAACGTCAAAGGACTGTTATTTAGTCACATGCAGAAAGTGCTCAGATTACTCCCAGAAAGTAATTTAAGAGTTTTAGTAAACTTTCTGGAGTTGATGAGCTGTAAGGTATATACGGGTAGGAACATAAAAGTAAATGAATTCTTTTTTTTTTTTTTTTAAGTGAAAAGTTGGAAGACTGTTCACGGAAGTTAATAAAAGAGAATGGATTAAATGCAGGCCTGGCATTTCCTACTGGGTGTTCTCTGAATAACTGTGCTGCCCATTATACTCCCAATGCTGGTGACACAACAGTATTACAGTATGATGACATCTGTAAGATAGACTTTGGAACACATATAAGTGGTGAGTTGTTAGAAATAATTCCCACTCCACCCTCCTCCTGAAAACTCTACTCTTGGCCCTGTTGGGTGGGGCTGTAGATACTGAACTCTCACGTTTTCTTCTTCTTTTTTTTTTTTTTAAATAAATTTATTTATTTTATTTATTTATTTTTGGCTGCATTGGGTCTTCCGTTGCTGCGCGCTGGCTTTCCCCAGTTGCAGCGAGCGGGGGCCACTCTTCGTTGTTGTGCGAGGGCCTCTCACTGCAATGGCTTCTCTTGTTGTGGAGCACAGGCTCTAGGCACGCAGGCTTCAGTAGTTGTGGCACACGGGCTTCAGTAGTTGTGGCTCACGGGCTCAAGAGCGCAGGCTCAGCAGTTGTGGCACACGGGCCTAGTTACTCCGTGGCATGTGGGATCTTCCCGGACCAGGGCTCAAACCCGTGTCCCCTGCATTGGCAGGCAGATTCCCAACCACTGCGCCACCAGGGAAGCCCACGTTTTCTTCTTGATGCCTCACTCTTCAGTAGAGCTGTGTTGAGGTAGATTTTGAGATTTACTTTAAAGCATCTTACTTAGTGGAGTACAGTGAAAACTATTGGGTAATTGAGGTTTATTACCTATTGTATCAAGGCATGAAAAATAGAATCTTACACCTCATTCAGTTCATTGTTGTAGACATTTTTTATTCATATAATAACAAAAAACATTTACTTAGAACCTTTGAGTTTACCAACCTTTATGTATAATTGTTAACTTTTCTATATTCTCTCCCAAACCCTGTTAGGTAAGTACCTTTTACTTACACTTAACAGGTGAGAAAGCAAAGCTTAGATTTAAATACTTACCTGAGGTTTTACTAAATTGGAGAAGCTAGTCTGATGGTTAGTGTCCTGTGGACCTATACATTTTCTCTGCCCACCGTGCTCTTCCTTAGTTCCCCAGGCTTTTCTCACTTTGATTTGTTTCTGTTTATATTTTTGTATAACTGCCTGGGTGAATATTGAATTGGTGCTGTCTTGAAGTAGTATATACCAACCCTGGAATTAATTTTTTCATTTCAAAACCTTTGTATAACTTACTTACACTTTTTTTCCCTTTGATTATGATTGCTGTCTGGGTACTTGATGTGCTGCCGTCATTTGAGCCCATCATTTTATGTTTCTGTTAACTAGCAAGGTTAATTAATAGAGTAGATACTATAAAGTAGATCATTTGACTAGCTGATAAGTAAACTTAAAGACAAATTTTCTCTTTCAGGTAGGATTATTGACTGCGCTTTTACTGTCACTTTTAATCCCAAATATGATACATTATTAAAAGCTGTAAAAGATGCCACTAACACTGGAATAAAGGTATGTGAACTGTAAGCACCATTTCATTCAACATATTTTGAGCACTTTATAACCTGTTTGGGTTATGTAAGACTGGTCCACCACCCTTAGGGTTTTAAGTGGGTTATTGTAATACAGTGTATGGAAGGCTTTTATAGAGGAAGTCATTTCTGCTTGTCCCTTATTTTAAGATATTAAGAAGTTAAGTTGCTATAAAATTCTGCACTTTGAATAACAGAGTATACATGATTCTATTTTTAGTGTGCTGGAATCGATGTCCGTCTATGTGATGTTGGTGAGGCCATCCAAGAAGTTATGGAATCCTACGAAGTTGAAATAGATGGGAAGACATATCAAGGTATGTTCTCTAAAAATGCATCTTATTTTGAAATGTCTGTGACCTTGGCAGAAATAATTTTGCAAGATAGCGAGTTCTTTCTTTAGATTAGCTGCTTCATCTTTATCTCTTGGGAATTGGGAACATAAAGAGGAAAAACAAGGGAAATGACCTGTTCACGGTAGGAATTCTGTGGTAGCTAGCTGGTGGGAATTGTTGACATCTACCCTGGTAGCTGATAAGAAGACACCTGGGGATTTATCCAGGATGGCTGAAATGTAGGCTAGATTTTCTGTGACTAATCACAGGCTCAGACAGAAGCCAGAGGCCCTTTCCATTGATGACTCTCCCCACCTTTTTTTTAAGTTGAATTCAAAATTTAGAGGCCAGTTAATTCCTTGTGTGTCCTTCCTTTAATCTTATTCCCCTTGCTGCCTAGTCTTTCCCAGCCAGTGCCTGTGTACACAATCCCAGAATCACCTATGCTTTTTGGTGTTGTCAGTCCAGCCTTTCTCCAACTCCCAGGGTTTATCTGACCACTTTCCAGCCACCATTCTCCTTCCTAACCTGTGCTCATGCTCTCTGTAACTCCTGTCTTAAAAACTTTCTTATAGAATGTTTCCTACATTTCCTTTAACCAAATCCTGACTCCTTTGTAATCTAATTTAGCATGGAGACTCTCACGCTTCCTTGTCCCTCAGTAAATTCACATCATTCACCATTCTTTGCATTCCCCTGTAGATACTTTTGGCCTGTGGTGTTCTACCAACTGCACAGTGGTTCTTCCTCTTAAACCTGACACAGAGCCTGTCCTTGTTGCTCTCTTGCAGATCCTTAAACCTGTGAACGTGTGTACAAGTCAAAAATTCTTAAGACTTCTCACACTTGGATGGGAGGTGTTACGGGCTAATGAAGAAAACATGCTTTGGGGTTAGGCAGGTCTATCTTTGAGTTTAGATAAATTCTGTCACCTCTAAGAACCCACGTTTCTTTTTAAAGAGTTTTTTTTTTTAAGATTTAATTTTATTTATTTTTGGCTGCATTGGGTCTTTGTTGATGCACGCAGTCTTTCTCCAGTTGTGGCGAGAGGGGGCTACTCTTCGTTGTGGTGCGTGTGCTTCTCATTGCCATGGCTTCTCTTGTTGCGGAGCTTGGGCTCTAGGCACGCAGGCTTCAGTAGTTGTGGCTCGTGGGCTCTAGAGCGCAGGCTCAGTAGTTGTGGCTCACGAGCTTAGCTGCTCCGTGGCATGTGGGATCTTCCCGGACCAGGGATCGAACTGGTGTCCCCTGCATTGGTAGGCGGATTCTTAACCACTGCACCACCAAGGAAGTCCCTCTAAGAAACCCAGGTTTCTTTGATTGTAATAGGATTCAAGATACCGTGTTTTGTTTTGTTTTGTTTTTGAGAAATATAAATTTTATGACAGTGCCTGGAATTTATTAGTATTCAACAAATATTTGTTGTTTCCCACTCCCAGTTTTGAGATCGGTGCCACAACAAATACGTATTCACGTCTCTCTCAAATCATCTTTCCCTTCTATTTTCTCCTAATTCTACAACTTTGGTTGGCATGTGGTCTGCCTTTCAAGGTATATTAGGTGACAATTTGACTTAATGTTTAGTCACCACATAACAGTTCTAGCCTGCAGTGTTGGAATCCTTAATATCTACTTTCTTACCTCTTCCACTAAGCCAATGCAACATTTTAGGTTCTATTATTTCGGTACCCACCTTTTTTATACCAGTTATTTTGTTGATCAGGGTTCTTAGTTGAGGGTGACAGAATTCATTTTTACTGGTTTAAGTGTAAAGAGTATAGACAAATCATGATATTGGGAAGGTGAAGAAATGGACTGTAGGCTGAACTTTAAGAAGCAATTCCCAAAAACCACATAACAGAACTGGGCTGGGCCATCAAGGGAGTGGTTTTATTTACCTTGATCAAGAAGCTATAGAATTGGAAAATTACCTTTATAGCCATTCGTTCCAGAATTAGCCTGCCACTGTGCACAACCTGTATACTATAAAAATGGATACCCCCGAGCCCTGCTTCTTCTATGTAACTTAGTTATATGTGTTAGGTTGGTATGGCTAAGAAATCTTTTTATTTAAATGTGTTTTTGGTTGGCCTGGGGAGTCAGTTTGTCAGGTGTTAGAGGAATAATAATGCTTGCTGAATTTTAAAATAAATTTAGCTTATCATTTATATAAGAAGGAAGTTTTTTTTTGTTTTTTTTTTTGCGGTACGCGGGCCTCTCACTGTTTTGGCCTCTCCCGTTGCGGAGCACAGGCTCTGGACGCGCAGGCTCAGCGGCCATGGCTAACGGGCCCAGCCGCTCCGCGGCATGTGGGATCTTTCCGGACCGGGGCACGAACCTGTGTCCCCTGCATCGGCAGGCGGACTCTCAACCACTGTGCCACCAGGGAAGCCCAGAAGGAAGTTTTTTTTTTAAGAGCTAATTAAGAGTCTTATTTTTCTGTACCACCCCCTAAATTTGTAATATGCTTGTCATTATTAAAGATTTGAAAAAAAAAACCTTGCTACCTAATTCTGCCCTAGAAGAATGGTAACTCACACTGAAGATTCTAGCACTGTAGAACTAGATTTTTTTCTTTTAACCTTCATTGTGGAATATAATAAAAACTGAATATACACACAATGTAAAACTTCAGCTGAACAATTGTAAAAGTTATGTACCTTACCCCTTGACAAAGAATAGTGCCAGCATTACAGAAGCCCCCCCCTATTCTATATACCCCTTCTCAGTTGCAGAAGCCTTCTTCTAATAAGCCACTGTCTTGAATACTAAGGATTGGCATTTCCTTTTCTTTGTCTTTACCATTTATTATGCATCTCTAAACACTAGTTTAATTATGCTTAATTTTGAACTGTTTGTGTGTGTGTATGGAATTGCACCGTATGTATATAATTTTGCCGCCTTTTGCTCATTTGGTTTTATTTCAGGTCAGTGTATCTGTAGCTTTTCATTTTTATTGTTGAGTAAGTGTTGCGTTGTGTGAATGTACTCAACAATTTGTTTATTCTATCAGTGATCCCAGAACCTTGGGATTGTTTAGATTTTCTTTTTTAACATTTGAAATGTTGATGTAATAATAAAATTTAAGGTTTCTTAATTCTATTATTTTGACACAGAATCGTCATTTTCAAATTACCTTTTGGTCCATAACCATGAAAATACATATTTTTCATGTTTGTAATGCTTATAGACATGATATTTTATGACTGTATTTTTATTAACAGTAACTCCCTAGATGGACCCCCATCATGTCCTCATCACATAGTTTATTCTTTTTCCATCATTTTCCCTACTCCTTGTAGTTTTTAATCAGTAACATTGCAATATCTCAGTAGTTTTCCAGTTTATATTTAACTATCTTAATGTGGGGTTATTTAATAGAGCCATACCTGTTTGTGCTTTTAGAGACCCTGAATAACTTTTTTTTTCTTCTGTTATGCCAGTGAAACCAATCCGTAATCTAAATGGCCATTCAATTGGGCCATATAGAATACATGCTGGGAAAACAGTGCCCATTGTGAAAGGAGGAGAGGCAACAAGAATGGAGGTATGTATGCCATTAACACTGTTCTTTTGTGAAGCATTTTGACTTTTTTTTTCTACCAAACTATGAAGGTAGTAGTAGTTGAGTATATAGTATGTTGAACAAAATTAATTTGCCGTCCATACTCACCCTGACAGGAATTGGGCTGTGTGAGTGTGCAGATTGTGTCTGGTCAGACTGGGGCTCAGTCAGCTGTGGAATTGAGGCATGTCAAAGGTTCATTCAACACTTGGTGAATATTTACTGAGCATCTCGTAGGTGCCTGTCTCTTTAGTAGGCACTGGAATGTATTCAGTAGTAGCGAACAAAATTCCCTGCTTATGTAAAGCTTACATTTTAATAGATGACACAAAGACCAAAAGTGCTAAGGAGATAAAACAGGAAAAGGTAGATAAGGACTGCCAGGTATTGGGACTACCTCAGCCTGAAGTTGAGATGGGAATTGTAATTAGTTCTGAATTTCTGAATTTTTCTTCTCTACCCTTGACCCTTATATATGTATTTTTAGGAAGGAGAAGTATATGCCATTGAAACCTTTGGTAGCACAGGAAAAGGCGTGGTTCATGATGATATGGAATGTTCACATTACATGAAAAATTTTGATGTTGGACACGTGCCAATAAGGTGAGAAACTGTAGTTTTTATATGACTGATGAGTTTCTCTTCCCAGTTAACAGCATTTTAAAAAGTGTGACGGACATCCACAGTGGCACATTCATAAATGCACAGTTCTATGGCCTAAAAATAAGTTCTGTGGATTTCTATAATTCAGCAGAAAAATTCTCCTGTTAAAAATTTTAACTGAGATGAGAATGATGTAAGTATTCTCTTCATATCCAGTTTCCAACAAGCGTAATAATTTCAGAGATTATCATTTTGCTGGCATTCCTAGGTTTTTGTTCTTAGTATTTTCTCATTGGTAAACTTTATATTTTTATTTACTTTTTTTACTTTTCGGAGATGGTTGAAGTGTCTACTTTTTGTTCAGGTCTTTCAGCTTACTGCCGAAATTTCCCCCAAAAGGGAAATTCCCACCTTCATACTATTGATGAGTCTGTACTTGGAATTTAACACACACATGCATAGACACATAAATATAAGGTAGCCTTCATCTGGTCTCCTATTCATCTGCCATCTATAATTGGGTATTATACATTCTGGTTTTTGAATGTTGAAAGAGGCAGCAAAAAAGAGTTTTTTGAACTTTAATTACTAAGTGAAGTCATAGCTTTGGTTTGAGTTTTCCTTAATGAGGGAAATGAGTTGCTAACTTTTTAGCCAACTATTAATCTTGGATTTTCTTGTCTTAGGCTTCCAAGAACAAAACACTTGTTAAATGTCATCAATGAAAACTTTGGCACCCTTGCCTTCTGCCGCAGATGGCTGGATCGTTTGGGAGAAAGTAAATATTTGATGGCTCTGAAGAATCTGTGTGACTTGGGTATTGTAGATCCATATCCACCATTATGTGACATTAAAGGATCATATACAGCGCAGTTTGAACATACCATACTTTTGCGTCCAACATGTAAAGAAGTTGTCAGCAGAGGAGATGACTATTAAACTTAGTCCAGAGCCACCGCAACACCTTTTATTTTCTAAGCTTTGTTGGAATACATTATACCAGAATTTGCAACGTGTTGTCTGTTTAACAGTGGACGTATGTCATACTTTTATCCATGTTTAAAAAGGAAGGAATTTGATAAAAGGCAAACCATTTAATGTAATTAACCAAGGAAAAAGCTTTCAGGACTTTGAAATGTTAACTGTTTTCCTTCTGTCTAGGAAATGCTATAAAGCTCCAATTAATTAGGAATGACCTAACACATTTTGTTTCAAACACCTAAGAGATGCTTTTCAGATATTTATATTGCCATATTCTTAATTGAATGCTTTGAATGACTACATCCAGTTCTGCACCTATACCCTCTGGTATTGCTTTTTAACCTTCCTGGAATCCATTTTCTAAAAAATAAAGACGTTTTCAGATCTGAGAGCTACATTTCAATGTCTGTGGTTATAATTCTGTACAGGAAATAGTTTAGCTTAATGTAGGAAAATGTAGAACCTTTTATCTGGATTGTAGACCTCCACACTGAAACTTTTCTTCTGACATAGTGGCTAAACAAGATCTATACATGCATAAGGTGGGAGGAGAATCTTCATAAATTAATATACAGCTTTAGGAATATTTTACCTTTATTTTCTTTTTAGGACCATATTAGTCCTCGTCTTTCATTTTTCTCCTGACATTGGAAAGATCTAATTAAAACATATTAGTAGGAACATTGTACCAACTTAAAACCTTGATTTACTAAAATCTCAACCTTTAGATCCTTTGTCCAGTGGTAGTTATTTATTGAGAAATGTATTCAGCTTAGTAAGTGAAAAGGGTGCTTAAAACCACACAAATAAAGGAAACCAGGAGTACTTCCCATGTTTGGATCTTGTTCTAGTTAATTTTTAGGCTTTTTCATTAGTCAGCCAAATTCTCTGCCCCCTGTACTGGCTTGAATTCATAACATCATGGGCGGTATTTCAGGAAGTGAGGTTACAGTGATGCTCATAGCAGCTAAGTGCAGAAGTTAAATGTAAGATGCCTAATACTCGTTTGAACTGAGCCCCACAGTTCTTGAGCAGATTGCTTGAATTCCGTGTAAATGATTCATTGGGAATGTTCCCACGTAATTTCAAAATTGTTATGTACCAGGGTAAAGCCTTAAATTGTATATGCTTTAGCACAATAAGATTGCCTCTGGGATGCTGTTTAGTTTGTATTTTGTTTAACATTTTTCTCCTAAGAAACCTGACTTCTGTACTAAATCATTTATTATACATTAAAAAGTTGCTCTTTCAGATTAGAGCTATAAATGTTATCTTGTGGGATAAACAGTATAGTTTTTAGCTATATGAGCCATGTTTATTATGGTGCTAATGTTCAATAGCTACCTTTGAATAATCTCACCATTTCCTCTGATGATGTGCAAGTGGCAGAGCTCACCAGTTCACGCCTGGACATGTTACAGGGCTTGGGCCCTCCAGCTAGCTCTTTTGGGGTTTTGAGTCCATACCTTTTTGATGTGCTTTGGTGGGAGGTATAAAGTATCTTGATTTCTAAACCCAAGAACTTTTGAATTGAGTCAAGAATTTGTAGCTTTGTAAAACCTCTTTAGCAGTAGTGATCTCAAACCGATTATAAGCTTGAAGCTCCCTTCCCAAGTTGGGAGCAGTGGCATCACTGCATATGCCCCAGAATGGCAAGGGATATGATCTTGTAAATAGGAAAGCTGTTACTTAAAAATTGTATTGTTCACCTACTAGCCATGTATCTCTTGAAATCATTTTGTCATGTTTACAATGATGTACCTTATTGGTAACAAATTATTAGCTTGATGTTTAACAATAGTGCCTTTAGTAAATTATTTTATAACCAAAACACGTTGTTTTTTGTTAGATCAACTTAGCAGAATGTGTAAGTCCACAATGAGATGTACTGTAAGAAATCTAAGTTTCTGTTCATTGACTAGGTTTTAGTTTTGTTATTTTAATAGCCGTCATTTTTTTAGATGAGTTTTAGGTTCGTAGCAAAACTGAGCATAAAGTACAGAGTTCCCATGTACCCCCCTTCCTTGACTTCAGACACACAGAGCCTCCCCCGTAGATTTTAGTTTAAAGGATTTAAAAAGTAAAGGGCTAAGTCACTTACTACTTTCTCATATATTTACATTGAAGTAAGTACTGAAACAAGCAACTATACCATTGTAAACAACATAGCTTCCAGAGTTGTTTTTAACTGTTCCACTAAAATTAGGTACTAAAAGGTGTAGCAGTTTAAGTATAAAGCAATCCTTGACATTAAGAAACGCTAGACTCAGGTATCTTGACCACAGTAAATCTTTAATGAGGTATAATAATGTTAACAGTTGAGGTAACAACTTGCATAGCTATTCAATAGATGAATGATTTTAAACCATAGCCATTTAATACTCAAGCTGTAGTTTTGGCATGAATGATCTGTCTGTTCAGTGATAAATTCTCATTGCACTTCATGATCAGCTGCCTCAAATGATTTCAACCTGCAGGCACAACCCACTTGAGAAAAAAGATAAATGATGTTCCAGTGGTTAACACTTAGCTAAGATCTTACATAGCTCTGCTATAGAGGTTAGTGGAGTCTCATCTTTCTGAATAAAATTAAATTAGCAGCTGTAGGACTTTAAAGAGATCTAATAAGGTTGTTAGGGAAGAGCAAAGAGTATCACATACTATATTTTTAATAAAATGCAAGTATGATTTTTAATTTTAAGAAAGTCAGGGCCCAGTGTTTGAATATCTAAGAGGCTCTTAGTAGTCACATAATCCTAGCAAGAGTAACTTAATCTAGGCTTGAGTTATTTAGAAAAATGAGATACTGAATATTTTGCCCAGATGCCAATATCTCAGTCCTATGCAATTTTTTCTCCTCAAGACTTATTTTTATCCCTTTAAACTAAAAATTTCAAGATACAATATAGTACAAAGCTTTAAGAGATCTAATGTTAAATATATAAAATGAACTCATATCCAAGTTGAACTGTACTTGTATTATATCATAATATACTGTTTGCTACATTCAGTTTTTTTATGACTGCTTTATTAGAATCTGGACAAACCTATTTGCTGCCAGACAGTCATAAGTCTCGGCCATCATTGTTTTCATGTCCATAGTACTGAAGTCATTTAAACATGCTATTTATAAAGCTGTCATCTTCATTTGTATACAGTTTGACTATGCCAAATAAAGAACAGTTATTAAAACTTAATAAATATTTGAAAAAAGGAAGTTCCAATAACCAAAATAATGTCTGTTCTGAGCCCTGTAACACACAAAGCCTCAGGAATATTAATGAGTGTGATCAATGAGTATTTAAGTGATACCTTGATATTTCACTTTGTAGTAGTTTAACTCCCTTTAGGGGGCAAAGGTGACTTCAGTATACAAATCTGAAAGAAATGCCTTTTTTTTTTGGTAAGACTATTAGTGAAAAAAGTCTAATATTCTGTCTGATAAGAATTTGTATAGAAAATAGCTATAAAAGATAAATAAGAAATGTATAAAATGATGCCACCTGAACTTCTTCAGTAGAAGATTGCACAAATGATCTGAGCCAATTAAGACATCAAAATATAAAAGAGGTAACACCAGGCTGAGGTAAACACTAAAAGTTTAAAACTCCCAAGTACTTGAGAAGTTTAGTTACTTGCTGACATTGATACACATATACTTATGCTAACTTCGTCTGTAAAAAAGAGATTTGTTGTAGTTAGATACAAAATGTGTAAACATAGTGTGCACTGATTAGTAAGTAAAAATAAAAACAATGAAGCTGAAAATTGTCAGCCCTTTTAAAAAGTATGTATACAAAAAAAAAAAAGTATATATACAAATCACAAGAAGAAAGCCCCACTGTCTTTGGATCAGCTAAGCATTTCATTAGAAGAGGCATCAGCTTCTTCATTGGGATGTTGGCTACCAGACAGGAGTTCTGGAGGCAAGAGTTTAGAATGTCCATTCTCAGTAACTCGCTGGGTATAAAATAAGATATAAGCTTGGGCCTTGCGTACTTCATCCATAGTGCACATGCTTAGCTTGGAATCATTGCAGTGTACCCAGAACCCTAGAGTGAAGCACAGAAATACATCTTAATGTTTACAAAGGAACTTTAGAAGTTTCTAGTATAAATGAAAACATGGATTTAAAGACAGTTTCAGTGAGAGTTAAGCTTTTTTCAAAGGGAAAATAATTGTCTAGCCAATTTATTTCTTTTAATTAGAAATACAGCTTGGGCAGTATGTTACTCTGGAATTATCTACCTTTATCCTAGAAGTAATTTGAAGTTACAGAATCTGACCGATTAGTTCACTTGACACTAGCTTTAATTCCTGGTATAATCTTACCAGTTCATGCTTTGCTGGTAATTATACTGTAAAGCAAATAGTGTACAACTCATGGTAGTGTTAAATTAATTGCCTTCATGGGTTATTTGGGCCTTTTGTCCATATCTCTTTTTTTCTAAGGTTCATGGAGGCAGTAAGTAAAAGTGAGTTTTACATGTTAGAACTTGAACTCAGTTTGTTCCAAATATCTGTGATCCCCCAGTTCATTAGATGCTTTGTTCTTTAACGAAAGTAACTGAATTAAACCAGTAAACAGAGGACCTACTCTTGGAAGTGTGCCTTTAGCACTCTCTGACTTTTAATTACTGAGACCATCCTTACTATTTTATCCCTTCAGCTCTTTTAACTCAAAACTACCACAATCCTACATAAAATATCCCATTTTCTGCACATAACCCCCTGTTTTTTATGAACAATACTGCAGAAGCATTCTTCTTGTAAGAAAACTAGAGGTCAAGTGGCTTTGCTTAAGATTACTTAGTGGTCAGTTTAGAAACCCCAAAAGCCTGAACTCTGGCTTCCAAAAGTCTAACCCAAGATAAAATACTTTTTCTCGTCTCTACCTCCTTCGGAATTATAACAGTAGGCAGTGTAGTGTCCTGAGCCAAATCCTTTCCCGTGGTGCATTACTACAGCAGATAAATCATAGATAAAACATTCTGGTCTGAGGGATTTCAGCGAGTCCCTGCAGCAATAGGGCTCCATGTTTAAGATTTCTTCAAAGCCAACATGAACACCAATCTTCTCTCGGTTATTATGTCCCGACCACCTATGAACAAATCAGGGTAAAATTATCAACAAAGTCAAGGGAAAATAACCACGTACTAGGTCCAAACTCATAATAATAGAAGGCCTCAGCATAGAGTACAATCATATATAATAAATAGTGTAAATAGAAAATCTTTTCAATGCTAAAGTTGGCTATAAATAGAGGAATGTAGGCTTATTTACCAAACAGGTACAGTCAGGTTGTAAAATAAATTATTTGGCTTCTGTAGTTAGATGACAGTATAGGAAGAAAATTAACTTTCAGAAAAATATGGCACTATGGCATTTTCCCCCTTTGAAGAGAGAAATTCAACACACCAAAGGGTTTTTAATTCATTACTGTCTTGTCCGTACTTTGAGGAGGATGTCCCAGAACCTAGAGTTTGTTCCTGGGAGACATAACCTGGACCTTTCTTGGCCAGGGGTGGAGAAAAAACAAAACAAAACAGGGCACCTCTAATTCCTCAGAACACTTCAGAGCTCTTCATACTAAAAAAATAGAAACTGTGACCCTTCCCTGTGTGTAGATCAGTATAACACCTGTTAGTGACAAAACTCAAATAATGTCCCTGTACTGTCAGTTTCTCAATCTGTTGGTCATGCTTCCCAGTATGGGGTCTATGCATGTAAAGCAATGTTTTCATCTTATGCATAGTATGAATTGGTGCTACAGGAGAAAAATAATGTATGTTAGTTCTTTCAAGAGATTATAATCCAACTTGGGGTGGTATGGTGCAGAGACAAAAGAGAGACAGATGAAAATATAGTATTAAAGTATTGGGGCTTCCCTGGTGGTGCAGGAGTTAAGAATCCGCCTGCCAATGCAGGGGACACGGGTTTGAGCCCTGGTCAGGGCAGATCCCACATGCGGAGCAACTAAGCCCGTGTGCCACAACTACGAGCCTGCGCTCTAGAGCCCGCGAACCACAACTACTGAGCCCACATGCCACAACTACTGAAGCCCACGCACCTAAGAGCCTGTGCTCCGCAACGAGAAGCCACCACAATGAGAAGCCCGCGCACCGCAATGAAGAGTAGTCCCCTCTCGCCACAACTAGAGAAAGCCTGTGTGCAGCAACAAAGACCCAATACAGCCAAAAATAAACAATTTTTTAAAAAAGTATTAAAACATGAGGTTAAGACAGTAGGAGGTAGAGAAGGGAGAGGGGCATATAGACAGGTTTTATGAAGGAGAAAAACGTGAAAATGCTTATTAGTATGATGTAAAATGTGGTATGGAACTAAAGGTGAGACTTGCAAATTATGTCATCTGCTGGACTAGAAGTCATATCCCAATCTTTCCCTATTAAATGTATTAAAAAATCCTGTATCCAGTGTACCTTTAATCTTAGTAAAGATGGAAGACCAAGCATGGAAAATAATGGGACTTGCTTAACCAAAGTTCCTGTCATTCTCACTTTATCTCTCTTTTATTTTACCATAAAATTCAAACCTTAAATTATTTAATTATGCTAAAAAGTTATCTAATTAGAAAATATTCATTTCTGCCATTTGCAGCAACATGGATGGACCTAGAGATCATCATACTAAGTGAAGTCAGAGAAAGACAAATACATGACATCACTTACATGTGGAATCTAAAATGATACAAATGAACTTATTTACAAAACAGAAACAGACTCACAGATTTTGAAAACCAATTTATTGTTACCAAAGGGGAAAGATACGGGGGAGGGAGAAATTAGGAGGTTGGGATTAACCTATACACATCACTATATATAAAATAGATAATCAACAAGGACCTACTATATAGCACAGGGAACTCTACTCAATATTCTGTAATAACCTATGTGGGAGAAGAATCTAAAAAACAATAGATACATGTATAACTGAATCACTTTGCTGTACACCTAAAACTAGCGCAACATTGTAAATCAACTATACTCCAATATAAAATAAAAATTAAAAAAAGAAAAAATACTCATTTCTATCAATATGTGGGTACCCATTTTTTTTCTGCTGATAAAAATACAGTAAAATGATAACAAGATAACACTATACCCAAAATTCATAATGGTTTACTTCTGAGAGGGAGAGGGAATAGGACTAGGAGGCACACAAATCAGAGCTTCTAAGGTATTAGAAATGTTGTTTCTTATGCTTCTTAAAAGCTCTTGGGCTCCCCTCCCCAATCCCATTCTCCCTTTTATCTTATATACCCTATGTATTGTATACACTGGCAAATACAATAGTACTTTCTGAATAGATGAAGAGAAAGGAAAGAGATAAATGTGGTGGTAAAAGCGGCATAAAAATGGTCTCTGAATCAGAAATAGGGCATGAAACATCAAAAATGTTTTGGGCAGAAGATGGAAGGGGGTCAAATAGGTTTAAATTAAGGCGAGCTTTAAATGGCAGATTAAAGAGGCAATTATGAAGAACAGGAGGTTCTTCAACAATTTATAGTAGCCAATTAAGTACCAATTTAAGTACCAGAAATTTAAGTCCTTTCAATTCTGTCTTTATGGAATCTTACATGTTCTCACCTCTCCATGCTCCCTGGCCCTGAACAATATTCACCTCCTAACAATCTTCCTGTTTTCATTCCACTTGATTTTACACACCATGGCAGGTCTCACCAGACTTTTCACTAAACTTTTGTTACATACCCTTTCCTTCCTTCATACCTTTGTTCAGGTTGCTCTCAGGCTAAAGTGCTCCTCCTGTATACACCCCATTCATTCACTTAATATTTTGGGGCATCTACTATGTACTCAGTTCTAGGCTTTGGAATATAGGAATGAAAAAGACAAGATCCCTGTCATTACTGAGTTTCTGTTCGTGGGGAGAGAAATAAGTAAGTAAACTATTGCAGATAGTGGTTTTTGCCATGAAGCAAAAATAGGGTAGGTAACGTGACACTGAAGGTTGGGTGGTGCTACTTTTAAATAGGATGGTCAGGGAAGTCCTCTCCAAAGAGATGAAATATGAACTGAGATTTAAATTATACAAAGTCCTCTATGCCATTAGAGAGGCTTTGGGAATGTTTAGATTTCGCCTAACTCTCTCCTCCAAGGCGCTGATAAATCATTTTGTATATAGTTTGTGATACTTGATATTTCTACTTCACCATTATTTCTGTGCATGCCTGATTATAATCTTGTTGAGAAAAGAATCCAACCTTATATTCCCCAAAGAATATGAAACAACATCTGGCATTAAAAAGCACTCACATGGTATCTGCTGACTGTACTTTTAACAGCTTAAATAAATAACTTTAGTCAGTTTTTTCCATTAACAGTGATTATCTCTGGGAAGTGGGACTGAGAGAAAGAGGTACTTTTAGTTTGGGCTTTTACATTGCCTTCTGTAATGTTTGAATTTTTTTTTAAACATGTATTCCTTTAATTTAAAAAAGAAAGAAACCAGCAACAACTAATATGTACAAGAAACATGATCTCAATAGTTTTCAAATCATAGCACATAAAGTAACTTCTCATTTCTTAAGAGAACAATAAACTCTCAAGTTAACATGGTTATTACAAGGTATGAAACCATACGCTTTGATTAACCAACAGATTTGCCAACTAATCTAAATATATTTCTGAAAACTGAAGTTTTTTGTTTTTGTTTTTAACTGCTTGGAACTGAACTGCTATACTATTGTTCAAATATTTTCCAAGCATGAAGCAATTGGGTCAAATACTCTCAAGTTATAGATTTAAATTTTAAAAATTTTATACCTAAAATATGGGGAATACTCTCAAATCAAATACTCTCAAGTTATAGATTTAAATTTAAAAAATTTTATACCTAAAATATGCTGAATATTAAACGCTATAAGCAGAGACTTACAAGGAGAATGATACTAGCAGACCGAAATACAAGGGGTCTGCTGATCAGCAGTACATTCTGCAAGGGAAGATAATCAAGGAGAGTTATTGAACATGGTGTCTATGATTAGGGCTAGAGACAATGACAGGATTTTTTTCCTTAAAAAAAAAAACAAACAGAAGTAGATAAGTCATCTAGCCAAGTATTAAAATTTATTCTACTACTAACCTGAATCGTTTGAGATGTAGTCTGAGTACCTGAGGTAGGTGGCAAATCATAAGCTGTTTCTGAGCTTCTGTGAGTACAACTGGTTTTGAGGAAAACCTTCTACGCTTTGCTGTGATATTAAAGACAGAATGAGATGCAAATTTAAGGATGTAAGGAAAAGCTGAGTAAACTCAAAATAATTCAGACATGTATTATCAATTAAACATCTACTGCGTTACAGGCATTTTACTGTGCTAGAGATAAAGGCATGGCCTTGCCCTCAAGATACTTAGAATCATGTAAACACACAAAACTTATGAGCTAGTCAAGGTATACAGACATGTAAACAAATAAGCATAGTTGACTCTTGAACAACAAAGTCTTGGACTACATGGGTCCACTTACATGCAGATTATTATTTTTTTCAATAAATGTACAGTCGGCCCTCTGCAGGTTTCGCATGCACAGATTCAACCATGGATCGAAATTTACATCCGCAGTTGGTTGAATCCACTGATGCGAAATCTGCAGATACAGATGACCTACTATGGAACTTGAGCATTGGTAGATTTTGGTATAAAAGTGGGCGCTCCTGGAACCAATCCCCTATATATACTGTACATGATTTAATATAATCCTGAAAATAAGGCAAAAGAATGATACTGTGCTATAATATTTTTAAATGGATTTGGCTATGCCAACTAACAGGAAAAGTTAAAACTCTCCCTAAATATACTTTAATATACTCTTACCAAAGTCTAATTAAAAAGTTTCATGGTCATTTCTTAAGGCTAATCAGGATCCCCGGGGCATGGGACCTTCCTCCCAAGAACACCCATCCCTGCTTCCTGGGGATCCACCCCAGCACTGCCCAAGAAAGCAAGCCTTTACTAGCTCAGCATCTGAGGTCTCCTTCAGTATCTTGCTATTTTAGTACCAAATCTTAAACAAGTGGAACTGAGGATTCTTTTTGTTTACCCCCCTGGTTCTCTAGAGGTCCACCTATGGACCTTGTCCTGGCTGGGCCACTGGCTACCAAAATTTGCTCTTGATGTCCAGGAGCTATTCTTCAACTTGTACAACTGCGACTCCAGCCGTAGCAGCAGCTGCTTCTCATGTAGGAAGTAGAATCAGTCCACCATGAGGCTGTCCTCTAACCCATCTTCTCTTGCTACCAGAAAGCTTTCCTCCAGGTCTATGCCCCTGAGATCCAGGTATTGGGCTGCTGCTGAATGTCAAAGACCTACCTTTGGATTGTCATCCAGAAATATATGGTCCAAGTGTAGCTAGACAAACGATGTTAACTCCTTGAATTATAATTTTAAACATTTGCCATTATGTATTAAATTAAAGCAGCTCTTTTAGGCCCTTATTTGGTGGACCCAGGAGACACACACAAACATGTTATAAAGCCATATTCTGCACTTATTCATATCTTTCTACTCCCAGATTTGGTGATGAAAGCATCTAGGACCATTCACATTTATGTCCAAGAAAAAAATACTTCACTATACAAATTTGATAAAGGTTTATTTTCTTTTAACCTTATAAATCTTAGGCTCCTATAAATTAACAGGTTTTATATTAGGCAGCACACAGAAAACAATGTTAGTATGTGTTCTAGAATACTATCAACTCATGTGCCATTTTTTCAATGCTGGAACAGCCCATGTTGCTTTTATATTACCTTAGAAGTTTAGTATCTAAAGCCCTAGAATCATTTTTTCAGACATGGAGCTTAAGGAGAATATCTGCAAATATGAACACTAAAATGCCATGTACACATTGACAGAGATAAAGAAACTGGATAAAGACACAGAAGATCCGATGTGGTTTTATATACCATTTGCCTGGAGGATGATGCTTCTTTAATTGAAATGGCTATTTCATCCCCCAGTGCTGGGTTCCTATGCTCGCCTCTATCAGAGAGCTTATCATAGTAGATCTTAATTGTCTGTTTCCTCCATTAGGTATGTGAGCATCTTGAAAGTGTCTTACCTCTATCCACAGCAACTAGAACAATTACTAATATAGAAGAGACAGTCAGTAGATGGTTTTTGAATAAATTTTTGTTTTTATGAAGCCAAAGTCCATAGCAGCAGTCCAGCTATATGTCTTATTTCCTATTATATAAGTATGTAGACACACACACACACACACACACACACATATATATTATCTATATATCAATGTTTTGATATGTAGCAAAAAGACTCATAAAGCAAACATTTCATTCAGTACTAAATAACATGGTTATCTTTTACTATTCCCATTTGCTACTTTATTCTGCCCTCACACATTAAATTTAAATTTTATTTTATGAATCCTTTCTATACTTTACTATAGGATCAAAAAAGTTTTAATGTCATCAATAAGGCAAAACAAACATATAGTTCACAAATGCCAATTAAAAAGTAGAACTATCCAGCCAAGTTTCTTTTGATAAACTAACAGTTTATTTCTATACCTGCTACTAAAGGAATTTGTTCCAGCTTCCTTCATTTGTGTTTCTCTTTGCTAACCTTAGAAAAGCAAAGAGAATATACAGCTTCTACTTACAATTACACTGGTCACATACGTAGATTTTTCCTTCTAAAGCTTCAGTTTCTGTGAATTTGGCCAACATTTCAGTAACCAGACATGGCTGGGAAGCAATATCTTTTCCACTGCATTGGTATCTTTCTGGAAATTCCAGTGACAAGTCCCAGAAAGGTTCTATGGTGTTTGATTTGTTGTCACATGCAAGACATGTAACCTGCAAATAAAAATATTAGTTTCTCAGATTACAATCCTTCTGTCAAAATATTTATTCCTTTCACTAGAAGTCACTGCCAGTAAACTAGCTCTTCTTCTGAAAATGCACTATCAGAATTCTGAATAATCTGTTTTATATTATTTTCAGGGAATAATTTTTTTCTTCCGTAAACCCATTATGCATTGATGGGCTTTAGCTACTAGGCATTCGAAAAGCTCCAAGGGCATTAGTCAAGTCTGAATTTAGTAGAAAACCAAACCATGGACTCAGTTATATACCCATTGTGTGTATATATATGTGTGTGTGTATGTGTGTCTATACATATATAATATATATGATATATATTTATATGCATTTAATTTAATGTGTTTAGATTATTAGACTTGAGGTTCTTTGCCGTTTTTCCTTCCTCATCTTTCACTGATTAATTTTCTCTCCCCAAATCCCTATAACCTCTTAACCATGATACAAGTAAAATACTATTAGTATATTTTTATATACAGATTTTAAAATATAGTATATTTTTATATATGGTATATTTAGTATATATTTTGAAGCCCTTCCAACTGATAATTTCAAAAGATAGTACATATAACATAAATATATATATATAATATAAATACTCCCACTTAAAGCAAACATTACTACATTAAAATCCTCATCAAAATATAGGAGCCACACAGAATATGAGGCCTTTCTAACAACTTATGTAGGAAACACAGTAACTGGAAAAGGAAAGAATAATAATTTCAGTAAAGCATTCAGCAGGATTTAATGTCAACAAACACTGCCCATAACTGAAGACAGACTCTGTAGATCTAAAAATCCACACATGATATGAAATATCACTAAACTCTTTCATAAAAGCTATATTCCTGGAACAAACAAAAAAATAAAGAGGCCAATTTTAATGTAGATTTTAGATTTAACACATTGACACAAAGAAAATAATACTCCTGGTGTTTAGTTTGGGGACTCACTAGGACCGTGGTCTGACCTTTTGAGAACAGTTTCTTGAATTTGGTGTGGGGGTGGGGTGGGGCGGGGCATTCCAACCTCTGAATCTCCTGAGATGACCAGTTTCCTAAGTGTTTATTACACATTGAAAGGAAGAAAGCAAAATGCTAGCATAACAATTTTTATTAATTTCAAAATTCATCCATAAAGGAAAAAACAAGCACATAACCATTCTCGCACTATTCAAAATACAAAATGGTAACTTTCTGGAAAGAAATTTGAAGCCAAGTATCAAAAGTCCTAATCTCTGACAAAGTAATTCTACTTCTAGGATTCTGTCCTAAGGAAATCATTAGAAAAACCGTATTAATTGATCGTGACATTATAATGATGTCTGGAAACAGTTTACAAGTCAACAATATGGAAATGGTTAAATAAATTATGGTATATACATATGATGGACACTGAAATGTTGTGAAAAGAATGATCAAATATTTTGATGACTATGAAAAATCCTTACATTATTAAATGAAAAAGTGAAAAAAGCAGGTAAATTCAACATGACCATACAATTAGGGGGAAAAATATGTATAAATATTCAGAAGAAAAAAAAAACCTAGATGGAAATATACCAAAATATTAATAGCTTTATGTGTGGGTTATGTGGAGTTATGGTACTAAGGGATGATTTTTCTTCTGCATAGATTTACTGTACCATATAGATTTTCTATATGGTATATATTATTTTCTTTATAATTGTGTATTTTAACTTCTGCATAAAAAGTTTAAAATGACAGAGAAAGATGGTGGAAAAATAAAATTGCATGCAACACAAGAAGCACAACTCTTATGTGCTAATTGACACAATGTAGAATCTATACATTTCTGAAATATGAAGGGAAATAAACTTCATAGATACTCCCTAAGAAGAAATACATTTGAAATATTTAAACTACATTCCAGAAAAGTATGCTATAAAAACAAGAGGTGGTACCATTACCATGAAAGCTGAACTGAGGAACAGAGGCATGTGTATAGGGGCCTAATTGCCTCAGTTAAAAAACAAACTTTTTTTTTTTAACATCTTTATTGGAGTATAATTGCTTTACAATGGTGTGTTAGTTTCTGCTTTATAACAAAGTGAATCAGCTATACATATATCCCCATATCTCATCCCTCTTGCAAATAAACTTTTTAATAGATCTTTATTGGAGTATAATTACTTCACAATACTGTGTTAGTTTCTGTTGCACAACAAAGCGAATCAGCCATATGCATACTGACTTACTTCACTCTGTATGACAGACTCTAGGTCCATCCACTTCACTACAAATAACTCAATTTTGAATAAAGTTTTTTTAAAGCTCTATGCTCTGGAAAAGTAGAGAGCCGATGTTTAGTAATAGTCTACCAACAAGTCCACTCATTCTAGAGAATCATTAATTAGATGGAAGATTCTGATTTTGTGACTTTCACAAGGGAAATTTTTGCAGGTATAATTAAAATAAAGGAAAACCATTTAGGATCTTTCTAGATGAAATCACATTTATTTACCTTAAAATTTTGCTACCTACTTGTTAAAGTTTTCAAACCTTGCCCCCTTCGGTTCTATAGGAAATCCTCCAGGGCTACTCCTTTGTCCCTGAAATTTCTCAAGTGTACACCAAATCCATTCCCAGTACAAAAGTATCTTCAAATCTGTTCCTTGTGGGATTAAACTCTTCTCAATCCCTCAGAGAACGAATGCAATATTATTAACCTATGAAGTTCTGTTTCCTGATTCCCTCTCCCCATCAAAAAGCTTTAATACCATGGATGTAAAACTACTTCCAATGATTCATGAAGGAAACAACTATAAGAGCGAGCTGACTTCTTCATACATTGTAAAAGTGACCAATTTTGACCTGAGAACAGTACTAGTGCTAACATACTAGATATACAGAGAATATGCATTTTTTAGGCTTCACTTTATGAATTCCCCAAGATGAAAATAAGATTTTAAAAAAATCCATACCTGACTAAGAAGTTGTCCATGAAAGATGTTATTTACAACATTCAGAACCTGCTTGATAAGTTTTCTTTGAGAAGTGGGGATAAGAGCTGGTAACCTGGTACCAGTTGTCTCTAGTTCATGTTGTATTTTATCCAAAAGCTCACAAAGAAATTCCTGAGCATCTTGTTGGGCATAACCACGAAAAGCAGGAATTAGTCTCCATACTGAGTGTAGCATAGCAAATGGTGAGACCAAGGCCCACTTTCCAGACCACATGACTTGGAACAAAGTATGCAATTCATGACAGAGAGAAATGTATTGTGAACTTGGCTCCCTTGGCTGAATAAGTTCCATCTTTCTACTCTTTGGTGCTCCACCGCTTAGTCCTGATGATAAACTTGAATGTCTGGAGCGAACAGAGCATGTTTCTTTTTCTTGGCATTCATTCATTTGATATACTGTATCTGTGATTGGAGGATGCTTATAAGATGATCTTGTTTTATCACTAGCTGTCACAGCTAGCCATTGGTTCAGATCAAGTTTTAAAAAACACTGTCGAAAAATAAGTAAATGACTTAACACTTGAAGAACAGAATTCATATAGCAAGTATTTCCCAAATTTCTCAATCCTGTTACACCAGGAGTTACTATTGGTCTTTGTTTAACAGAGGAGTCACTGGTTTCTTTTAGTCTTATATCTTCTGAGGTAGATACTACTTCATCTTTTGCTGGTGATGCTGAGGCTTGCAGTGGTACTTGAACAGGAACTATCTCTACTGTGGTGGACTCAGAGAGACCTTGCAAACGTAAACTCTTTCTTGGAGGCACGCTTTCCAATTCTGCTTTAACTTGATACTCTAATTCTTGCCGTCTTTTCTTCGCTTCTCTTTTTGCTATTTTTTCCTGAAATTGTTCTTGCCTTTTTCTTCCAGTGGGTGACTGTTCAAACCAAGTTCGAAAGATTTTACCCATTAGTATCCTTCTCCTGTGCCAAAGAGCAGTATACGTTTGATCTTCATTTTGAAGCAGAGATTGGGTGTCATCATGTAAGAAATAAGAATCATCACTTGTACCCACAGACCGTAAAACCCTTCCACTACGAGTGGTGCAGTGATAATTTTGACTTTTGATTGCACTTAACGTACTTCGTAGTAACTTCAGGTCTCCAATTGCATTATCATTAAGAACATAATCATCACAAAGGTAACAAAAAACATACATCTTGTTCACCTCCAATGCAACAGGATGACTGCTTTCTTGAAAGTGCTTGAGTGCATGTTCTTCAATATATCTTCCACAGGCCACATGGGAACAGCTAAGGCAAGCCCAAATAGACTCAGTTGTATTGCAGTCCACACAATGCCATTTCTGAGGGTTGAGGATGGAATGGTCTTGAGCAAGCTGCAACTGCCCAATGTGTTTGCACTTATCCATTGTTAGCATTTATTTAGTCTAGCTGAGAAACACATAATCCAAACAAGTCTCTGTTCATAACATTTGAAGCATCTGAAAACTAAGCAGAAAAATGTCAATTTTTAATAAAAGAAAAACAAAAAGCCAATATTTTTCTTTTTCACAAGGTATTTTTCCAGGAATTATTTTATTTTTCCAGGAATAATTTTATAAAATTGTTCTCTCTGCTCCCAGTACTTGGGCTGCCCGTCATAATACCACAGGCAGTTCTCACTTTTCATTTACTCTAGACATCACTAATCTTTCATCCACCTTGCTCTGAAAGCACGCACACATCACTTTACTTTCTCTGATGGTTCCTTTTAAAAACTTTGTTTTTAATTTTATGCCACCATCTACTGGTAAAGAATGGGTAGCAGTCCCTTTTCATATCCCCTTTTATCCAATAGTCTGAAGGCAGTTTACAAAAATATTCATTTTCTTAAAAATTGGGACTGGCAAGACCCAAATACATCTCATTAGTGTCTATATTCTGAGAGCCCTAAGTGGAGCTACTAAAATATAATCACAGTTAAAAGCATGGGTTTTGAAGTAGAAAGACTTAGGTTTGAATGCTACCTCTGCCACATACTGTTTATATGTCTGATTTGAGCAAATATTCTAACTTCTCTAAACTTCATCTGTAAAACAGGGAAAATCAAACCACCTTCACAGAATTGTTAAAGGACTGAGATAACAAAATATCTGGCACATAGTAAATGCTCAGTAAACAATAAATATTTATCTGACACATAGCTATAGTGAACAAATCAATATTACATTCTATTTATTTAAATAATACTAAATAAAAATACTAAATATTCTAATTAACTACCATTTAAAATTTGGCTTTCCAGTAGTAAATCAATAATGACCTTTAATTCAGGGCTCTGTAATGATAGACTCTGATTTGATAGACTTGACAGTTTGCCTTAAGGAAAGAGAATAGTATTCTCCCATTCTGTCTTTGTATTTGAATAGACTCTCAGGAATGTGCAAGGATGTATAAGCAAATTAAGAAAAAAGAGGAAAAATATGAAGTGAGTGGCAATATAATGAACTTCTACATTCTGGCAGGCTAAGCATTACCTGAGATTAGAAGCTTATTTCAAAAAACAAACCCACAGGGTTTCCCTGGTGGCGCAGTGGTTGAGAGTCCGCCTGCTGATGCAGGGGACACGGGTTCGTGCCCCAGTCTGGGAGGATCCCACATGCCGCGGAGCGGCTGGGCCCGTGAGCCATGGCCGCTGGGCCTGCGCGTCCGGAGCCTGTGCTCCGCAATGGGAGAGGCCACAACAGTGAGAGGCCCACGTACCGCAAAAAAAAAAAAAAAAAAATCTATTTAGATGATGGCAAGGCCCCTGACTTTCAACAGGAAGTGGCCTATAATCAAATAGCATAATTCCATTTGATGCGAAATTGTAAAAAGGGTGAAATGTTGATCAGATGCCATCTCTCTGAGAGGCAATATAGCAGGCAAGAGGTCTCACAGCAAAACAGCCCTAAGGAATCCAAATGCCTGAGTCTAACCCTCGGCTGCATTTATTACGTGACATAGACAATTATTTATGTTCCACATACCTCAGTTTTCTTATCTGTAAAATAACAGTAGTAATAACATCAATAGGGTTGATGAGGGAATTAGGGAGATTTATATTTGTAAAGCACTTACAACAATTCCTGGCACTTAATAATATGGCCCTTAGTACATCTTACCTGCCAATAATAATAATAATATTACTACTACTATTATTAATATTAATATTATAAATGCTAGCTTCCCTCTAGTTTTATCACTTTTAGCCAGGGGTTCTTCTCAGGCAAATGTGTACTAAGGCAAACTTAGGTACTAACTGATAATTAAGATGTTAGCTGAGGACTAAGGTCAGACCTCTCCCAGGGGTATTTGCATTTTAAAAGGGGATCTTTCAGATTAAATCTTTTAAAAAATCCAAAGAAGTGAAACCAGAATGGTGGAATGACAGATCATGAGATTAATATTTTAGAGTAGGGGGCCCACTTGCTCAGTCTATTTATGAAAGAAACCAGTAGGGGGTGGACGACCAAGAGAAGGGCAGGGAAGAATGAAGGAGCTAGAGAGCCAGGCTGCTGCCACCAGACATCTCCAGTTTGCTCTGCTGCCTGGAGCCACTGCTCAGAGACAGTTACTAGAGTACCCCAAAGGGGCCTGGTCACACAAAGATCTAAAAGCCTGGCCACAGCTCGGAGACAGTTACTAGCATAACCCAAAGGGGCCTCATCACACAAAGATCTAAAAGCCTGGACACAACTCGGAGACAGTTACTAGAGTACCCCAAAGGGGCCTCGTCACACAAAGATCTACAAGCTTGGAAGAGAAGAAAGGGGGATGGGAGTATTTCTTGACACTTCCTATTTTTCTCTACTGGGTTCAGAGCACTTCTTTTCATTTGCTAATCCACTGCTGAGAAGCTATGTATTAGCTCTGTTTGGCACCAGCAGATAGGAGAAGTGATTTGGGGCAGTATATTCATTTTATAGAGAGTTAACAAAATATTTTTGTACCCCCCATGTAGATTCTGGTAAAACATTACCTGTATCTATATGTAATAGCAATATACAAATAGTCAAGATGTTTTGAATGAAATCTATATATAAAGATTAAAATTACCTATATCATTTTCTCATATTTTTAAAAGTTTCACACTTTAAATTCCAATTAACAGCTATGAAATAGCTATTTTTAAACCAGATATGCTATCTTTATTTTAAAGACAGATGGATTTATAAATATTCTGAAAGCTTTGCTTTGTCATTCTTCACTGCTTAAAGACAATAAAAATTTTAATTTGTTCAAAGAAAACCATTCAAGCTATTCAAACTTTTCATGCCATATAAATGAGCAAGCATCTTTATTTTTACAATTCCCTTCAGCAAATCTCTAAAGTTTACAAAATAATTGTATTTGACTTGTTGACACCTAATTATTTTACAGAGTTAGCATATCATTAAAGCAATTATAAAATAGAAAGCTAAAATGACTAGAAGAGAAATAAAACATAAGATCTTATTAGATATGGTATTTATAGTCAAAGGTTTATATCACACACAAACATCAAATAAGAGTACAGGTAAAATATTTAACTTGTTACGGTTCGACAGCACAAAACTGCTTATACTTACCACACAGTGAGGACACTGTGGAATCTATTTTAATGGCTCTTCAAACCTCTTCTTGTAATGAACCCTTTCTACCAGCAGAGGTTCAATGGTCAGGTGTAGATAGCCATCTACCAAGTCTTTATCTTCAGACCTAGCCCTTCTGAACCAGTGCCAGGCACACTTCAACTCAGCTTACCTATACATTTTGCCTTCACAGAATTAGCTTTTCCAATATTCTCTTATTAAAGATACTGTATTATCATTCAAGTACCCAGGCTAGAAATCTTAAACTTTTTTTTTTTGATTCCTCCCTCCCATCTTTTCCATGCAAACATTCAATTTGTCATATATAGTAGGGTTATCATTCCCCAAGCCTTCATTCCTTTCCATTTCCAGAACTATCATTCTCATTATGGACAAATCACTCTGAAGCACAGCAGTAACCTCCAAACTGGTCTCTCATCATCCGGACTCTCGCTTTCCTTCATAGTACTATCCTGCCAAATTAATCTTCAAGTTTGCTTTGAGCCTTTAACGCTTGTACTTAAAACCCTCCGTTCCTCATAGTCAAGTAAAGCAGTGGATTTCTAACTTCGACTAAGACTCCTTAGAAACTTTACATCAGGTTCCAGTAAATGTGTGTATACATGTAACACACATACCTGGAGCAAAAGTTTCACAAACAATCCTTATAAAAATAATGTATTCTGATATTTCCTATTCTGTTTTATTTAAAAAGAAAATGCTGCTCACAAATCACTAAATGGCAGTTTTTCAAATACTGCAGTAAAAAAATACTTTACATTTGACAGTTGTGCTTTCAAAATTCTCCAGATTCCAGCCTATCTTCTTCGTCTCATCTTATTACCCCTCTGTCATGAGCACTCCAGCCAAAAGGAATAATCTCCAGTTCATTTCCTGAACTCATCTTCCTCATTCCCTCACTTCCACCTTTAAAAAATTTTATCTATCCTCCAAGGCCCAACTCCTTCATAAAGTATTTCTAGTTAAGAAAATCTTCTCTCCCAACTTCCTAAAAGGCTTGAATTGTGCCAAATGTGAATCCTTGGGTTTATCTGTGTGCACATCCTTTCTCTGCCAACCATCTGCTAGGTAGGTTCCCTGTGGTAAGGGAGGGACTACTTCTCAAACATCTTTTATCTCCTTCATAAGAAAAGGTAAGGGCTTTATGAAGATCCTCTAGGTTCTATAGCCATACTGTTTCAGGCTACCAAATTCTTGGCACAGTCAGTCAACTAGTATTAACCGCAGGCCCGCTTCAATTTTCTTTGTGTCTTTTAAATCAGTGGTTAAGAATAGAAAGTCATTGATCACTAGTGACCAAAACTACCCCCTCCTCTTAACCAAGTGGCCGTTTTGCCCAGCTAAGGCAGTTTCCAGATAGTTTGTGATGCCATTATCCTACTTCCTCTGTTCTTAACCAAAGCCTACCATGTGTCTTGACCCATCCTACATGCTTCCAGATGCCCAAAATAGATATTACACAAAAGCAGACTGAGAAATACTTCCCCAACCCTAATTGGGGTATTTTAAATTTTGGTATGACATGTAGTGACCCTTTAAATAAATATTTAAATAAATATTTATACCCTCCAAATATAAGTATTACTAAAAGCTATAAGAATCATTGAAAAATTAGAAGGGTAACTAATTTTTTACTTCAAAAATGAACATTCCACTATAAATTTTTAGTTATCTTTAACATAATGATCTTTCTCAGGTGACCACTCACTTTCCACCTCAGTTTCTTTAGAAGACACTTAGAAAGAAAGCATAGAAACTACAAGAGGTTAGGTACCAAAGATCAGTTATATGAAAGTAATTTAGATTTTCTAATCAGTGCAATTAGTAGCATAGTTTTTAGATTTTTCTCATTAAAAATGTTTTTATGGAAATCTGGAAGTTACCATGAAAAACAAACACAAAAATAGCCAAACTAAATTACTATTTTAAAAAGTGACATAAAATGAGGGAAATAGCTAATATACATTTCTAGAAAGAGTATTTTAAAATCTGAATAGTCACTAATATAACATCATCATGCTCTATTAAGAAACTTCCCTCTTTCATAGTTCATACTTAGTCAAATAATCATCATATAAGATTTACATTTTATATAATGCCTAGTGTGTCTTATAGGCACAGTTTTTACAACTATCAAAGGATTGTTTAAAACTCTTATAAGACCACATGATAAATTCAAACTCCTTAACATGCCATGTAAGAGTTTTCAAATTGTGGCACAATATGTACTTTTCTACTCTTATCTATGACCAGCCATTTCCCACACATCTTTTGTTAAATGTTTTTATATACCAATGACCACATGGTGAATAAGTTCAATTTTTAAAACATTTCATAACTGGGATATAACTATTGTTTCATAGGAAATGGGTATGTGCATTTTATATAAATACTTATATAAATTATATTCTTATTGAAGAAAAAAACATGTACCACTGGGCATAAAGTAGAATATTTAAATAAAATTGTCACAGTAACCATCTTTATCTCATTAAAGAAAATTCTCCTGAGACTTCCCAAGAGGGATGGCATATGTTGAATCTTCATTTAACAAAGAAAATTTTTGTAACAAAACTTATTTTTCTTTTAACAATACCAAATAACCTAAACAGATCCTCTAGAAGCTATTAAAAGTAGAAAGATTTGTTATTTTCCATGATAAAAGATAGGAGGAAATGGCAATTTCAATAGGAAGTAGGCCTTAGGAATTACTAACCACCACAATCTTTACATGCATCTGGATAGGAATGAAAATAACTATCCACAGTAATTAGGGCAAACCTTACCCACTCCTTATAAGCAGTTTTCAATTTTCCATTTATTTCACAGAACCACCATAGTACCCTGTTCTCTTAAGAGATGTTTATAAAATGCCAAGGGCCAAGCATAGTGCCTGGTACATATAAAGGGATTCAATATTTTTGAATGAACAAATTATTGAATGAATAAACACAATGGGCTCTCAAACTCTCTCTGCTCCACCTTAGGTATGCTATTATGTCTATTATGTGTTTTGGCACCTCTCCTTGTCAATCATGATGTATTTCCTTTCCTTTATCCTTAGAAAGGCTCTGGCTATTCTTTCTTCCTCTAGAGATCTAGAATCTATAATTACCCGGATCTTGCTTGAAACTTATTAAACAATAAAGGATACTCTTTCCCTGGGCCTTCTTCAAGTCTCTAGCATGCCTCTCCTGAGGCACAGAGATTGTATCTAGTTGACCATCTAAGGAAAAGCAAGTTCCGCTGCCAGATTATTTGATTTCCTCACCCACCACAACTTACAAGTATTTCATTCATGGGCAATTTTGTTCCAAAATATTTATAATTACATCAACCTACTGCAGCTAACTTCATAACAACAGGGGAAACATTCATAAAAAGATTGAGCATTCTACCGTGGGTCTAGTAAATTGAGCTCAAATACTTTGTGTGAAATGGCCAGACTATTATTCTAGTACATATATGACTTGGCCTAACAAGTATATTCTTGGACTATAAATTAGTTTTCTATGGCATGTAAAACTCCATTAAAAATGAATTTCTGATAATAAAGTGTTTATGATGTCTGAAAGTGCTATGAAAAATCAATTGTACTTCTTATAGTAATCTTTGTCAGAAGCCAGTATTGGTAGAATCCTTTTATATTTTAGTTACTTGTCACCTGTTTGGGCTGGGCCTAATGGTAAAACTGTCCCCATTACTGAATTCAGGAAATGATTGGGCATACATTTCCTATCTTGATTAGACTCCTAAGCCCATGCTCTCAGCCTCTCTCTAATCTCCCTCAACCAGACAACTCCATTAGAATCTGGCAATGTTCCTTCTGGCTAACATTGCCAGGAAGGAGAAAAACTTCAAAGCACAGTTTTTTTCTGCTACCAAGATGCCAAAATATTGCCTTTCCCTGTACTTCTGTATGATCCAAAAACCCAAGTGAGCGAACATTTACAGAGGTTTTTCCTCCATGTTAAGCAGTAAGTCAGGTGTTAGGGTTACAAATAAAATACAATCAGACTCTGCCTTCAAACAATCCAACGAGCAGAAAATCCTCTTATGTACTACCAATGTTATAACACTCAGTAAGATTCAAGTGTGTAGTGGAAAAGTTTGGTAGAGGTATATATGATACCTATTTCTTTCTTTTTGGAGTGCAAGAAAAAAAATATGTGAAAAAGGGGGGTAAAGACAATTGGGTAGAAACAATATACTTCAAACATTTAACCCAAGTCTTCAACGGATTTCCCATTTTAAATATTCCAAAAAGTTTATCATTGTATATTACACTAAACGCGGATTCACCAATCACTTAAATTTTTTAAGCTTAAAAAAAAATGTGGGGACTTCCCTGGTGGCGCAGTGGTTGAGAGTCCGCCTGCCGATGCAGGGGACACGGGTTCGTGCCCCGGTCCGGGAAGATCCCACATGCTGCGGAGCGGCTGGGCCCGTGAGCCATGGCCGCTGAGCCTGCGCATCCGGAGCCTGTGCTCCGCAACAGGAGAGGCCACAACAGTGAGAGGCCCGCGTACCGCAAAAAAAAAAAAAAAAAAAAAAATGTGGGACATTAATATTTTCAATGAAAAATAAGACATGCACAATCAAACCGGTCAAAACACTTCAACTTTCTACCATGTATGTATTGAACTCTCTGTTCAATATCAGAATGTGTCTAAATTTCAATATGAATAGTCTACAATGATAAATATTGGATTGAAAAATCTGCTACCCATTGCAAAATTAATGGCTAGGACACAAAAAGCTAGAGAAATGGCAGTGCGGGGGAGAGAGGCTAAATGAGACAAAATGTATTAAATCTCTTTCAAATGGCCTGAGACGCTAAATTAAGGATAAAAAGATTAGGGTTCCAAGAATACAAAGTGTTCATCTCTTTCAAGACAACTAAGTACTGAATCTCACTGTGATTATGAAATATTCTATAAACATGTGCTTAACTTATGCTTGGCTTTCCTAATTTGATCACAGTGAACAGCCAATTCTTTTTCCTTGTTTATACCTAAAGCTGGTTTTAAAGACAACTCAAAATGGAATTCCAGGCCCAACATTACCACCCCCCTACTTTTACCCCACAGGCAGCTACTTAACAGATAATAAGGAATTCAAGTGCAGGGCCTGAAAGTCGTATTTCTATGCTAATTTCACAAGCCCGTTACTCGCAGGATCTGACAATTAAGGCTTAAAAATGGGGAGCGGGGGTTTGAGGATAAAGCGGCTCTCTCAAGACTTGCTTATTTTTTAACTTCCAAAATTAAAACTGCAAGAAATTATCCAGTTACCAGTAGAATTTACAACAGCTCAAACTTGAAGTTGAAACAATTACCATGTTTCACTTTCTTTTTTATTGCGGGGGTGGAGGAGAGGGCGAGTCCTACTATTTCGTAAACTTGAGCAGTCATTTTCTTCTCCCTATGCTGACACATTTCTTTATGCCCCCCAAATACGTTTAGCCTATTAGCATTCCTTCCCCGAAGGCCAGCGGGAATGGTTTAGAAAGCTGGTATTCAAAAATCCCAAGTGTCTCTAAGTGGCAGCAGGTGCTGGCAGTGCCGGGACCCGATCAATGGAGGGAAGGCAAGACATTCCTTCTAAATGGAGGACTAGAACCGCCCTTCCAAAGCATCCCAGGGGCGCTTCGAGCATCACTTGGCGGCACTCAGAGCCAGGAGGAGGATGCGGTTTTATCTCGACAGTGCCAGCTCCACAGAGCGCCCCAGCCCGCATCAGATACGCGATCAGATTCGCGATTACATCTCCTCCACGGTCCGGCACGCGGGTCGGGGCACAACTCCCCCTCTGCATCCCCTCAAGTCCCCCAATTTTGCCCCTTCTCCCAACTCGTCCCCCGCCCCCAGCCGAGCGCAGGGTGGCTACGCGGTGCCCCTGGCCACAGGGGACGCCGCTCCTGGCAGCATCTCCGGGGACTCATGAGGTGCCGCAACCGGCCAGGGCATCGCTCGACCCACCTTAACTTCCCAGAGGCGCCAATTCTAAATTCGCCGGACCCGCCGCCGCTGCCGCCACCTCCTCCTCCACGCTCCCCTAGGCTCGCTCCCCTCAGTCCGTCGGCAGCCCCTCTCCCTCCCTCAGGACCCCTGCGCCCTGCGCGGCGGGAAAACGTCGCTAAGTGCCTCCCGGCCCTGGGGGCTCCCGTCGGATCTCTGCTCCAGCAGGGAGCCTCGCTCCGCCAACCGCCGCAGCCGAGCGCGCCTCTCACGCACACTCACCAGCTCGAGCCGGAGCGGCCATCTTAGCGCTCGTCTCCCGCGCCCCGCTTCCCCGTTCCCCGGTGCCGCGGCGACAGCAGCAGCAGCGGCGGCGGCGGCGGCCCGGTCGGGCGCTACGTCAGCGGTGACGCCGCGGCCGACCCCGCCTCCCTCCCCTCCCAAGCCTTCAAGGGGGCGGGCCGCGCTGCGTGGCGACTGCGGACCCGTGGGTTGCCGGCCTGAGGGGGGGAAACCCGCGCCTGGGCTCCGACTGGGCGTCCGGGGATGGACGTCCCCCGGCGCCGCCTGTGGCTCTGCGCGGGCAGTAGAAGCTCCTCCGGGGCGGGCTTCGCACCTGTCGTAGCCGTCGGCGCCTGGGAGGGGGCATCCAGTGTTTCCTCACAGCCTGTGAGATGCACAATATCCCCCGGGCGTCCTTACTCCTTCATAGAATTTCTGCCACTCAGCGCCGAATTGGTTGACAGAAACGCGCGCCAATCTCGTTGTCGTCAGAATCTGCCCAAATTGGCGTAGAACGTTTTCAAGAAAACGTTTCCTTCTCGAGGATGCCCTCAGGTGTGAGCTCAAGTGGCGGCGACTGCTTTGAATTTGGCTTCTTCAGACGGCAGTCGGGCAAGGAAGGTTCCAGAATGGGAAACTCCCTGAGAAATCAGAGGTAAGGGACACGAAAGTCACCTCTGTCCAGCGTTACTTTACCTGAAATTGCCAATTTAAGGTAATGAA
This sequence comes from Hyperoodon ampullatus, assembly GCF_949752795.1. Lineage (NCBI taxonomy): Eukaryota > Metazoa > Chordata > Mammalia > Artiodactyla > Ziphiidae > Hyperoodon > Hyperoodon ampullatus. The sequence goes on from NC_136924.1 coordinate 19,976,410, forward strand.
GTAGATTCCGAAAAGAAACGAAGGGAAGAGACTGAGGGATAAAAATCTGGAGAAGAGGAAAGTCAAGCCCATATGTACGGGAAGATTAATCCGTTACTGTTTATTGAGCTTTTACTTTGCGCTCGGCTCTGAGCCAGTTCTGCTCCGCTACCCCGTGGGGAGTGTGGAAAATGAAAAGACACTGTCTTCCTAAGGGGGGAACTTGAAGAATCAGCGAGACAAATGTGCGAAGTTAACATGTCAATGGAGTACAATATCTTCCAATATATAAGGCAAGCTATAAAATTGTTCATATCTTTTTTTTTTTCTTTTTTTTTTTTTTTTTTTTTTTTTTTTGCGGAACGCGGGCCTCTCACCGCTGTGGCCTCTCCCGTTGCGGAGCACAGGCTCTGGACGCGCAGGCTCAGCGGCCATGGCTCACGGGCCCAGCCGCTCTGAGGCATGTGGGATCTTCCCGGACCGGGGCACGAACCCATGTCCCCTGCATCGGCAGGCGGACTCTCAACCACTGCGCCACCAGGGAAGCCCCTAAAATTGTTCATATCTTTTAATCAGTTCCACTTTGGGGAATATCTTTCAATGATATGACCTTTAAAAAATGAGTGCACAAAGCTATTCATAGCATATTATCCAAACAACAAAAATTTGAAGGGAAAAAAACCAAATATACCCAAAAGGAAATGGCTAATTAGCTTCTGGCATATTGGCCTCGGGAATTCTTACGCAGATCACAAAATGGCAATAGCCTTATCAATTAATACTTGAAAAAATACCAAATATGTACATGAAGGTTCAACTGCATAAAATGTAGTTATGCACATAAAGGTTAAAGATAAAGAATGAATTTGTATAGTTTAATATGCCTTTCATTCTATTTTTCTATGTACTTAAGTGCATAATAATTCTTTCCAATTCAAGTCTGTCCCCAGTGCATTCCTCCCACTCAAAACACAAACTGCTGTCTTGTAATCTTCCCTACCACCTTCATTTCTAAAATGCACTAAATTCATTACATGAGAGCAAATACTTCTTCCAATTAAGTATTTCTAGCATACAGTATAGATTTCCCTGTGGTTCCTAGAAAGCAAAATATAACAAAAGTCAAAATCCTTGCTCGTATTTTAATGTCATAAAACCCTTCTGGAAGTTCGTTTGGCAAACTCTATCAAGAGTGCCACCTCTGATGTAGTAATTCAACTTTTAGATATCCAAAGAGTTTTTACCTGAGACTCAGGCAGCTTAGAAGGCTATTCATTTCACTGTTATTTAGAAGAGTGAAAATCAGAAACGCGCTAACTGTTCCTTACTATTGGAATGGTTAGGTACATCTGGAATAGTCACAGGACAGAATATTATATAGTCATCAAAAATCTTATTTTCAAAAAGTAAGAAATGAAGGAATATAGGTCAAGACAACTGTATCTGCCATCCCCATTCCTCTAAAAGTTTCCTTCAAAAATTATCTTATGGCACTACATGACCCCTTCTCCCTCTTTGCAGCCGTTTGTGGACTGGCATGGACAATAGACCCAAGGGCAATAGATGTGTAGAAAGCTTGTTAAAGCTCTACCCAAACACTGTTCAAGGAGAAAGAGGGGTTGAAGTGGATTGAATAATGGTTTAAAGGTGCATTGGGTAGGCAAGTGGTTTACACCAGGCAGCAAGAACCACGAGGAAGCAGAAATCACGAATAATCAGAGGACATAGGGAGTAGCAGCTGACTTACAGAGAAGCAGCAGTAACATGGGTCTTTACAAGATTCTGAGTAGAACTGCTTGGATTCTAGGAGCCTCTAAAATAACTGAAAGTAAAAGCAAGATGCAAAGATGTATATACTGTATTTTAAAAAATGTATAACTTATTCAACAACATTTGGAAGGAATACATCAACATTTTAATAATGGTAGTGAGACTACAAGTGATTTTTACTTTCTACAAAGATCATAATGTTTTTAAAAAAATTGGGATTAATTAGAATGAAGACCATCAATAGTCAAAAATTCTAATCAGAAAATAGGTTGCAAGTGGTCAAAGTGACTAGCAGACAGAATTTCAGAGAGAATTTTCTGAGATCATAAGTGGCTTCAAGGGAAGGGTGGCTGGGTCTTTTAAGGGCTAAAATGATTTGACTAAATGAAGAGGAGGAGGTGAAATGAGAAGATGATGAAGCAAAGGCAAGCTGAACAGGCAGAGGTGGAGGGTACTGAAGAGGATGTCCTGAATAAAATGTCTTTGATACAAAGGTGTAAGCTAGGGAGAGGTGCTGGGTAGGAAGGAGGAACTGGAAATAAATTATCTGGAGATCATTGTTAATTGGGTTGATAATTAAAGAGTAGTAACTGGATAGTTTGTCGCGTAGCCTTTTCTTTATTATTACTACCATTTATTCAACTTTGAAAATTTCCTCAGCTACCATTTTATTCCAGGTCTTAACAACCTAGGCCTAAATTATGACGTATCTAGCTTGTTTCCTGAGCTCCGGGACCTCTCTATTGTAATCTCGTTTTTACATAGCTGTCATAAAATCATTCTTCTCATGTAATTTCCCTATTTGCTTTTTACCACCACGTCAAATCTAAGTTTTTTATTTAACAACGACGAAAACATCTCAGTCCCTTCCCACCTTCATCAACTGACTTCCCCAAACTTGCCTATTACATCCTCAAAATCAGTCTTTCCCCAAATCAGCCTTTTGACTGCTAGGAAGTCAGTCTCCTTACCTTCTCCCTCACTTCAGGCACTTCCCACCTTTAAATCAGGGCAGATGTTTATCTCCTAAGTAGAAGGCCCTCCAACTTTCACTCCTGCAAATCATTACAATCAGCCTCTTTCGGAGCTGGCCTAAAAGCTCTCACCTTCTGGAAACCACTTTCCTAGTAACAACTGGGCTTCCAGATTCCCCATCCCCTACCCCCACTAGTACATTATTATGCAGTCACAGCTTTTGTTCTGAGTTCCCCGCCTGGTTCTCTCTCTTTGCATTGTAACTTCAGGGGCAAGGACTACGCACTTGCTCCATTCGTATACCTTACTGAGCACAGTGCTGGCCGAAAATGCTCTTAAAATGTTTAACGAATTAACAAAATTAGAAGTTCCCTAGAATGATACGGGATTGTGGAAAGGATGTGCAGGGGTTTCCCTTGTTTCCACAGTCTCCATATGGGAAGAAATGGCAGTTTGCCCCGTCCCAAGGTAAGCAGACAGTTTCCTAAACAAGATTAAGATTTAATGACTCGAATACTCAATTCTGAGGCCATATCCAGCTTCTTCTGAAGTGGATGCAACACAAACTCGTTTTGTTTCTATATCCTGAGAAGTAGGTGTGAATGAATTAAAGGAAGACAAAACACACTGCACATTTTTTAAACTTTAGAGCTGCTTTTTATGCTTTGATTTTTAGAATTTTCTAGTCCAGTCTTTCATGAATCTGAGAAATAACAGGAATCCTAATTGTAGACAAATGAAGAATTTAGGAGCTTGTTAGCTTTGAGGAAGCCACTTTCAAGGATTTTCAGAGTTTTACATACTGGATGTTCCTATCCAACTTTCAAGTTTAATATAAAGTTATAAGTTATGACATTTTTTGAGTACCTATGTGCCTGGCACCATGCTAGGCACTGAAAAATCCACAGCCTTCATTTAAATGTTACAAGGAGATGAAGGATTGAATGGAGAAGTAGGTAAAAATAATACTGAAGAGCTCAGACCTAAAGTTTGATTTACATGCAGCAACACAGTGCAGTTGAATTTTTTTTTAAATGAATGACCCAAAGAACCTTAACTCTGTGGCAGATACGTAAGAAAGAAGTTGAGAGTAGTGCTGAAAACAGAACCGCCGATGACCGCCGATGGCAAGATTTGGCTTCAGTAAGTGAATAGAGAGGAAAGAGAACAGAAAAAATGGCTTTAGAACTAGCCTTTTTTTTAAAAAAAGGAAATAACGAGGATGGTGGCAGATAGGGGAGGTAACTGCAAGTTGAGAAGTAGGTGGTACCAAAGGTGATGTAATTTTAAAGACCATTAAGTGTTTATTTAGAGGTCTGTGAGGGAAACTTGTACCTTGGAGGTGAATTACCAATGTAGGCCTACTGGAAACTGAAACTGAGCCCAGGATTTTGGCATTAATGGAAGAAAAATTGTGAAGCTAGTGAATGTCTCTGTCCTTTTAACATCCTCACCGCCTCCACCGTACTCAGTTTTTCAGGAATCGTCAGGCTGCTTGTGCCCAGGGCTTTACTTCAATCTATCAAGGCCTTTCTCTCTTTCCTCCCATCAAAACTCTCCCCATTTTGTTCTAGGACTGTTATCGCAATCTTGCATTTTTCTAAGGAGCCCAATTATCATGTAGTAAATTGACCCACTTGTAAATTATTAGCATCTAGTAATGTTTTTTGCATTTCTCTCTATTTAGGTCTGTGTTCTAATGGACTTCTTGTGGATACCAGAGTATGGAGTTTCTAAAATGAAATTTTAAGCATTGTAGCAGATTAATGGGATAAATATTTTCTTAAGCCAAGACACCTTTCCAAGGGTAAGCTATGGGGTGTGTGTGTGTGTGTGTGTGTGTACAGTTGACCCTTGAAAACGGTGAGGGTTAGGAGCGGCGACCCCTCCCTGCAGTCAAAAATCCAAGTGTAACTTTACAGTCAGTGCTCCATATCCTACAGTTTCTCCACATCCACAGATTCAACCAACCGTGGACCCTGTAGTACAGTAGTACTTACTTATTGAAAAAAAATCCATGTGTAAGTGGACCTGTGTAATTCAAACTCGTGTTGTTAAAAGTCAACACATATATATACATAGATAACTATATAACATATTTATTTATAATCACAGTGTATGAATTTAGTTATTTTTACTTCTTTACATATGTTGCATGTTTTATCTCTTTCTCCTCTGTAATGTTGGGAAAATAGTATCTGTCCTGTCTTTCTTACAAGGATGTATTAAATATCAAATGAAGTTTTGCATGTGTAAACCCTTCCTTCCGTGTAAAGAGAAAAGTAAATGTATTTATCATTATTATTTCTCTTAGGATTATTAGCACCCTGTAAAGTTCCTTGAGGTCAAGAACTGAGTTTTGTTCATATTTATAATCCTTTGAATTGAGTTTTACTTCTGTACTAAAGTAATAGTTGGAGGATAAATACTGTTAAGTTTCAGATTAATTACAGTACTCTGAGAAACATGCAGAACAAAGTTTTAGTCTCCCTTTCTCACAGCAGGGGGGAAAGGATCTGGAAAAGCAGAGAGAGAGAGGGAAAGGAAAAACATTAGGGGTGGAAATTTTAACTTTTAAAGTTTTAATAAACCATGCCAAAAAGATACTAGTAATCGTTCATGAGGGAAGATAATTGAGGTACCTAAATTTTATTTTATATCCTGTACATTTCTTTAAGCCCACTTCTTTTTTTTTTTTTTTTTTTAATTATTTATTTATTTTTGGCTGCGTTGGGTCTTCGTTGCTGCGCACGGGCTTTCTCTAGTTGTGGCCAGCGGGGGCTACTCTTTGCTGCGGTGCACGGGCATCTCATTGTGGTGGCTTCTCTTGTTGCAGAGCATGGGCTCTAGGCACGCAGGCTTCAGGAGTTGTGGCATGCGAGCTCAGTAGCTGTGGCTCGCGGGCTCTAGAGCGCAGTCTCAGTAGTTGTGGCGCACGGGCTTAGCTGCTCCGCGGCATGTGGGATCTTCCTGGACCAGAGATCGAACCCGTGTCCCCTGCATTGGCAGGCGGATTCTTAACCACTGCATCATCAGGGAAGCCCCAAGCCCACTTTAAAAAAAAAAAAAAAGTCGAATAAGAAAAGCATAGGTAGTTAACCATAGTTGTTTGTATAATTATTTACATCTTCCCAAGCCATTTGGAAATTAAAATCCTGCAGTGTTGCTCCTGGGTTGTTAAAAAGAAAGCTGAATAGAGAACAGCAGTCAATGCAGTAGGTACTGTATCATATAAAGGAAACCATGTACTGTAGATGCAGGATGTATGCATGCGATAAAAAGAGCTAACAATTCTTCATGTGCAAGAACTAGGATGATCACCCTTCTTTTCTCTGCCATCTTAAGATTGCTTCCTTTCAGATCAAAGGCCGTCTCGATAATAATCATTGGTTCAGCCGTCTGTAAGTAGTGTCTGTAAGCCTCCCTTTCCTCAGCTAACCAGAGATTAATGAAGTCCTAGAAAACCATATTTCCACAGGAGATTCTTAAGGGGCAAGGCGATTGTATGCAAAGGAGATAGCCCCATCTATTTCATTTTATCTATGATTCTGGAACTAGTACTTACAGAACTAAGCAGAAAAGACACTTGACATAGATTTCTTAATTTTCAAAACTAAATACATGGCTCCTGATCTTTAGAAAAACAATGAAGGATGAGTCAGTCAGAAAAAAAAAAGTGACATGAAGGAGGTTTTTTTAAACAAGTATAAAGTTTTCTTTCTTTTGTCTGTTTGTATGAAAACTCTAAAATGCCTCATGAATGATCATAGGAAATTTGTATAAATTCACCATTAAACACTTATGAAATTACCTCTTCTTAAAAATCAATGATAGGGCTTCCCTGGTGGCGCAGTGGTTGAGAGTCCGCCTGCCGATGCAGGGGACACGGGTTCGTGCCCCGGTCCGGGAAGATCCCACATGCCGCGGAGCGGCTGGACCCGTTAGCCATGGCTGCTGAGCCTGCGCGTCCGGAGCCTATGCTCTGCAATGGGAGAGGCCACAACAGTGAGAGGCCCACATACCGCAAAAAAAAAAAAAAAAAAAAAAATCAATGATAGTATTAAAGGATGGCTTAAACATTTAATTTACTTGCTTATGTCCATAACATTTTATTGAATTAAGATTAAATCTGGTTTTATCATTATCATTAGCCAATCACAAAATTAAACTGTACAAAAGAATTATAATTTTAACTAGTCATATTCCCCCTTATTATTTTGTTTAATATGATCATGTAATGAATATTAGGGTTATTCCTACAAAAAGGCCTATAAAGTATGCTTTTGCTGTGGTGGTGTGATGGGATGCCAGGAGAAACCAAGCTTCTTTGACCCTGTTCTGAGGGTCAGAAATGCCCATATTATTAAAAAGTTTAAGAGGCCCAGGTTAAAATGCAAATCTGGGAGGAGGTAATTTGTTAAACTGTTATTAGTTCTGATATCTTAGTGCAAGTTAATGAATTAGGTAAGTTAACAGTGCTCTGAAAATAATGGGAAATAAGTTGTTAAGTTTAGGGAATAAGGAGAGAAAATGAGAATTGTACATGGATATTATGTTGCCTCTGGGAGGCTTGATCAAGAGTGGAGCAACATCAGGACACAGGTCTTAGGGGAAACAGAAAGAGGGAATCTGAATGCATGCAAAACATTTTATGGAAGACTAAGTGCTAGTCAGTAAGTCCAACACTTTAAATATCTACCAAAAACCTAAGAATTCTCTGAGAAGAATAACTCTTCATAATCAACTCTGTACTTAAGAAAATTTTTAAAAACCTCATTTGCAAGTCATTTAACCTTCATGCCTTCAGTTACTCTATCTGAAAATAAGAATTACAAAACTGACTGCAGATTCACTTTGTTTTTGTGAGGATTATATGAAAGCTTTTGTAAACTATGAAGCTACATTAATTCAAGGTAAATTTTAAGTCTAAAAGGTGGATAAATGATGTTTCTACCTAATTTATATTGACAACAATAAAAATCCGATTTAAATTGTAGTATAACTGTTAGCTGTTATTATGTATCAGACAGCGATGTGGGACTTCCCTGGTGGTCCAGTGCTTAAGACTCCACAAGTTTGATCCGTGGTCGGGGGAACTAAGATCCCACATGCTGCGCAGTGCAGCAAAAAACAAACAAACACACAAACAAAACAGAGATCTAACAAAATTTTTAAATGATAATGGTTCCCAACAAATGCTAGGTGCAAATATTACTGAATCTTATCCTAACATGTGAGGCATTTTGTTGCTAAGCTTTTCCCCTTGTTCTGTATCTTCGTTCTCTTCCCTTTCGCTGGCCCCTTACCCTCTGCTTTAAAACATTCAGTTTTCTACAACTTGGAAGTAATTGCTTGACCTATTACTTCTTGTCTCAACCACTTTATTTCTCTTCTCCTTTATGTCATCAATGAGAAGCTTGTAGCAGTAGATCTCAATGGCATAGAAATAATTTAGTTGGCATGAAACTACATTTCATCACAATCCCTAAAAATTCATTCTCCTTCAATCTCCATATCTACTTAGAGATATGTCTGGTCTCCCCCTGCCCACTGTACTTAGCAATTTTTAATTCATCATCAAAGTGTTCTGTAGAAATAATAATAGCTTTATATATTGTCAAGCACTAATGGAACGTTTTTCATGTTTGTGAATTAGAACCATGGAACAAGACAGTCTCAGTTAGTAGTATTTTTCTCAATCCTAAAACGTTCTATAAAGAGAACTATAATAAAAAGCCTAGAAACAGTCCTTCCCCGATTTTTAAAAAATCATGTCTCTATGAGAGTGATTGGTGGATACAAAATGTGGAAAATCCCTGGTTTGTACCTGCTACCTCCATTTTCTTTTCATGTGTTTTCTGTTAGCCACCTATAATCAGGCTTCCCACCTTTCTGCTTTGAAAATGTTCCCTTAAAACAGGGTCACCAGCAGTTCCTTTCTTGTCAAATTCAAAAGCCATTGATATTCCTCCACCATTGGCTAAAACTGATCACCCTTTCCGTCTTCAAACGCTCTTAGTTTTTATTCTAAAGACCTATGCAGGCATCAGGAGAGAATGAGAACACTGGCTGCCGCTGGTGCTGCTCCTGCTAATGCTATTGCTGCTTTCACTTAGTAGTTAGCTTGTATTCATTGATTTTCCCTCATTTAAATTTTTAGATTTATTTTTTTACTGAGGTAACTTTGCTTATAATATTATATAAGTTTGATGTGTACATTATATTTCTGCTTCTATATACAGTGTGCTCACCACCAAAAATATAGTTTACATCTATCACCACACAGTTGTATTCACTGTTTACCATGATTCTCACAACTATCCTGTGGAGGTCAGTGTTATTACCGTCATTTTACAGTTGAGGAAACATGCTCAGAATTTAATCAGCTTGCTCAAATGCACACATTAGAACAAGATCTGCTCTGGGAAGTGTTAGGTTTAACAATAGAGAGGAAAACCTTTTCCTAACTGGATCCCAACATGCCCTGTTTCTATATTTAGATTAGGTAGAGCTTTTTGTATTTTTCCTATTTATCTGTAGTTTGGAGTGTTACGGTACTTCATTCATGAAGATGGCATTTCAAGGAGTTTTTTGCCCAGGCTGTCCATCCACAATTTTATCTAGTCCATTTTTTCTCTCCTTTTCAAGTTAACTGACTCTTGTAGGAATAGAAATGCAACCTTGGACTCATTTAGGCTAGGTAATGCTCTAACCACATACACTAAATTGAAAAGTATAGTTATCAGGATTCAGTGGATGACAACATAGATTTTAAATTAAGCTATATAGTGTAATTTATTCAACTTTTGACTGACTGCGTATGTTTTATTGAAGCCACTGTAGAGATACAGTAGGATTTAGTTACATACATATTTTGTTTTCTCAAGTAAGTGCATAACAACAGTGTAATCTAGCTACAGAAGATATCCTTAAGGTTTTTGTTGGCATGTCAGTGTTAACAATTGGAACTTGAGTGTTTTAGATTTCATCTGAAATTAGTGGTTCAAATACAACAATAAATGGTTTTCATGGTTGTCAGCTTTGATTAAAGTAATACTAAACTTCTTATTACACCACTACTTTTGTTTTTTAACTGACAAATTTGAAAAATAATACAGACACAGTATCCGTCTTATGACCACATTAAATGTAGGTCTTTGATTTTTTTCATTTAACGCACCCTTACCTTTTTCAGAGGCATTTTGGCTTTATTTCTTTAGCAAGTTTTTTCACTAAATCTTTTACCTTTCTCCCAAAATGCCTCCCACAATTTGATTTACAAATCTGATGGAGGGAAGAGAGAATTATGAGTTATCCCAAAGATATATTAAGGACATCATTTCAACATAAATAGAACGAGGAAAAGAAGAATTATGCATTAGTAATAAAGTCGTTCACTGCAGAACAGTTTAGACCTCTCAAAGGATTTTCGTACACATTCTCTTACTTCATACTTAGCATTATATAGCTGAGGAAATTAAGGTAATAAGGGACTTGTCTGAAGCCACACAGCAATTATCAGACTAGGATTAGAAGACAAGTCTTCTTAGGACCAGGCATTGCTCTTTACCGTGTACCTTATAGATACCATAGAAGTGATTTGAGTAATAGTTATTAAAACCATTTTTTCCCCTCTCAGCTTGTCTACTTGTGAAAAAAATGGATTTAAATCTGACTGCCTAAATCAGACAGAATAGTGTTTTGGAACCCCCAAACAGAATTTGTGTAGATTATAATGAGAAAACATAGTTTAGAGAATTTTACCTACAGTTTACCTTCTGTTAGATAGCTGCCTTGCCAAGCTAATTTGACATACGTTTCAAGGTGTCCAAATCGATTTAAAGGCCATTCTATTATAATTTATAGAAGCTCTTCCACCATAATTTATTCACCCATAGGTAAACTCATGACCTTGGAGAGTGAGCAGAAAAACAAGAAAGAAAGGTCTCAGAGAAGAAACAGAAATGCATGTGTTCTCTAAGTTATGCATTATAAGGGTGGGTGTGAGGATCAACTGGTTCATACACGAGGTGTTTCCTCCTCTTCTTGATCTGAGCTATATCCTCATTTATTCATCTGCATTTGATTGTGAAATGCATTGATGGTCACGAATCAATTTCTTCTGTTACACTCAGGGATACAGGAAGTGTCCTCATAAGCCCCAGCATCCAAACAAAAAGGATAAATCTTTGGTCTGAATTTTGCAGATGAGACAGCTGAAGTGGGGGGTAAAATGACTGGTCCAAAGTAAAACAATGGGATACTTAAGCTTCCAGGATTCCAAAGCAGGGCTCTTTCCTCCAAGATGTAGTGACTCCATAACCAGGTCCTCATGTGATTGGAAAATTCTTCCGGGGGGCAAATCAAAATTTACTTGTAACATTTACTCTCTGATCCTATTTCTGCCCTCCAGGGCCTCACTGAACAAACTGTTTTCTCCATTCCCCCCCACCCCCACCCCAGTCTCTTTTATGTCTTTGTGCAGTTTAGGATCAGAAGTGGCTTTGTTTCCTAAGGAAAAATCTCCAACCAAGAATTTTCAGTATCTTAGATCTCTTTCCCTCTCTTTTTAATGCCCACTTGTGCCTACTTGCAAAAGATTTAATGTCTTAAATATCTTTTGTCCTTTCCTTCCTCCCAGTCCCCAATCTCCTCTTTTTCTTTTACTCCCTATTTTTTGATAATAGAATCATCATCTAGCCAACCATTTATTTTAGATAACTTAGAATCATCTTCGACTCCCCCCATATACCCCGTTTCCTGATCTGGGTAGCAGATGAGGCAACTGAGTTCAAAAAATTTAAATAATATCACACAGTAAATTTCAGAGCTGGGATTTAAACTCAGTTGTGTTTGGTTCTAAAGCTCAGGGTTGTTTCACTATTTCACTAAAGCCCACTCAGATATCTTTGGCAGTCTGGAAATTAGTATAGCCAAGTTGTGTTAAAGGGGATTGTAAGTCCACATGTCTAATTTTGAGGTTATTTCTGTGGTACCTTGGGCTATATTCATTACCTTCATCATTATAATCAAAGGATAGTTTAGAGATAGATAAGACATCATTACTGTCTTCAAGGAATTAGACGTGATGGGAAGACTGACAACACAGTGTGGTCGGTGTTATAATAATGAAAAAAGTTCAGGAGCTTAGTTGAGATTCAAACACTTGTTGCTCTATAGCCTTGCTTCTGACAGTAACTAGTTTAGACAAGTCATTTAACTAATACACATTTCAATTTCCTCCTCTGTAAAATGAAGGGGTGTGACTAAATAAGGGAACCTCTTAGTTATTAAAATTCACTGCTCTTTTTTTTTTCTTTATTTATTTTATTTATTTATTTTTGGCTGTGTTGGGTCTTCATTGCTGCGGGCGGGCTTTCTCTAGTTGCAGAGAGCAGGGGCTACTCTTTGTTGCAGTGCGCTGGCTCCTCATTGCGGTGGCTTCTCTCGTTGTGGAGCACGGGCTCTAGGTGCATGGGCTTCAGTAGTTGCGGCACGCAGGCTCAGTAGTTGTGGCTCACGGGCTCTAGAGCACAAGCTCAGTAGTTGTGGCACATGGGCTTAGTTGCTCCGCGGCATGTGGGATCTTCCCGGACCAGGGCTGGAACCCGTGTCCCCTGCATTGGCAGGCGGATTCTCTACCACTGCGCCACCAGGGAAGCCCTCACTGCTCTTTTTATTCCTAACCCTTAGTTCTGTTTTTGCTTTTCCATTTTATTTCATTCATTCACTGACTCATTCATCATTCCTTCATTCCATCAGCATTTATTGAATACCTTTCATGTTCCAGGCACTATGTGGTACACTGGGAACACAAAGAAAAGATACAATAACCCCCTCCCCTCAAGAAGCTCACAGATTTGGAGACAGATAAATTCAAGGAAGTAAACTAGAGACAATAAATTCAATGTAGTTTCCAATAGAGTTGTTTACAAAATGCTATGAGAGTGCAGCAAAGGGACTGTAAGGTGGGGATGAGGATGGGCATGCAGTGGGGAAGACTTGCCAAGGAGTTAACATTTGCAAAGGCTCTTAAAAGACTGAATAGGTGTTTGCTAAAAGGAGTGCACATGGGAATTCCAGGCCTAGGAAATATATAGATGGTGGCTTTCTTATGTCTGCCTGCTCCTGATGCTTTTCTTCGTCAAAATATTAGCTCTTCTTTAATTATCATCACAGTTAGTTGCTGCAGATACAATACATTGGAGATTTGGTTTCCTTAAAGAATACCCTAGATAGAAGAGAATGCATTTTTTTTCATGCAAATGCTCTGTTATTAGATAGAAAGAAAAAGATACTTGGATCACAAATTCTGTTCTCTGTAAGTCCATAGGACTTTGAAATGGAGCTTATATCTGTTTTAATAAAAAGAACTGACAAGGCATTATAATAACCTAAAGAAGTCACACACATACACACATAAGGTATTTTGCTAAGGGATAGAGCTCATGTTTTTGTACTCAAAAAGCATTTTTCTTCTGAAATATTTAAAACATTTGTCAATAGAATTGAAGAAGTTTGAGAATTTTCTGGAATGTAAACTATCTCCATATTGTAAAACCCTGCAGTAGTCCCACTACTGAGTTCAATACCTTAAGTATGAATTGCCTTTCATTCTACAAAATGTGGGGTTGAAAATAAAGATATAAAATAAGTTCATGTTGGTGGTTTCATTACTTTTACCTTATATATGCTTACGGGCTTGTGATCTATTGTTTATTCCTGGATCGTAGTTGGAACAGTTTTCTACCAGTAAGAAGGACTTGTGATTCATCCACATTCCCTAGTCATTGTTTCTGGAGAGGGCAGATTTAGAAGCAAATTGGGAGACATTGCCTAGAGTTAAGAGTGTGCCTCAGTGTGAGGAAATACTTTCATCATTAGAACTGTCCAGTAGTACACTAACTTCATTTTGTCTTCTCTTAGTTATTTAAGCTTCACCAAATTGTAAGTTTCCTTAGAGAAAGTATGTCATTCACGTCTATATTCTTCCTTCCTCTATCCCCACCAATCTGGAGCCTGACACATATTAGATAAACACTCCATATGTCGAAATGAATCGCCTATGAAATCAGCAATGTTCTGAGATAATGTAATTAGGCAGAGGTTGATGACCATTTGCCAGGCACGTTATAGCGGGTGACAGACACCAAGACCTTCTCCATTATGGTGTGGTAGAGAAATGCAGACCATGGGGCTTGGGTTCAAATATAGGCTCTATCATTTATTAGTTGCATAATCGTGAATAAATCACTCTTCTGTGCCTTGGTTTGTGAATGAGATTGCATACCCACTCATCTACTCAAGTACACTGTAATCCTTCCCTCTGTCTCCTGTGGCATCAGTTTTCCTCTTTGCTGGATTATTACTAATACCATAGAAACATGCTGTTATTTCTCCCTTCTTAAAAATACCATCTCTTAACTCCAGCAACAATTGCTCCATTCCTCTGTTCTCTTAATGGCAAAAGTCCTTTCTTCCCATTATCTTTTAAACTCATTCCAATAAGGCTTCCGTCTCCATCATTCCATAGAAGCAGCTCTTGTTGAGCTTCCGGTAACTTCCACATTGTTAAATACAGTGGTCAGTTTTAAATTTTCATCATTAGGGGCATCAACACAATTGATCACTTCCTCCTCCTAGAAATACTCTCTTTCCTTTGCCTCCCAGGAATTCCACACACTCCTGGTTTTTCTCCTCCCTCACTGGTTGTTCCTTTTCAGTTTCCTTTGCTGAATCCTTCCCTTTTCCCCACCTTTTACATTGGAGAGCACTAAGGCTCATTTCTTGGTCCTTACCTCTTTCTCACTCTCTTAGTAATTTCATCTATGCATGTGTGTGTGTGTGTGGGGGGGGTGTTATTTATTTATTTATTTATTGGCTGCGTTGGGTCTTTGTTGCTGCGCACGTACTTTCTCTAGTTGTGGCAAGTGGAGGCTACTCTTCCTTGCGGTGCACGGGCTTCTCATTTTGGTGGCTTCTTGTTGCAGAGCACAGGCTCTAGGCTCGCGGGCTTCAGTAGTTGCGGCGTGTGGGCTCAGTAGTTGTGGCTCACGGGCTCTGGAGTGCAGGGTCGGTAGCTGTGGCGCACAGGCTTAGTTGCTCCACAGCGTGTGGGATCTTCCTGGACCAGGGATCGAACCTGCGTCCCCTGCATTGGCAGGTGGATTCTTAACCACTGCACCACCAGGGAGGTCGCTATGTATGTGGTTTTAAATGCCATCTAAATGAAGACAATTCCCAAATTTTATCCCCAACCCAGACTTCTCCCATTAACTTCTGACTCGATATATCTGCCTATTCAACATCTCTACTTGGATGACGAATAGATATCTAAACTGAACATTTGCAAAACTGAATTCAGATTCTTCAAATCTGCTCTATTTTTTCTCATTTCAGTAAATAGCATCTTTGCCCTTTTAGTTGCACAGGCCAAAAATGTTAGCATCTTCCTTGGCACCATGTGCCTTTGCCACCCACATTCTGCATCAAGAGGTCCCTTCTACTTTCAAATTATATTCAGAATCCATTTCTCACTACTTCCACTGCTATCACCATGGACCAAGCTGCGGTCATCTCTTGCTTGGATTATTATCATAGCATTTTAACTAGTCTCCCTGCTTCTACTCTTGCCACCCTACAGTCTTTGCTCGTCAAAACAGCCAGAATGGCTTCCCATTGCTCTTAGAGTAAAAGCTAAAGTCCTTACAAAGACGTTTAAGGTCCTAAAAGATCTGGCCCTGCCCCTTCCCCCTTGTCTTTCCTCACCTCTTATCATTTTCTTCATCACAATTGTCTTTTTGTTGCACTTTAAACAGTCCAGGCAAGCTCCCGCCCCTGGACTTTTTACACAGAATGTTTGTTCCCTCTGATTAGACCACTCTTCTCCCAGATATACTCTTTCAGATAACGCCTGTCTTGACACTGCTATTTAAAATTGCAACCCTCCCCCAGCACTTCCCATTACACTTATTTATTTTTCTGTAGCATTTTGTACTTTCTAAATTACTTCATTGTTCTAATATTATGTTCTAAATAACTATATAATTTGTTTATATATATACATAAGCAAATTGTATATTGTCTCTCTCCTACTAGAATGTAAGCTGTATGAGAACAGCAACTCTCATCTGTCTTGTTCACTGCTGAATTTTCAGTACCTCAAACACTCTTTGGCACATGTTAGGCACTCTATATTTTGTTGAAGGAAGGAAGGAAGGAATTGAATGTAAACAACAAAAATGATGCCTTAGTTTCACCTTCCTGAACTATGGTAAGACTCTAATGAGAGAATGGATGTGATAGTCCTTATTAAATCATGGAGCAACAATCAAGTTAAGATACTAGTATTGATAGTATGCCTTGCAGTCTGCCTTGGAGCCTTTTTGAACTTTTGCTATATGTGGTCATTGAGTAAAGACTGGTCTTATGAAATCATACCTCCATTTAGTCAGACTTTTGAGATTAAATTTTCTAAGTTCATTTGACTATCAGTGTTCATTTATATTTCCTTTCAACTCTTAATACTTGCTCTTTGCTTATGCTCTAGAATAACGTTACTTTAATTCTGTGGTACATCTCTTTCTGCATATCCTTTGTGTATGTGTGTCCTGCTGGCCATCTCACGTGTACATGTGTGTACACATGTGTGAGTACATGTGCATGCTGCATGTGCTGTGCTCTCCAACGTGGCTCTCTGAGCCATCATCAGCCAGATCAATAATAAGAAAGTTGCTTCTATGAGGGTCTAAGACCAGCCAGAAGCTTCAGATAAGCCAGATAATGGGGGTGGGGGTGGGGGTGGGGAGGAACCAGAGATGGATATTATAGATAGGATGACAGATATTAAATTTTTTTGCTTGTTTTCTGGTCATTTTGAGAGGCTTGAAAATGGCAGCGCAGTGGCAGCTTGTTCTCCCTGAGTCCCTTGCTACTCTCACTGCCATTGGCCAGGTAAAGGACCCGTCACAGAGAGGCAGGGAAATGGATTAAAAGGTATCTTTTCCCAGAGCATTTTGGAAAATTGAGCTTTTACTTTATATTTAGCCCTCAGAAGAAAATGCACAGATTATACTGTTACTCCAGATTATGGGGTTTGGGCTGGAAAATAATTCACCAAGGGAGAGGATAATTGTCATATAAGAAAGATTTAACCTAAGACCCTCTATTTAATTCTGTCAGCCAAAGAGCGGAAGTACTTGATGGCACACTGAACTGTTTTGCACCTTCTCCAGGGGGTTTGGTTACCTGAAATGTCTTATTACCAACCAGTTTTCGTGAGGCTGTGCTTGTGCTGGATGTGATAGCTGACTCTAGGATTGATTTAGCCAATTTGGCTAGTTGGACAGGCATCTTCTCTGTGTCTCCCCATTTCATGTTTTTTCCTCCAGAAACTATACCCTTTCAAAGAGGACTGCCTTCCCAGACACAGTTGTTGTTTTTTTGTTTGTTTGTTTGTTTTCTTTTTTTTGCGGTACGTGGGCCTCTCATTGTTGTGGCCTCTCCCATTGCGGAGCACAGGCTCTGGACGCGCAGGCTCAGAGGCCATGGCTCACAGGCCCAGCCGCTCCGCGGCACATGGGATCTTCCCAGACCGGGGCACCAACCTGTGTCCCCTGCATCGGCAGGCGGACTCTCAACCACTGCGCCACCAGGGAAGCCCCACAGTTGTTTTTTTTTAATGTCTTTCTCTCAGCTCTAATATTCTAGCATAAATCTAGAAGATTTTTTTAGGGTATCATGAAATATTACTGTGCCCAGACTCCAGAATTAGGAGTGATCCAGAGAAGGTTTTCAAGGTATGAATTAGAATAAAATTTCAGTGGATTTGGATTTAAAAAAGACCTTGATTCAAATCCTCTTTTCTTCACCTGCAAAATAGGTGATCTCACAGAGTTGTTTTGAGGGTTGAATGAGTTAATATATGTAAAAACTAATAGATATAACCAATTATTTAGGCATATGATAAATGGTAGGTGGTTGCTGATGGTAGGGATAGTACCTTATTATTATGGTGACATATTTTATTGCTGAAAATAGCAATAGCTATAGTAAGAGTGAACTAGAGTTAAAATTGCTAGATTAGATGGTAGCAGTTGATGATCCCTGACTTTGCCAACCACTGGTCCTTATTATAGAGTAGGGAATAATCAATTACTTGACTATCCAGATTAAAGTTATGCTTGTCCTACATCTAATATGGGGATAAATGGGTAATTATATCTATGAAGCTTTATGTAATTTGTATAATTAAAGCATGTTGAAGGAAGTTGTTTTGGGAAGACGTTCCATCTCTAAATATCATTCTCCACAACAATCGGGAGGAATTCTGCAGGGCAGGCTGTGGAGCCTGACTGAATCTGGAGTTCGGGTGTTGGAGAGAAAGGGGAAGGAGAAGTTGTGAACTATATAAGGAGAGGGTACCTCCAGAGGCTCTTAAGGAAAGAGATATACATTTGAAAGTGACAAAATTTACATTAAGAAGCCAAGGATCATAGGGCTATGTCCTTACTAGGTAGATAGCAAATTCCTGGAGAAAAATAATAGTGAAGAATAGGAAAAGGAAAATATGGTTTTCAAGGTGGTATCTCTGGGAATTTAGCTCACCTATGACACTGAAAGAAGTGCAGCATAATCTCACAGTCCAGATTCCAAACCCTAGTCCTCATTCTATCAAACTGTGTACATGTGGTCCCCAACTAGGAAAAAGTGTGCAAGGAAAAATAGAAGACATAAGCCAAATGTTAAATACCTTTTCTCTGACTGGTAGGATCAGGGGGTTTTAATGTTCTTTTTAAATTCTTTGTAGTCATTTCCACATTTTACAATAAGCATATGTTATTTCTATAATAAAAATTTCGTTCTTAAATATTTCAAAAGGTCTGTTTTCACCCATCCAGATGGAGCCACTGTGTTAATAGTTGCTATTATTTTATAAGCACTCACTTACATGCCTGGGGACTGTGCAAGCAGTTTTATCAGTATTTTGTCATTTAATCCTCACAATAAGTCCATGAAGTATAGTGTTATTTCCATTTAAAAGATGAAGCCACTGGGGTACAGAGAGATCAAATAACTTACTTTAGGTCATGTAGCTAGCAGATGGCAACACCAGGAATTGAATCCAGGAAGTTTGACTCCAGAGATTCCTGTTGATGTTTCCACTATGTTACAATGTCCTGGTCTGTACACACACCGAGGCAAAGGAGGCTCTCTGCCTTGGGTCTACTTTAGGTATATCACACACAAGGTCTGTTTGGTGGCTTCTAGACTATTTTAACTTTTTAAAAGCTTAGTGTAAATAGGCAGTCAGATACTCTTATAAAAAATATTTTTGCTTTTCTTAGAATTCTTATGAAAGGCAACTAACTATTTCATTAAAAGATAAACTGGAGAATTCAAATATACACACAAAGATCTGTTTTTGACTAATCTGAATAATACTGCAAAATTCTCTGTTACATTATTAATGTAGCTTTTGCTTTTTAAGCCATTGTCTCCTGGAGCTAGGTTTTTAGTCCCTGTGACTGAGTGTTTTTAAGAATACGTGCAAAGGGCTTCCCTGGTGGCGCAGTGGTTGAGAGTCTGCCTGCCGATGCAGGGGACACGGGTTCGTGCCCCGGTCCGGGAGGATCCCACATGCCGCGGAGCGGCTGGGCCCGTGAGCCATGGCCGCTGGGCCTGCGCGTCCGGAGCCTGTGCTCCGCAACGGGAGAGGCCACAGCAGTGAGAGGCCCGCGTACCACAAAAAAAAAAAAAAAAAAAAAAAGAATACGTGCAAAAAAGCAGGTAATGACATTTTTTCTTTAGTTAGCGTAACCTGTATAGGAAAGATGCTTATTGGGAAGTCGTGCAAGAGTAGTAATCTAGGTCAAGAGTAGAGCCTTGATGTAAAATTTCCTTCTATAGTTTCTCTAGCGAAGAGTTTTTAGGTTTGAAAAAATACCTTATACAATACAGGCCAGTAGATGATCTGGACATCCTTGAGTCCCTTTCTCATTCCCCTCCAATCTTATTTCCCCTTCCTAAGGTTCTACTACTAGTAACAAAGAACTCACAGTTTCCAGAAGCAGCCCTTCTGTTTTAGGACCACTGTTTGTAACTTTTCCTGTTGTTGAGTGGGAATTAGTCTTCTGGTAGCTTCTTTTTCATCCTACAAGTGATTGAAAGAGCAATTTCAATAGGTCTGAAACAAGTCTTAATCTATTTTTGTTGTGCGTGATGGCAGAAGAGAGCCCTCAATATTCTTTACATCACTGTTGTGGATAGTACTTTATAGAGTACTTTTTTTTCTTAAGGTGCTTTCTGTGTAGTACATGGTATTTTGTCTTACCCTCTTATCTGAGAGGGAGGCTGAGATAGTTCACACACATACACACACACGACCCTAATCCTTACAAGTTAGATCTTATTATTCCCATTTTACAGGTGAGGAAACAGGTTAAATAACTTCAAAATCACCCAACTAGAAAGTGACTACATTGGCATTTAGAACTCAAGAGTTCCCAAAGGATGAATGCCTGGGCTTTAAATCTTTGCTCTGTAATACACTGCATGTCAGGTCAAATGGATTATCTGTGGTAGAGAGAAGGTAAGATCACAGAACTTGTTTTGGAGCTGGAATCAGTCTTGCAGTCTTTTGGTTATGTTTGTACTTGCTTGTCTAGCCTACTGGATGTCACTGGCTTGAAAGTATAAATTCGGCTTATTGTCCCCAGAGGGCTTGCAGGCAGTGATGCCTGTTTGATCCTTTGGCTTAAAAAGAACTGGTTGGTATCTTTAGGACGCTAGGGATAGCATACTGCTCCAAAACTGGGCTATGCCTCTAGTTTGAGATGATTTCACTCTAGGATTTCCAGTTTGCTTGCTTTTAAGACATAGTATAAAACCCAGTTCTTTCCTTAAGCCTGGCCAGTTCTGATGGAGCCCAGTGCTAAAACAAAAGAACATGGTCTTTTCCCCAAAGGATTAGGGAGAGTAGTTAGGTACAAGGATACGTAGCCCCATCTTCAAATGGACAGGATTTTTGCTAGATATTGTTAATAAGTCACTTTTAGTTTATAGATGGGAAGGGTCAGGAATAACAGTAAAAAACAAAGGCCTTAATTTTCTAATACATCCTAAACTCCAGACTCCACCGAGATGGTTTAAGTACACATCAAAGCCCAAATCTTCAATCCCTAAAGGAACAGAAAGAAATCACAATTCTCTGAATTCTCTTTCCCATCAGCCTCACCTGCCCACACTTCAGACCTTTCTGAATTCTCCAACTACACACTGATGGCAGACTTCGGCTCCACTCATCCAAAGCTTTCCGTTTTGATCAGTTTAAATCCCTATGAGGCAACTGCCATCAGAAGGCTAGGTATTGTGAGCTCACACGGGCTGTGGGGGAGGGGTGAGCTGGCCTGTGGGGAGCCCCATCTCGAGGAGCTGGTCACTCAGCTTCAAACAAATCTGCATCACACTGGGGGTTTCCACCCCTTTTCTCTGTCAATGATCCCCATTTGTCCCCAGGGCCTGGGGTTTCAGGTCCTGGTGAGCCATTCTCATTTATCTTCCTTTTGTTTTCAACCTGCATTCTGCCCTAACCATCAACAATTATCATTTATCTGTAACTTTTAGTTTGGTGATGAATACTGAGGCTTTGCTAGCCTTTCAGTTCTGTCATTCAGGCTTTTTCTAAAGAACAAGGTCTCAAACGTCAATTCCTTGATCTGTCTCTGGCTGAGGTAGTCAGCGTTGGAGGGGGTTTCTGAGTCCAAATTTCTGCTTGAATTTTCTTTGGTGTCATAAAGAGTGGGAAAAAAAGTCATTTTTCAGTGGTTCTGAATTTCCCTCCCTCTCTCTCTCATCTCTGAAACCTCTTTGAGAATCTTTCTGTCCTCAGAAAAATGCACAATTTTAGAGGTTCACAGACCTTCTCATACCCATGAGTGTACCATCTCCAAGTTAGGAACCTGTCTGCCCTAGTGTCCTTCTAGAGTCACATGGGTTCTGATCTAACATGAAGGAATAAGTAGTGAATGTGGCTTTTGAGAAACAGTTAACTGATTTCCTCCCACTTTTCCATAATTTCCATGGGCATTTTTAGGCTCATATGTTTGAAATTCTTGGAACACTGTGCACCTTGGCATGGGAAAGACAATTTATTTCCAATTTGCTATTATATTTTTTTACAACTTCAATACCAACACTATTTCATAACCTTTTTTTTTTAGCATCTTTATTGGAGTATAATTGCTTTACAATGGTGTGTCAGTTTCTGCTTTATAACAAAGTGAATCAGCTACACATGTACATATATCCCCATATCTCCTCCCTCTTGGGTCTCCCTCACACCCTCCCTATCCCACCCCTCTAGGTGGTCACAAAGCACCGAGCTGATCTCCCTGTGCTATGCGGCTGCTTCCCACTAGCTATCTATTTTACATTTGGAAGTGTATATAAGTCCATGCCACTCGCTCACTTCGTCCCAGCTTACCCTTCCCCCTCCTCATGTCCTCAAATCCATTCTCTACGTCTGAGTCTTTATTCCTGTTTTCATAACCTTTTTTAGGGGAAATGAAGCTCTGAAATTTCCCCGTCCATTGCAAGTGACAGTAAGGTGACCTCTAGTGGACTCTAATGGTAATTACCGGGACATTCTGGAATAAGGAGCCATCATTGCTGGTGGAGGGGCGGACCGCTGAAATTAGAGCAGCTAATTCAACTACCTAGTGCTTGAAGTTCAGTTGGATGTACAGTCATCTTCAAGGCCAAGGCTGGGACAGGTGAGGGAGGTACATTCGAATGAAGCAAGTTTCATCACTGGTTAAAAGAGGCTTCAAGAGACCTTGAGTTTCCTGGAACTAACATTTCTCTAAAGGACCAAGGATTAGGTTATGACCAACCCACCGGATTGATTTTAGGGAAAAGAAATTTTCTCTTTGAAATAATAAACAGTGAGAGGGATTTGAAGTCATAATAGACCTTGTAGGCAAAGGGAAGGTAAGTATTCCACAATTTATGTTCTGTTTTGAGTGCTGGGACATGTTGGTAGGGGGAAGAGAAGGAAACAAATGTTTAAAAAACTCCAACTCAGGGCTAAACAGTCTCTCAATCTCCCAGTCTCTGTCTTTCTCACCCTCACCCTTTACCTTTTATCCAGCCTTACTCAACAACCAAAACAAGGCAAAGCTTTGTTCACAGTCATTCCCCAGGGCCTACTTTGGCCCCTTTTCTGGCTCTAGGTCATGTTACCTGCCCACTGGACCTGCTTGACCTTGGTTACTTGCTTTGCTCCTTAGAAGTCCTTAAGAGTGTTTATTGGACTGACCTCTCAGGATATGCCCACTCCTGCTTGCTTTGGGGAGGATACGCTGCCCCAGCTCTGTTCATGAGGACCCAAGCCGTGGCAGCAGCTGGCCCACTCATGGTGGGGAACAGCTGGTTTGTACATTTGGTTTGGGCCTTTTGTCTATCAGTTATCCCTTCTGCCTTTGCCCCCTCTAACCTGGTATTTAGTCTTGTACCCGTGAGCCTGTTTCTCAAGTCACCATCCCCTGGCTTTGGTCCCATGTTTAACACCTAGATCTCATCTAACTCTATAGGGCTCAGGCTTCTTTAGTTAGGGCTGACCCTTTTGGAACCCTGCTATGATGGGATATATATTGTGTCTTCCGGATAGCATGATCATAGGTTAATAATGTTTTCTCAAAGGGAAAGAAAAACTCAATATCTACTATTATTCTCTTGATCAGCATTTAAAGATACTATTAAACCAGGCTCTGTCATACGTTTAAATTTGAATGCCTTTTTCTGACGTTTAATATAAGAACATAGAGACTTATTCTTAACTTACAGAATACTTGTAAAGTCTAAATAATGTGTCAAAAAAAAAAACCCAGAATACAGAAGTTATGTGTGAATTTCCTGTCATGCTAAATTATTATAAACATTTGCCTGCTTGGTTCAGAATTATTATCTCATCTCTTGTCTATCCAGCTGCAGCAAGACCCCTCAAGAAAACCATGTTTATAGCTGGAGTCATTCATGAACTTAACAATAAGAATCAATGATCCTGTTCAGTGAATAACAGCTCAGACGGTGCTCATAACATGAACGGGCTCTGAAGCTGACATACAAGAGGAGTTCAGAGATTAGTGGATGTGAATGGTTTAATGAAAGATGACATGTCACAAAATACTTCAAGTCCAGCTGGTGGTATAAGAATCCATCTGGGAATTAAGTTCATCAGGAGTATAAAAACTGGGTTTGTTTAGGTTTGCCATGATTGAATGAATCTAAAGTATAGGGTTCCATGTTATTCTAGAATGAAAAAAAATTAACTTTTGAAGTAGTAAATGAATCTACTTATAAAGTGAACTGAGACTGTTCTTTTGAGTGCCAAGGGGATTTCTTTTTATTTTTTAAAATTTTATTTTTTGGCTGCGCGGCATGTGGGATCTTGGTTCCCGGACCAGGGATCAAACCTGCTCCTCCTGCATTGGAAGCGCGGAGTCTTAACCACTGGAACGCCAGGGAAGTCGCTAAGGGGGTTTCTAATTTCCCATCAAAAAAGGAGAAAAGGTCTTAAGGGTGGAAAAGCAGTATCTACCTCTTTATATTGAAGATTTGAAACACTTTTGACTTTTTCCATGAAGCACTTTCCTTAGTGCATTTTGCCATAAGGGGGTGCTCTGGGATAATACTTTTCAGCAAAGCCGCTGTCTTTTCTACTTGGTTACCTAAAAAAAAAAGCAAACGTAGATTCGTTCCTTCTACTTCTCATCCAGACTCACTAACCTTTGAAAGGTGTCGATTTAAATTAAAACGATGAAAAAAATAGTGAAAACTATTTAAAATAACCAGTGTCATTTTGTGTAGACCCTTGTTTCCTTTTTTAAGAAATAAGTTCAGAGGTTAGTGGATGTGAATGGTGTAATGAAAGATGACATGTCACAAAATACACAATAAAGCAAAATTACACTTGAATTCTGCTGGCTTGTGAACTAAAGCCACATCTTGAGGAATTAGTATTTACTCTTTTACTTTAGTTCCTTTCTGTGGCATTACTCTCACTATGTCTTTGGCCAGTGCTATGGGGATGCATTGTAGTTGAAACTGCTTTCTTGCAAAGTCTGTCAGTGTTTCTGTAACTTCTTCTGTTAACCTATGCCACATTTATTGACCAGTTCTTAGGTTCTGTTCTTGCCTCCCTAAGTGTGGGGAGTGACACAGTGGGGAGGAAACTCAATTCTGTTTTTATAGACTGGAAGGGAAAATGAGAGGCAATCATAGTAGCTATTCCAGGCACAGAATGCTGTGAAGGACAACTAACTACTCAAGGTCACCAACAGGGTTCTACTGCAGGATGTCTGAAAGTGTTGGCTCCTTATTGCCTGGGTGGCAAATGGCCCTGGTATATAGTAGAGGGATAGAGAGAAATGTTATATCTTTGCTTATAAAAGAGTAGTTCTCGCTATATATTCCCTAAACCCATCTCCTTAGGCATAACTATGTGAGGCTTCTTTTTTTTTTGAGACTTCTTTAGTCATCTTTTTTTTAAAAATAAATTTACTTATTTTATTTATTTATTTTTGGCTGCGTTGGGTCTTCATTGCTGTGCACAGGCTTTCTTTAGTTGCGGCGAGTGGGGGCTGCTCTTTGTTGCAGTGTGCAGGCTTCTCATTCTGGTGGCTTCTCTTGTTGTGGAGCACGGACTCTAGGCGCATGGGCTTCAGTAGTTGTGGCTCGCGGGCTCTAGAGCGTAGGCTTAGTAGTTGTGGCGCTTGGGCTTAGTTGCTCCGAGGCATGTGGGATCTTCCTGGACTAGGAATCAAACCCGTGTCCCCTGCATTGGTAGGTGGATTCTTAACCACTGCGCCACCAGGGAAGTCCCTCTTTAGTCATCTTTATGACCATTTAACTCTATATACAAGAGGGAAATTTGGCTGAGGATTTATATAAATAGTATAACTTGGGAGATTTTTAGAATAATGTCTATTCATCAGTCTTTAGTGTCCTCTTTATGCATGGCATTAATTTTTTTTAAAAAACAAGGTATATCCAAATCAATATCTATATTTTAAAATACATTTTTCTTTTTTTTTTAGTAATTGGTATTTTATTTTATTTTTATTTTTAAAAATATTTATTTATCTATTTTTGGCTGCATCTGGTCTTAGTTGTGGTACAGTTTCTTTTGTTGCGGTGCACAGACTCTTCATTGTAACATGTGGGCTTCTCTCTAGTTGTGGCATGTGGGCTTCTCTCTAGTTGCAACGTGCGGGCTTAGTTGCCCTGTGGCTTGTGGGATCTTAGTTCCCCAACCAGGAATCGAACCTGCATCCCCTGCATCGGAAGGCGGATTCTTAACCACTGGACCACCAGGGAAGTCCCCAAAATACATTTTTCTTAAATATTTGTTAAGTTCCACTTCCGATAATTGGTTACCTTTATTTATTTATTTATTTTTTTCTAGAGGTGATGCAGAGAAATGAGGAAAAGAAAGAGTTCTGGGTAAAGGAAAATGTACATAAGCTTTTTCCTCCTCAGTTTTAAGATTTAAAATAGTATTTTCCTTGTTCTTTACACTTGTGGGAAAAAAACCCAAACTTTTCTTAGATTCTTGATTATAATGGAATATCCTAAGGAAAAGACTTTCTTTAAGAGTCTAATATTAGAAACCCTAAGAGGTTATCAAATGGCCAGGAACTAAAACAAAGAAAGAAAATATTCTCTAAGTTTTTTTTTTCTTGCTGTTTTCCCATCTATAAATTTAAAAATTTTAAGATTTAAAGTGAGCCATAGACTCCATGTGGCTGATAGTGGTCTCACACATTTTGTGGGCTGATCAAGAATCAGAAGGGGGAAGTGCAGTCACTAAACTTGCTCCTGACCTGCACACACATTTTTGTCCATTAATCCTTTTCACAGAACAGATGCTCTGGGTGCAGCTTTAGGCCAGAAGAATGTCCAAAATATGTGGGTGTGAATTTGGCCAAAGGGTTAGTTGAATGTGGAGCACAGATACCAGCCTAGTAACAGGCCACATTTTAATGAAAAACGCACATTCGACATGGCATTATGTTTTTCAAAGAGGTAATTCCCAGTCATGGAGGACACAAGGGAGAAACAGGCATTCACGTGGAACTGCTTTAAAACAGAGTTCTTGTGTATCCTGGCCATGGGGCAGGGCTCACTAGTAACCCTTGGGAAATTAGATAATGGAATTTTGCTAGGCATAATTGAGTTTTTTTGGATCATCAGTCATAATTCTTCAAAAAGAAAAAACCCTCTACATTTGAATAAAGGAAAGCCTTCAAAATTATAATTGGCTATGCTAGAAAAAAAAACTTTCAAAAGGGGAAAAGGTGTTGTCCCCTTCACATGCTGAGAACTGTGAATAAGCAGAGAAACAGAATTTTCCTTGTTCCATTTAAAAAAAAATCGTGAAGAAAACAAAGTGACTAAAAAAATCTTTACCTGAAGAGTGAAATATAAAAGTCTCTTAGATACATGTTATACTAGAAGTGGTTCTATTTCCTCTCAAGAAATGTGTATGTGTTTTAAACCATTTGGGGTCATCTATAAGTACATAAGCAACATAACTGAGGTTATTTTTTAAGAATGAGAGAAATGTAGAAATATTAGACTCAGTCACTTTTTAAATGTGAACAAAATGCTATTTGATAGTGTTAAAAATAAACATTTAATTTTATGTCATTATTATGGCTACTTGTAGATGGCATACAAAAACTGTGGAAAGTGGCTTCAAAAAAAGGAAATACATTGGGACTTCCCTGGTGGTCCAATGGTAAAGAATCCGCCTTCCAGTGCAGGATATGTGGGTCAGGGAACTAAGACCCACATGCAGTGGGGCAACTAAACCCGCGTGCCACAACTACTGAGCCTGTGCGCCTCAACTAGAGAGGCTGAGTGCTGCAAACTACAGAGCCCACGTGCTCTGGAACCTGCGCGCCACAACTAGAGAAGAGAAAACCCTCATGCCACAACTAGAGAGAAGACTGCACGCTGCAACAAAAGATCCCGCGTGCCTCAATGAAGTTCCTGCGTGCCGCAACTAAGACCCGATGCAGCCAAAAAAATTAAAAAAATAATAATAAATAAATCTTTAAAAAAGGAAATACATTAATGAAAGTATTATATCTGAGGTAAAGAAGGTGACAGTTTATTCTCCTTTCTGCTAGTCAATTTTATGATCAGCCCCTTCCTTCAGAAGAGCTAGGGTGATGAGGGGATGTGAAATTAGGACATCAAGGAAGAATGAAAGAATCTTAATGTTGTTTAGTCTGAAGAAGGCAAGACTGGAAGAGTCAAGAGGAGGAAGAAGGATCAGGCTTCTTCTGGAAGGACCCTCCAAGTTGAATTTTATTCAGTGAATGGAAAAAATAGGGATTGGTCAAACTTGGTTCAATATTGAGCTCTTCAAATAGTTGACCATTGGGCAGTAATGTTGTAGAGAAGATTTCAATATAAAGGTGCCATGCCAATAGGATAAAGTTTATGAGATAGAGATATAGCCTCAATTCTGCCAAAGCCTTGAGTGTAAAAAAACTCAAAGCTCAATTTATTTGCAAATATTGTGAAAATAAATAAATAAGCAAAGAAGTAAATACCCATATCCTTTAGGCATAAAATAAATGTTATATTTTACTTCTCAAGTGTTTGTTGAATTGAATTGGGTTAAATATTATAAGCCCAGGAATAATTTATGGATAATATTTTTTCATTTTTAATATAGTTAAGTCTATTTTCTTTTTTTTTTTTGGCCGTGACACAGGGCATGAGGGATCTTAGTTCCCTGACCAGGGATCAAACCTGTGCCCCCTGCAGTAGAAGTGCGGAGTCCTAACCACCAGATCGCCTGAGAAGTCCCAAGCCTATTTTCTATACTATAAATTAGGCATGCGAAATCTCACTTTTAGATAGAAAATCCTATTTCCACATTTAGCCTCTCTTAAATTATTACAACTAACAACATAAAGAAAACTCTTTTGAGTTTTAACAACTATTGGAATAAATTGAACTCCTTCTTGTTACCTTCTCTGTGAGCTGAAAACATTTGAGTCAAGGGCTAGAGGTTTCCTACACTTGGATTAAAAGAAAAAGAAAAACAACTCAGAAGCCTCTTTTTTCTTGCTCTGGAGGATTGGTGCTGGAACAATTGGGTATCTCTATGGAAAAAAATGAAATTGATTTCTACCTCATACCATAGACAAAAATCAATACCAGGTAGATTAATGACTTAAATATGAAAGTCAAAACTATAAAGCTATTGGGAGACAATACAGGAGAATACCTCAAGGGTTAAGTGCCCTTAAACAAGTCACAGAAATCACTAAACATAACATTTCACCATTTCACAATAAAGGATATCCAGATGGTTGATAAAATTTATGAAAAAGATGCTCAACCTCATTTCTATCAGGGCTGTGTAGATTAGTGGGACACCTTTACACACCTACTAGATATGCGAAAATTAGTACATCTGACAATATCAAGGACTGGCCAGGGGAAGAAGCAGCTGGAGCGGTCATAGGTTTCTAATGGCAATATAAATTGGCACAACTGCTTTGGAAATTAGGTTGCATCATCAGGTAAAGTTGAATATACTCATATCCTATGACATAAGAATTCCATTCCTAGGAATGTACTGTGTGCTTATGTTTATCAGAGTTCATGTTTAACAGTATTCATAACAGCATTGTTCTTAGTAGTCCCCAAATGGAAATGTCATAAATATCCATCAACTGTACAATGGAGGAATAAATTAAAGGATATTTAGAAAATGGAAAATTAGGCAGAAATGAAAATGCGCAAGTATAGCTATAAGCAACAATATGGAACAAAAGAGAATACATACAGTATGATTCCATTTCTATAAAGTTCAAAAATAGACAAACCTAAATTATATTATTTAAGGATACATACATGAGTGGTAAAACTAAAGGAAGCAAGGACATGATTATGATAAAAGTAAAGATAATGGTTAACTCTAGGGGGATGGGAGAATAACAGAAGATCCATTCTCCATAGTTAGCCAAGTATTGATGATTTCTAGAAAGAACAAGGTATAGAAAGTTCATGAGTTGAAAAGAAAGTGTGTCTAAGAGAAGAGCTATCTATAAATAAGGTATCATCCAGAGTTATCAGATCGATATTCTGAAATATTTTAGAAGATAAATTCATATCCAAGCCTAACTAAGTTAGCATGGGCTTATATTTATGATTCATTTATTACCTGAAATCGTATGAGGGTAGATTATTGGTAATATGTAGAATAGGCCAAAAATTGTTTTTTGGCTCTCTGGCCACCTCCTTTCTTGATTTTATCTCCTTGCCCAAACCCTGCATCTCATTTCTAAATTATTTAATGAAGATGATTGCTGCTCTCTTGGCTTAAGGGATTAACTCTCCCAGGAATTTGTATTTTAAGAGATTTTTTTAAAGAAGACTGAAAGGCTTTAAAGACCCCTAATAAAATCTCAGATAATGGAATTTAAGCTATTTTTTTTAAATGTGGAGCAATTTTTCACAACGTGACTCACGTGTAAGGTTTTGTGAGTAACAGTCAGCCTCTGCTTGCAGAAGGTCCACCAAAGAAGAGACCCCTGTCTAGCTTGGAGGTTGGTGTCTTTTGAAATTGACAAAGATTTAAAGCACTTTGCCTGAAGTTTTTGCTCTGTGAGTAAGAGGTGAAATCTCTACTAACTCAATGAATTGTAAATAGAGATACACATTTTAGTTGTCCATGTTATGAGATGGCTATTTTCAGTTCAGTGAAATGAAATATAACCAGCCACCAAAGTATGAAACTTATAAGCCCTCCATAAAAGAAACTGAAAAATTATATTCTTGGCTAGAATGGAATGAGCTTCTTTGACTTATAAAGTATAAATTGTTAAGATCACTAGTTTGGCAAAGTTAGAAAAGATCTATTATTTTGCATAAGTATAAGACTTCTACTGAATTTGAAATGCATTCTTTAAATAATTATCCCCAAGATTGGATCGTCTCCTGGGATAGAAGCAATCATCAGAGAGTACTAAATACCTAACTGATCGAGTAGGTAATTTATGGAGCTGTGCTTGCAGTGAACAGAAGAATTTTTTTAAAAATTATTTGTTTATTTATTTATTTTGGCTGTGCTGGGTCTTAGTTGCGGAACGCGGGATCTTCGTTGCGGCATGTGGACTCTTAGTTGCGGCATGCGTGCAGGATCTAGTTCCCTGACTAGGGATTGAACCCAAGCCCCCTACATTGGGAGTGTGGAGTCCTACCCACTGGACCACCAGGGAAGTCCCAAGCAGAAGAATTTAAATAAGTTGGACTATTGAATTAGTCCAATTAGTTGAATTAATATTAATTCAATTAGTATTAATTGAATTGGTATTAATTAGTATTAATATTAGTATTAATATTAATTAGTTGAATTAATATTCAACTATCTAACTGTTGAATACCCAAAATTCATTGGGTGAAAATAATTGCTAATCCACCTCAAAATTGTGGGTGAAAAGAATTGCTCCTATATTGGTTTAAATGTTAGCTCAATAATATAAACAGGTGATAAAATATGTACAGTTTACCCTTGAACAACACGGGTTTGAACTGTGTGGGTCCACTTATATGTGGATTTTTTCACTAGTAAATAATACAGTACTACACGACCTGAGGTTGGTTGAATCCTCAGATGCTGAACCGTGGATACAGAGGAACTTGGGATACTGAGGGCTGACTGTAATTTATATGCAGCTTTTCTATTACACAAAGAGTCGATGCCCCTAACTCGTGTGTTGTTCAAGTGTCAACTGTAGATTCTTTCTCTCCCTCTCTCTCACACACACACACACACACACACACATTTTCTTGAGAATTTCATTAGTTTCTTTTCTGAGTGGTCAGGGATACCTGTAATAGATTTCTAAATGGTTGTTTAAATATCTTGATGCATCTTTGTTTTTTTCAGGGTAGGCAATCTAGTTGCCACAGTTAATATTTTATTTTCTACTTCTATTACCTAATTTTTATGGGAATCTCACAAGTGCACAAGGGTATATATATATATGTATATGTATGTGTGTGTGTGTATATATATATTCATTATATATATATATATATATATATATATATATATATATATATATATACACACACATAGATTCATTCCCTGGAACATTTTTTTTCCAACCCATGCCCCCTGCATTGGAAGCGTGGCATCTTAACAACTGGACCACCAGGGAAGTCCCCCTGGAACATTTTTTAAATTTATTTTTTATTTTATATTAGAGTATAGTTGATTTACAATGTTGTGTTAGTTTCAGGTGTACAGCAAAGTGATTCAGTTATCCATATAGGTATATATCCATTCTTTTTCAGATTCTTTTCCCATATAGGTTATTACAGAATATTGAGTAGAGTTCCCTGTGCTATACAGTAGGTCCTTGTTGATTATTTTATATATAGTAGTGTGTATATGTTAATCCCAAACTCCTAATTTATCCCTCCCCCAGCCTTTCCCCTTTGGTAACCGTAAGTTTGTTTTCTATGTCTGTGAGTCTGTTTTCTGTTTTGTAAATAAGTTCATTTGTATCATTTTTTTAGATTCTACATAAAAGTGATATCATATGATATTTGCATTTCTGTACACTAACAACAAAATATCATCAAGAGAAATTAAGGAAACAATTCCATTTACCATTGCATCAAAAAGAATAACATACCTAGGAATAAACCTACCTAAGGAGGCAAAAGACCTGTACTCTGAATTATAAGATGCTGATGAGAGAAACTGAAGATGACACAAACAGAAGGAAAGATAAACCATGTTCTTGGATTGGAAGAATCAATATTGTAAAAATGACTATATTACTTAAGGAAATCTACAGAATCAATGCAATCCCTATTAAATTCCCTGGAACATTTTAAAAGGAAAAAATAAAATTGAAGACAAGCTAAAAGCCCATTGCAGTGGGATGGTTGTATTATGGTGCAATGATAAAATGGAATACAATGATAAAATGAATGAGCTAGATTTATAGTATAAATGTAAAAGGATTCCCACTTCTACTATATTACCTTCCTTCTCCCAGCCTGTGCCTGTGACCTCATCAGGAGTTCCCTACAATCAGTTGATAGGGGAAGAGAAATCTTAGGCCTGGTTTACAGATGATTCTGTGCAGTATGCAGGCACTACTTGAAAATGGACAGCTACAGTACTACGAGCCCCTTCTGGGACATCCCTGAAGGGCAGAGGGGAAAGGAAATCCTCCCAGTAAGCAGAACGTCAAGCATCACACCGGCTTGCTCATTTTTCTTGGAAGGAAAAATGGCCAGATGTGTACCTATGCACTGACTCATGGGCTGTGGCCAATGGTTTGGCTGGATGGTCAGAGACTTGAAAGGAGCGTGACTGGAAAACTGGTAACAAAGACATTTGGGGAAGAGGTATATGGGTAGACTTCTCTGAATGAGTGAAAATGTGAAGTTATTTGTGTCTCATGTGAATGTTCACCAAAGTATATCCTCAGGAGAGGAGGATTTTATTTTTTAATTTAATTTAATTTAATTATTATTTTTTTTATTAATCGAGGATTTTAATAATCAAGTGGATAGAATGACCCATTCTGTGGATACAAGTCAGCCTCTTTCCTGAGCCACCTCTGTCATTGCCCAATGGGCTCATGAACAAAGTGGCCATAGTGGCAGGGATGGGGGTTATGCCTGGGCTCAGTGACATGGACTTGTACTCACCACAGCTGACCTGGCTATGGCCACTGCTGAGTGCTCAGTCTGCTACCTACACTGAGTCCCGATACAACATCCTTCCCCAGGGTGATCAGCCAACTACCTGCTGACAGGTTGATTATATTGGACAACTTCCATCATGGAAGGGGCAGCATTTTGTTCTTACTGGAATAGACACTCTGGATGTGGATTTGCCTTCCCTGCATGTAGTGCTTCAGCTAAAAATACCATCCATAGACATATAGAATGCTTTATCCACTGTCATGGTATCCATACAGTATTGCTTCTGATCAAGGAACTTAATTTACAACAAATGAAGTGTGACAATGGACCATGCTTATGAAACTCATTGGTCTTACCATGTTTCCCATCATCCTGAGGCAGCTGGCTTCATAGAATAGCGGAATGGCCCTTTGAAGACTCAGTTATAGTGCCAGCTAGGTGGCAGCATCTTGTAGGACTAGGACAGTGTTCACCAGGAGGCTCTATGTGCTCTGTACTTTCTGCTGTTCTCCCATCGCCAGGATTCATGGGTCCAGGAATCAAGGGGTGGAAATGGGAACAGTACCATTTTTCCCCTGGTGACCCACTAGCAAAGTTTTTTCTTCCTGTCCTCATGAGCTCATACTCTGCTGGCCTAGAGGTCTTAGTTTTAAATGGAAGAATAACTTTACCAGGAGACACAACAATGGATGGAAGTTAAGACTGCCACCCGGCCACTTTGGGCTCCTCATGCCTCTAAACAGGCAAAGAAGAGAGTTACTATGTTGGCTGGGGTGACTGATCTTGAAAGCCAAGGGGAAATTGGACTACTACTTCACAGTGGAGGTAAGGAAGTGTATGTCTGGCATACAGATCTCTTAGGGTATCTCTTATTATAACCATGCCCTGTGATCAAAGTTGATGGAAAACTACAGCAACCTAATTCAGGCAGGACTAGTAATGACACAGACCCTTTAGGAATGAAAGTTTGAGTTATCTACCTGGTAAAGAACCACGACCAGCTGAGGTGCTTGCTGAGGACAAGGGAAATACAGAATAGGGAGTGGAAGAATGTATTCTAAATACCAGCTGTGGGACTTCCCTGGTGGCACAATGGTTAAGAATCTGCCTGCCAATGCAGGGGACACGGGTTTGAGCCCTGGTCCAGGAAGATCCCACATGCCGCGGAGCAACTAAGCCCGTGCACCACAGCTACTGAGCCTGCGCTGTAGAACCCGCAAGCCACAACTACTGAGCCCGCATGCCACAACCACTGAAGCCCGCGTGCCTAGAGCCCATGCTCTGCAACAAGAGAAGCCACCGCAATGAGAAGCCCGCGCACCGCAACGAAGAGTAGCCCCCGCTCACTGCAACTAGAGAAAGCCCACACACAGGAATGAAGACCCAACACAGCCAAAAATAAATAAAATAAATTTATTAAAATAAATTAATTAATACCAGCTGTGACCACATGACCAGTAATAATAAGAATTGTAATTGTCATGAGTATTTCTTCCTTATTTTGTTATGAAGATGTGTGTGTGTATTCTTAGCAAGTATCTTAGTTTTCTTCTCTCTCTTATCCTCTTATCATATAACATTAGATGTATTGACTTTACACTATAATATTTAAGTTGTATGGTATCAAGAAGGGTGAACATCACCCAGGAACTTTGCATCTTCTTTTGCAGAAAGTGTTAGTGCTTCTTCAGTTGAACAAAGTATAGTTGTATTATATTAGCTGGAAGTATAACCTTATTATTATGGACTGAATGTTTGTGTCCTTCCAAAATTCATATGTTGAAAACCTGGCCCCCAATGTGATGGTATTAGGAGATGGGGCCTTTGGGATTAGGATTAGATGGGGTCATGATGATAGAGCCCTCAGGAATGGGATTACTGTCCTTATAAGAGTCACAAGAGAGCTTCCTGTCCCTTCCTGCTTTCTGCCATGTGAGGATACAAGAAATCAGCACTTAGTAACTGGAAGAGTTGCTGGAAGAGCAGTCTCACCAGAACTTGACCATGCTGGCACACTGATGTCAGACTTCCGAACTTCAAAACTATGAGAAATAAATTTCTGTTGTTTATAAGCCACCCAGTCTAGGATACTTTGTTATAGCAGCCTGAACTAAGACACTTGTTATTATCTTTGTTTAGATATCAGGTATGGTTTAAAGAGTACCAAATTGACAAGTAGTGGATTTGTGATGATTAATGTTATGTATAAACTTGGCTAGTCTATGGTGCCCAGATGTTTGGTTACATGCCAGTTTAGATGTTGTGGTGAAGGTATTTTTAGATGTGATTAACATTTAAGTCAGTAGTTTGAGTAAAGCAGATTACCTTCCATTAGGTGGGTTGCTGAGCAATACACAGAGTAAATTCCGTTTTTATTAAAAATTCATATTCAAACATATGCACACGTATAAATAAGTAGCCATGGAAAAAGTTCTGGAAATAATGCACACCAAACCAACAGCGATTACCTCTGGGGAATGGGACAGGGGCTGAGGTGAGGAAAGAGGTGTATCATTCCTTTTTGATTTTATAAAATTTCTGTAATTAAAATTTTCCCCAATCAGAGTGTATTTCTTACTATTGTCCTTTATTCCAGAAGAAGATCCTACTTTTCTTTATTTTGATTTTATTTTGGTTAAGAGGATCAGTTATCAGTCTGACAAATTTTGTTTCCCAATATTCACCTACAGCTGTAAGCTGGAACTAGTGCTATGCATGTCAAAGCACAGCTACACCATGACTATCTTCCTTCCGACCTACAGGCTGTACAAATGTGCAGAATAAGACTAAGAATAATGTAACTTGTTTGAGATTCCATATTTTACAATAACTAAATGTAGTAACATAAATTATTAAAGATGTGAGATATTTTGTGTGAGTAAAGATGGCTTTTTTTTGGTAGTGTACTTGCAGTGTTGCAAATTGGGTTCCTCAGGCAGCAGGCTCTGAGACACAGCTTAGCATGCAGGATGTTTATTAAGCAGTACCCTTGGGAATAAAGCTTGTTGAAACATGGGGAAGGAAGCAGAGGGATAAATCCAGCTGTGGTGCACACCAACCACAGTCTCAGCTGACCCCACAAAGAGCTCTGAAGCTAGAATGGCTGTTCTGGGTTGTCCTAAATTGGCCCTAGGTGGCTAAGTGTTTATACTCCCACATCAACCAGCCATTGGATAGGGGCCACCCTGGAAGGGGCATGGTTTGGGGCAAGATTTCAGGCAGGGGTCTCTGCTTCTGAGGCAATCCTGGAAAGGGCTGGCTGACAGCAGAAGACTGATTGAGGTAATTCCTGAAAGGTGTTAACATAGGGTAAGGCTGTCTGCCTAGAGTACTCCTAGTATTCTAGCTGAAGCAACAAGTCCATCAGCGAAGAAGAATCTGGGTGGCACACCACAATGTCTACCTCATGCACCCTTCTTATCCTTGGGATCGACTTCTAAAACCATTTATGTGTCATTTTTTAAAATATGTAATCCCATTACATAATCATATCAGTATGGTACTTCAATGAGATAAGTCATGTGAAATACTTATGGTGTTTATTAAGTGCTAGCTATCATTGTCATAATTATTAATACCATTATTATTATTCTCACCTAGTTGGCAGATGTCTTGAAAAAAACATAGTGTAATTTCCCAAGCTTTGTTTTTATTAAGCATGGAGAAGAGCTGGTACAAGCGGAAAAGAATATTATAACATCTCTGTTGAACATACATTATATTAATTTTATCCTGAAAAAGTCTCAAATTTTAGGTTGTTTTCCTGTAATCCCTTTCATATGATAAAGAGAATTTTATTCTTCTCTTTTGATTTTTTTTTTTTTTTTTTTTTGCGGTACGCGGGCCTCTCACTGTTGTGGCCTCGCCCGTTGCGGAGCACAGGCTCCGGACGCGCAGGCCCAGCGGCCATGGCTCACGGGCCCAGCCGCTCCGCGGCACGTGGGATCCTCCCGGACCGGGGCACAAACCCGTGTCCCCTGAATCGGCAGGCGGACTCTCAACCACTGCGCCACCAGGGAAACCCTTCCCTTTTGATTTTATAAGCTATAATTCAGTGTCATTTGATGATTCCCAAGGAACTCTCTTTCCTGGTTTATTAAGAAAAAAGTTAGGCCCAGATTTTAAATTCATTCCCTTGACAAATGTAATCCCATCATAAATCATAACAATAAATGAAAAGGAGCTTCTGCTCTAGGAAAAAATAGTCGTGTGAGACTATTGTGTTAATGCTGTTGACATTTGGTTTTGTACATTTGACTGCTATGCTGATGAAAAATATCTGTTAACCAGGGGGAAAAGAAAAGAAGCTAATAATACTTACTGAGTACTCTTCTAAGTATTTTACCTGCATTATCTCATATATCAGTCTTCTGAGGTAGATACTGTTACTGTCTCTTTTATAGATGATGAAACAGAGGTTCAGAAAGGTAATTTGATTAAGGTCAAACATCCAGTCAAGGGGCAGCACAGGAATTAGAACCCAGGATAATTGGGCTGCAAGATTCATATTTCTAATCATTCCACTTTACTGACACGAAGGACTGATTTGAGTCCTTCAAGGATTTGAGTCCTTGATTTCTCTCAGTTACTCAATTGTTTATTGAAAACATACTGTGAACCCAGCACAGCCCAGGACTGGAAAGATTTTAAGATGATCAGGGGGAGTGTTTCTGCACCTTAATTATTCATTTACTATTTTTCTTTGTTGTCATGTGTACCACATGAAGTATTACTTCCCCCTTTCTGAGCGCTCTTGTTTCCAGAACTTGACTTGTATACTCAAATCTCTCAACTGTGTTAAAAAATCTTAACAAAAGAAATAGTTTTTATTATATCTTTTATACCTTTTGAAAGATGATTCAACATTTTGTTTAGTACAATAAGAAACTGAAGAGTGATATATCAGTGGTGACTTATTTCACTAGTGCATATGCTTCCAGGTAATTTAATAATTCTTCCATTTTCTTATTATTTTATTCTTTAAAAAAAATCACAGTTGAGAATAGTTGGTCAGTAATGATGAACTAATTTCAAGGATGATGACATAGCAAAGTAATTGAAGATATGAGAAAAATATCTCTAAGATACCATATGTTAGATTTTAAAGAGTTCATTGGACCTGTTTGGTAATTTCAAGATATAATGAGTTTAAACCTAAAAAATAAAAAAGCAAAAATTCTCTTTGCTTTTTAAGACCTCTAAGATAAAAAATCAATCTTCTTAAATAAAGACCTCTATGAAAAATTAATTTTTACAAATAGAACTGCTCAAAAAAGAAATTCAAAAATCGAAAATGAATCCAGTGGACACTGACATCATACCAAGGTTACATTTTGAAACAATTTCATGAGTTAGATTCTATTATTTCCATTTTACAGATCAAAAAACTTAGTGTTCAAATTAAGAAACTTACAGTCCGTCCAACTCTACAACCTGTGCTAATATAATCACTTACTCTTCTGTAATAGTTCCCCTAACCTCTCATATAATCCTATAGTTTTCCTTCAAAAACTATATATACATACAGTTTCTTACTATATTATAAGGACAGAAACTATGTTTTGCTGACCACAGTATATCATTGCATATAGTGTAGTGCCTGGCACAGAGTCAATGTGCAGTGAATGTCAATTGAATTGAATAAATGGACAATTATTTAATCACTGTGCTTAGCATCCAATCAGTTAGCATGGGCAAAGGTATCTAAACACTTTATATATTAAGCACATATTCTGTAAAGAGCAAGTTTTAGGCTCTGAGAAAAGAAGATCAAGACGTAGTCCCTGCCCTCAAGGAACCTTTGATATAGGTGGGATGTAGGGCAGGGAGCAAAGGCAGGGGCATTAAAGGGTTAATAATAATGCAGGTGGGAAGATATAGACAATTGATCTATAGAGAGCATCACCCTCCCTAGGAGCTTCACAGCTTATCATGAGCTCATCATGGAGGGCTCCTTTTTGTCCAGGGCAGAGAAAACTTTCCCATATAGAAAGAAAAATTTGTGTCCCCTTTTTCTAATCCATCATCTCTTCCAGGAAGTTGTTTCAACCTAAATCTTATATGATCAGTTTAAACAGATATCTTCTTTTTCTCTTCTTGGAGAATAGGAATTGGTGGTGAATGTTCATATACAGGCTTTGAGGATCATTAAGTCAGTCTCCAGTCTTCTTTTCTCCAGGCTATATAATTTTTTAAAAGTTTTCATCATAAATTTTATTTTCCTGTCCTCCAGTTGTAATTACTGCTTTCGTCAGACTTATCTCCAAGATTTCCAGGTTTCTTTTAAGCTGTGAAGCTGAGATTTGAACATGGTCCTTATAACAGAATCATTGTTTTACAATTTCTGCCTATTTTCCTCTTTCTTTTCTCTTCCTTTTCTTTTTCTTTCTTTCCCGTGTTGACCATGCAAAACAATGCTCTTTTTTTCCCTATGTTTTATTATACAGACATATTAGAGTCAAATTTTACTCTAATTGATAGTAGTATACAGTTAACTTTACAAAAGTCACATCTCATCTGTGGTAAATTGAACCATGCCTCCTGTTTATTCATGCCCCTGTGTGGTGTTCTCCCCTTGAATGTGGGCTGGCACTGAGACCTGCTTTAACTAAT
This sequence comes from Hyperoodon ampullatus, assembly GCF_949752795.1. Classification (NCBI taxonomy): domain Eukaryota; kingdom Metazoa; phylum Chordata; class Mammalia; order Artiodactyla; family Ziphiidae; genus Hyperoodon; species Hyperoodon ampullatus. Next base: position 20,016,502 of record NC_136924.1, read on the forward strand.
AGAATGCAGAGGAGGTGACACTGCTCATTCCAGGCTTAAGCCTTAAGAAGACCTCGCCGCTTTCTGGGGTAAAGCCAGCTGCTATGTAATATTTCTACTTTTTTTTTTTTTTTAAAGAGCTGCTGATTTATTTTTTTGTCAGATCAGTTATCATTGGGCCACATGACATACATTTTATAGTGTGATAAGGGCAGAGTGTTTTGTTTTGCTTTTCTTTTTTTGGGCCTCTCACTGTTGTGGCCCCTCCCGTTGCGGAGCACAGGGTCCGGACGCACAGGCTCAGCGGCCATGGCTCACAGGCCCAGTCGCTCCGCGGCATGTGGGATCTTCCTGGACCGGGACACGAACCCGTGTGCCCTGCATCGGCAGGTGAACTCTCAACCACTGCGCCACCAGGGAAGCCCATATTTCTACTTTGAGACTGCCATGCTGTGAACATTTGTGCTCCACATGGCCTCTCCACGAGCCCAACCTAGCCACATGGAGAGGCCTGTGGAGGAGAACAAATCCCCAACCAACAGCCCTCGCCAATCTAACCGACCACGCCAACTACACCAGCTTGACTGCCCATGAGTGAGGCCATCTTGGAAGTAGATGTATTCTCTAATCATAGTTACACCACCCCATCTGAAGCCAAATGGAGCAATGACAAGCTTTCCTTGCCACGCCTTGCCAAGATTGCAGAATTATAGGCAAACAAACAACTTTCTAAAGCCACTGTTTTTCAGGGTAATTTGTTAAATAGCCAGAGACAATTGAAATGCTCTCTCTGTGCAAGACTTTTTTTCATCTGTAAAATGAATTAGTTGGACAAGATAATTTCCATATAGCATAAACTCTCAATTAGAGTGTGGTCCACCTTGTTCAACACATTGCTACTCAACTTCTGACTGCAGCCCTGTGTTGGTCCTACAGATTCTTCATACCAATTTGTGACTGTTCTTGTTGAAATTTTTTCTTTTTTTTTCCTTAGACCCAAGTCTCTAACTTGCCAGAGTCATTCTGAATACTGATTTTTATCCTCCAGCATGCTAATACTGCTCTCAGCTTGTTGGTGTGTCCATTTTATGAGCTTGCTTTCTACTTCATCATTTCCTTCAGCAATCTCACAGCTGCATTCTCACAGCTGGACTGGCTGATTCACTGTCTTTTCTTGGCTCTCAGAAAATCCTACTGGCATAGTTTCTAGGATTCAGAATCCTGAAACTCGCCTTTCCCACCATTTTGCTGTTTCTGGCTCAAGAATACTCCTAAATGGGTCACTTTTCCAAGACATAGCATGTCCATCCATGTGAATTTCTTATGAGTAATATGTGCTATTAGAAAGTTAATGAGAAAAATATTTCCCTTTTTTGGTGGAGTCTGGGCTCAGACTCTTTCTGAAGCAATCATCATCAATTAATTATGCCTCAGAACTTCTGTGATATCGATGTGAAACCAGTAATTTTTTTTTCACATCACGTCTCAGAATATTACAGCACATCTGCTCTCCTTGAGCTGAATTCAGTCCAGAAGGAACATGTTTCTTAGTAAATATTGTCCAGTCATTTTTAAAGGACCTTTAAGCTTGGAGAGTATTAAAGTAATTGATTCTCAGCATTTTTTAAACTACTTTCAATTTTAGCCACTGCTGACCATCTGTTTATTCACTTCAGAAAGAGTTCTAAACATAGCCTAGAGTCATTATGAGTAATCTTAACAGGTTCACTGGAGCATATGCTATAACCCCGGTCTTCCCAGAATTTCAAAGTGCTTTAGAAAAGGACTGCATGCCATATTAGGGTCCACTTATCCTGTCTCACAGATGATATACTCAGAATATCTAGGAGCTAAATATATTATCTGAGGTAAGAGCAAAATAGAAGAGTTGATCTATGGGACAACTATAAGGTTGTAAGGTTAACACAACGCAAATTCCTATGATGTAAGGTTACTAGTTCCAGTGCAGAAGGCCAGTGTTTTCCCTCCCCACTAAACCTTTCAACTTGGAAGAGCACTAATTGTCACAGGCTCCTTAAATACTTGAATACAAATGTTCTGGGGTAATATCGTTTACCCAAAGTTCTGCTTTCCTACTACACTGGACTCTTTTTTTTTTTTTTTTTTTTCTATCCAGCATCCTTTCTTTACAAGAACTGCCTCTCCTCTACTTCCTGTGGTTCTTATGGGCTACATTTCCCAGGGGCTAACTCATTTGGCCACAGTAATGGCACATGAACCAAAGCTGGCCTTTCACAGTAACCTCTTCTTCTAAACACAGTGTTTGGCTCAGGAGTGGGCATTGACCTAAGCAGGACAAATCAGAGACTTTCACTCAACTGATGGATGATGGTAGAGAGGATTCCTTCTACAGAAGCTGCTAGATTAGGATATAGCATGAAGCCACACATAGTAATCTTCTCTGGCCTCACGGAGTCTGTCGTCTTATATTAAGAGAAAACTAACACACAGGAGCAGAGTGGAGAAACAGAGAGAACATGAAAGCTGCCAATATTGGTTTGGTCCCTGGATATAGTTGTATTTAAACTTCTCAGCTAACCTGGTCACTTGCTCTTTTGCTTAAACTCATTTTAATTGTGTTTGAATCATTTTTAATTGAGCCAATTAATAGCAACCTACTCTTTAAGGAAAATTTATGCAACCTTAAAAATTCCTTTCTTATCCAGCAATCCCACTTTTTGGTGTATATCCAAAGGCTATGAAACCATTATCTTGAAGAGATATCTATACTCCCATGTTCATTGGAGCATTATTCACAATAGCCAAGGTATGCAAATAACGTAAGTGTCCATCAACAGATTACTGGATCAAAAAAGTCTCTCTCTCTCTCTGTAAACACACACACACACACACACACACACACATACACACACACACACCCATACCCCACACCCCCCACAGGAATATTATTCAGCCTTAAAACAGAAAGAAATCCTGTCATGTGAGATGACGTGGATGAACCTGAAGGGTATTATGCTAGGTAAAATAAGGCAAATACTGCCTGGTACCACTTACATGTGGAATCTTAAAATAAAGGTCAAACTCATAGTAACAGGGTAGACTGGTGGTTATCAGAGGCTAGAAGATAGGGGAAAAGGGGAGATATTGATCAAAGGGTACAAACTTTCAGTTATAAGATGATTAATTTCTGGAGACCTAGTATACAGCATGGTGACTGTAGCTAGTAATAATGTATTGTATACTTGAAATTTGCATAAAGAGTAGATCTCAAGTGTTCTTACCATACACGCACACTCACACACACCAGGTAACTATGGGAGGTGATGGGTATGTTAATTACTTTGATTGTGGTAATCATTTCACAATGTATACATATATCAGACCATCATGTTGTACACCTTAAATATATACAATTTTTTTTATCTGTCATTCATAGGTAGGTAAGTAGGTAGATAGAGAAAATTCAGACACAGTTAAAACTGAAAATCACTAATCAAAGTGAACAGGCAAAATTCAAGTTAAAAAAGTGGGAAGGGAAGAAGTAGAAGGGAGAAGACATTCTCAAACTTGGAAAATCTTGGAGGATTATGGCAGTTTTCTTTGTAAAGATAAAAACATATAATTACAGGGACTTCTCTGGTGGTCCAGTGGTAAAGAATCTGCCTTCCAATGCAAGGGACGCGGGTTCGATCCCTGGCTGGGGAACTAGGTTCCCACATGCCTTGGGGCAGCTAAGCCCAAGCACCATAACTACTGAGCTCGTGTGCCTCAGCTAGAGATCCTGCGCGCTGCAGACTACAGCAACCACGCACCCTGGAGCCTGCGTGCCACAACAACAGAGCTCACATTCCCTGGAGCCCACAGGCCACAACTACAGAGAGAAAAAAACTCACGCCACAACCAGAGAGAAGCCCAAGCGCTGCAACTAGCAAGAGGCCCAAGTGCCACAATGAAGAGACTGCGCACCACCACGAAAGATCCCCCATGCCTCAGTGAAGATCCCGCATGCTGCAACTAAGACCCGATGCAGCCAAAAAAGAAGAAAGAAAAAAAAGAGAGGAAAAGAAAAAAAAGAAAGTTAAAAAAATTAAAATTGTACTCGGTTAAAAAAAAACATATAATTACAAAGCTGGCAGTTAAGATGAAGTAAAAACAGGTTTACTGATCATCCATACTTAGAAGTGTCCTTTTCACTTCTCCTGACACATCCATCAGAAAATAGCTTATGCTCAGTGGACTCATCACATCTTCAGCACATCTTGAAATCACTATCACCTGTCCCCAACAGGCATTCCTAAGGAGGTACATGCCAGAGTTCCTTAATTCCAATTATTTCTCTGGTTTCTATATTTCTAATATTTCAAGCTAAAGAGATGCTACAACTATATTTGTTGGTCTAAAACTTCCCAGTGGGTAGCAATACATGTTTTTGAAAGAAGATTAGGATGGAAAATCTTGTCAGACAAGGCTCTACCTGGCTGGATTAAGGAAACCACTTCTAGCTCTGGCCCTCTCACCTTCTGAAAAATTACTAAAGTATATGAAAATTCTGTTCTAAAATTTTAACTGTTATTCACATTTCCAAGAAGAAGCCTATTTTTAAATTAAAATTAAAATTAAAAAAAATTTTTTGGCTGCGGGATCTTAGTTCCCTGATCAGGGATTGAACCCTGGGCCCCAGCAGTGAAAGCACCGAGGCCTAACTACTGAACTGCCAGGGAATTCCCAGGAGGCTATTTTTTAAATAAGTGAAAGTTTGAACCCTTTTACCAACTGCTCCCTATTTTTTCCCACCCCCTAGCCCCTGGCAACCAGTCAGTTTTTTACTCCATGTTTCTATGAATTCCATATTTTACAATATTCGAATGGAATATATACATACATACATTGAGAGACACTTAGGTTGTCTCCATACCTTGGCTGTTATGAGTAGCTGCAATAAACATGGGAGTGCAGATATCTGTTCAAGATAGTAATTTTATTTCCTTTAGATATGTACCCAGAACTGAGATTGCTGAATCATATGGTATTTCTATTTTTAGTGTTTTTGAGGAACTTCCAAACTGTCTTCTGTAATGGCTGTACCAATTTATATTCCCACCAATAGTGCACAAGGGTTCCCTTTTCTACACATCCTCACCAACACTTGTTACCTTTTGACTTTTTGATAGTAGCCATTCTAACAGGTGTGAGGTGATATCTCCCATATTGTGGTCTTGAATTGCATTTCCCTGATGATTAGTGATGTCGAGCATCTTTTCATATAATGGTTGGCCATTTATATGTCTTCTTGGAAAAATGTCTATCCAGGTATATATATTTTTTAATTAATTTATTTATTTATTTATTTTTGGCTGCATTGGGTCTTCGTTGCTGTGCGTGGGCTTTCTCTAGTTGTAGCGAGAGGAGGGTACTCTTCATTGCGGTGCGTGGGCTTCTCATTGTGGTGGCTTCTCTTGTTGCGGAGCACGGGCTCTAGACGCGTGGGCTTCAGTAGTTGTGCCTCATGGGCTCTAGAGAGCAGGCTCAGTTGTGGCGCACAGGCTTAGTTGCTCCATGGAATGTGGGATCTTCCCTGACCAGGGCTCGAACCAATGTCCCCTGCATTGTCAGGCGGATTCTTAACCACTGCACCACCAGGGAAGTCCCTATCCAGGTATGTTTATATTTTATATTTTAAAGTACCTTAAACACATTTTGGAAGTACAATAAATACACATATGCACATACATACTAGATCAGGCTAGAGACTTCTTGCAAAATAGGAGGAAATATTAACAGAAACATACGTTGAATTTGGACTCAATATTATCCTCTAAAAAATTAACAACCACATTAGAGGACCTAGTAAAAAATGATTCTTTTGTTAAGTACTTAAGCTAAATTAATCAAATATTATTCAACACCTGCATACAAGAAATCATGCCAAATATTGAGAATGAGAAGATGAAAATGATTTGATTCTTTGCTGTTAAGAATTTAGTAAGGGAGGTAGATTTGGTTTCCCAGACAAGCAGAACTAATTCTTCTTCCGTTAGGTTCTCATTGCACCTATCTCGATTACAGCACAAATCATAATTCTTTCTTTTTTTTTTGGCGGCACTACACGGCATGTGGGATCTTAGATCCCCGACCAGTGATCGAATCTGTGCCCCCTGCATTGGAAGTGTGGAGTCTTAACCACTGGACCACCAGGGAAGTCCGTTATAATTATTTCTTTAAGGATCCATGTCCTCTTTTACAATAAAAATTCTACAATGGGACAATTGACTGTCATTCATTTTTATGTTTTCAGTGCCAAATACTGTCCCTGGCACAGTCGGTATTTAATAAAAGCTGGATGTTGAGGCACTCATGAAATATACAACTCAATCTGACTTAAAAATGGGGAAGTGTGTTAGTTCACATAAGAGGAACTCCAGTGGTAGGGTGAATCCAGTAGTTTCACTATTTCATCAAAGGCAGGGGGTCTTTATGTTGCTCTGTTCTGTTTTAATCCTCAGGCTGGTTCCTTTTGGTTTTTCGACGATGGCTACTGGAGCAATTAGGCTGCATGCAAACTTGGTGTGTGACAAGATAGAGAGCCAGAGACAGAGACAGAGAGAGAAGGGGAAAGAGAAAGAGAGAGAGATACTCCTCAGCTTCTTTCTTAGGAGAGATGAAAAGCTTTCCCAGAGCATCTAGAAGACCTCTTCTCATATCTCATTTGTTGGAATTGGGTTGAGACAGGCCTGGGACCTGGGACCCTTTGCTGCGGTGCTGCAATGCTTGCGCCTAGACACACCTCTCCTCAAGCAGCAAAATACAAAGAAACTATATGGGACTAAAAATAACTGTGCATGTGCAGTTGGGGCAAAATATGGACCCAAAAGATATAAAATGACAAAAAAAAAACACAAAACACTGCCATTTCTGAAGAGCTGGGAGCAAAAACTGGGTGTCGGGAGCAAAAGCAAGGTACTGCACATGCCCCTCTGCACATAACACTACCTAAAGGGTGGACAAAACACCTAAGCCACCCCTCCGGCCCAACCCCTGGACACACCCTCTACCTCACCCCATATAAGGAACAAGCTCACCCCCTCCTTGGTGAGCGAGCAAGGGAACTTGTTACTTGTTTTCGCCCCCTTCTGCAGCCGATGCAGGAGCCCCAGAGGCCCGAATTTCTTGTCTGGCCTCGAGTCAATTTCTGTTGATTGGGGAAGGCCAAGAACCCTGGTCGGTATCAGGGTCACATATTCCCTCTCATAAAGGGATGGGATTCCATTTAGACTAGGGTTTCTCAACCTTGACACCATTGGCATTTTAGGCTGGGTAATTCTTTGTTATGGGGGACTGTCCTGTGCATTGTAGATTGCTTAGCAGCATCCCTGGCCTTTACCCACTAGAGGCCAGGAGCATTCCCCAGCCAGTTGCAACAACCAGAATGTCTCTAGACATTGTCAAATGTCCCCTAGGAGGCAAAATCACCCTGAATGAAAACCACTGGTTTAGATAGTTTAGGATTACTCCAGAAGCTGAGGGAGGATCAGCTTTGTGTAAGGCTGATGGAGACATAGGTTTGAACTCATCAGGGTATTATCAGGAAGGTAATGGATCTGTTTAGGTAACTGACTAACAATGTCCATTATGCTTTTTGAACATAGAGGCATGACAGGTTCAGTGTGCAATTTAAAATGTTAGTTTTCTTCCATCTCATATGTTCTCAAAACCAATTTCTGCACAGTTCGGTGAAATTAGAAGTGAAAAAATGAATTTGTGTTAGAGGGATTGGTTATTGTCTCTTACCAGTTTCTTACAAAAGTAAAACTGAGTCAGACCACTTTAAGTTGGAAGTTACAGAAACGCAATCCCAGCTGCTTATGCAAAAGTGGAACTCACTGGTTCATAATAATAATTATAGCCAAATTTTATCAAGTGCTTCGCCCTTAACAGGAATTGTTCTAAATGCTTTCCATGTGTTAACACAGCTAATTCTGATAACAATTCTGTGAGATCTTTACTATTATTTCCATAAGGAAACCAAAGCACAGGGAAGTTAAGTAACCAGTAACCAGCCAGTAAATGACGACAATTTGTAAATGCTATTGGAGCCCCAAGGAGGAACTGATTAATTCTGACCTGGGTATAATAAGATCTCATAGAGAAGGGGCATTTTTACTTTGCTTGGAAGGAAGGGTAAAGTATTTATATAATTAGGATGGCATCCTGTTGAAGGTGGAATAGAGAGAAGGAGAAAATGTTCCCTCCTGCTGTGTAGTGCTCACTCGGGGGTGGACTTCGGCAAAAGCTCTGGATCCCGAAAGGTAGAGCTCTACTCAATTTACAAGTCCCCACCTATTTCCCTCATAGGCACACTCACAGCTCTGATGTGGCTGGTTCTGGATGGATTCTGATATTAACTGCAAAGTACTTGGAAGCAGCACTCTGACTTTCAACTCTTCTTGGGAAGCTTGGCTCATGAGTCTAGACTCCTTCTACCTTCACAGTGAGTGTCTTCTGAAGTAGGGGTCCCTAACCCCCAGGCCACAGACTGGTACAGTCCGTGGCCTGTTAGGAACCAGGCCGCACAGCAGGAGGTGAGCAGCGGGCAAGTGAGCAAAGCTTCATCTGCATTTACAGCCGCTCCCCATCGCTCGCATTACCACCTGAGCTCCGCTTCCTGTCAGCATTATGGTGAGTTGTATAATTATTTCGTTATATATTACAATGTAATAGTAATAGAAATAAAGTGCACAATAAATGTAATGTGCTTGAATAATCCCAAAACCATCCCCCTGCCCCCAGTCTGTGGAAAAATTGTCTTCCACAAAACCAGTCCCTGGTGCCAAAAAGGTTGGGGACTGCTGTTCTAAAAGGTCTCCTTGCCCTTTCCTGTAATCTGACCTCAATCAGGATTGGGGTCATCACAAATAGCCTTGCAGTTTGTGTACTATACAATTCCAGGTGCACCACTCACAGAAAACTTTTAAATGTCTGCAAGAAACCATAAACCTATGATTTTTTATCCCCCAATGCAACACCTGGAGCCCACACCAGCAGGAAACAGGCTGAGAAAATGTCAAATCTCCAAGAAGGACATAGTCTCTAATACCAACTTCAGATGTGGCCGCAGAGGATAATGGTGAAAGAACCCCCATATAGCAGAATCGAGGGTGATCAGAAAGGCCAACCAAGGGACTTACTCTCAGCCAGGGCAGGGAATCTTTGCAGTTCTTGCTCATTAGGATTTGACAGTTGCTGTGGACTAGTGATTACTATGTATTTCCCATTTTTCCCTTTTCTGACTTGGAGTTTTTATTGTGGTTAGCTCGTCTTTGTCATTGGCTGTCTTATGAGTCACTACTCCAAAAAGGAGCCGCATCCAAATATGATGGAAAGGACTGCTTAGCACTCAGAGATCTCAGACTCCAATAGATGTGGTAACTGGGTGGGACGTTGGATGGGTTTCCATGGGAAGGAGGTGAATTCGTTCTTATGTATCAGAAGAGTATGTATCAATACTTGGGTGGCCAGAGGTGGTCTGTAGAAGAGCCTACTAATTGGCCTCTGATATTCATTCTGTCAGTCTTTCTCTTACGAACAGAAGTGCCAGTTTTTAGCTGGGAACATGGCTCTCAAGCTAGAAACAGCATTTTCCAGCTTCCTCTGAATGTAGGCCATATAGCTAAGTTCTGGCCAAAGAAAATATCTTTACTTATCTTTCTACCCTTTCACATAAGCTGCAGTGTGGTGGTGAACCAGATTTGACTGTGCAGTAGAGAACTTCATTTAGTATATTTCTTTGCAGAGGTTGGCAAATTTTCTTAAAGGGCCTGATAGGAAATATTTTGACTTATAGGCCATAGGATCTCTGTCACAACTATTCAGTTTTGTTGTCACAGCAGCCATAGACAATACTTACACAATTGGACATGGCTGTGTTCTAATAAAACTTTTTTTTTTTTAATAAAAACAAGCGATCACCCTACTGACAGTAGTTTCTCTACCCCTGCTCTAGTGGAACAATAACATAGGTGAAATCTGGGTCCTTGGACGACCTCATGGAAGAAAGTCACCCTACAATCCACATCATCTACTAGCTCAGACTTTTATGTGAAGGAGAAATAATTCTTTAATCTTACTTAAGTCACTGTTATGTTGGATTCTGTTAAGGTGTTCAAACCAATGTCTTAATGCAACTATATCTTATTGTGAGAAATCCCTAAATATTTGTAGTCACGATCCACTAGAAGTATTATTACTTTATTTCAATCATTAATCTATTTCTAGAAAAAAAGAGCAATGATTTGAAAAGTAACTTTCTCAAAATCCCGTTGCAAATCTGTGATGGTATTGAGAAATGCTCCCATTTCCCTTGATTTTGAAGATGTCAGGAGTAACAACTAAAGTTTTTTGTTTTTGTTTTTAACCTGAAATCATTGTGAAAGTGCTAAGGAAATGTCAAATGACCTCTGAGCAATTTATTTACTGATAAGGATATAACGAATAACATTTCATTAAATGCACATTAGTTGCAGGTTCTTACCTGCAATCCTAGTTAAACATAAATATCCTAAAGGCAGCATGCTTGTAAAGGAAATTCCAATATGTTGCATAACATTTACATTTTACCCATCATTTAAGGCCTTGTATGCACTATTAACTTCTCTGACCATCTTCTTTATTCATAATCAATATGAAATTGAGAAGAACTTCCTCTCATGCTGCTGATAGCCCACTGTTTTCTGAAGAGCAAGATAATGACAACAAAAGAATTGGTCACTTTGAAAAAGAAAATTTACTAAATGAAGCAGGAGGTTGGAGGGAATGGGTTATAATTTTTTTTTGAGAAAATTTGCATCGATTGTTCATATTAAAAAGGTCTTCAGAGTATTCTTTTTATTTGCCCTCTCTTTTTAGTGAAGACATCAGTGTGTACTCAGTTTAATGTTCTCATCTCTGTTGTAAATATCACATTTATTCATTTACCTAATTTCATCTTTTGGCTCTATAGTTTTAAAAGTGCCAAGTGATATTTATATTACCAGTTTGGATTTTTGCAGTAGTAGTTGTGGTTGCCTTATAAAAGTTCTTTCGGTATAGCAAATGTCATGTTCCTTATTTGTGTGTTATTTTCTAAACATATTCAAGGCAGCACCCCCTGAGACAGCTGTGACAATAATGCCCCACCATGACAACAGAGGAACAGTGCCAAAGCTCAGCAAAACAAAATTTACTTGGCAGGGGAGAGAGAATAGAGGCTTTTCACAGCTCTTTGGAAATGCTAATAAGGTCTCAACCTTGAACCATGCTTACTTTTTATCTGGGAAACCCTTTCCAGTTATGATACCATCTGTATAAGATGAAGGAAGAGATTCCAAGCTGGGAGTTTATACAGCAGCAGATTTATGAGAAGGGCTAGTCCAAAATCCAGGTGCTTCCTTTTCATCTGAGATAACAGTACATTTGGGGACATTTTAAAGTCCATAGTCAACTTCTTTGGGCCCTTAAACTTGACAGTCTCCAGCTTGGCAGGCATTTCCACCCAGGGGTGGTGTTGTGTTAAAGTGGATGAAATACATTTGCAATGTGTAAACAGTTGACTCAGAGCTCAGATTTTGTTCTCATGAATAGCTCTTTTAGCTTCCCATTTTGTCCTATGTTGCATAGTTGGAGAAAAATATTATTATTATTTGATGGCTCAATTTAATGATCCATACTAAACCAACTAAACTCAACCTTCACACTCACACCCTCCCTCCAATATGTGGCATTAATCTTTTGAATAAGTGGTCAGAGGAATACCGTTTTATGGGCGTGTTAAAACTGGTCATGCTGTTATGTCCCAACAACCCATGAAGCCTTGAAGCTGGGTTGTTGGGTGGAAACTTTCCCCTTCCTTTCTCTGCCACATCCTCATTGGAATGATAAGATGGATGGTGCTTTCCTTCTGTGATTTATCTGTGGTTTCAATGGTGTAAATCCCATGAAGAGATGGTCTATTAAGAATTACAAAAGCCAACACTTTAAAATATCTGTTTGAAAACTATTCCTTTTTTACTGTTTCTAAAAGACTAAGAACCTTGAGGAATAAGCTGTAGCTCTGTTTTTGATCATTTTTAGTGTTAGTAATTTAAAGCCCCCCAATTATATAAGCTGACACTGTTTAACATAAAGACAGATAATACATGGGAATCATGGGAAACCCAAGTTGTATCATTGCATAGCAAAAGTCATCTATTGGTTATGATTAACTGTCTTAAAGTTTATCTTTTCCTACAGAAGAAACAATATTATTATTAGCAGGCCCCTTTGAATGCTTATTGTTATTATTCTTTTTTTTTTTTTTTTGCGGTACGCGGGCCTCTCACTGTTGTGGCCTCTCCCGTTGCGGAGCACAGGCTCTGGACGCGCAGGCCCAGCGGCCATGGCTCAGGGGCCCAGCCGCTCCGCAGCACGTGGGATCTTCCCGGACCGGGGCACGAACCCATGTCCCCTGCATTGGCAGGCAGACTCTCAACCACTGTGCCACCAGGGAAGCCCTGTTATTATTCTTTAGTACTGGATGTTAGGTAATATTTTTCTCCATATTATTTTCATGCATAGTTAATAAGAAAAGCAGATGAAATAAAAACAACATAGGAATATTATTTATTATGTCTATGTAAATGAATAAGGCTTAAATATTTTATGACAATTAAATTAGTAATATGAATAATAATATGTAATCACTGAGTGGTCTCCATAATATAATGTTGAAAGTTATATTTACACTGATTTTCAAATTAAAGTGATTTAGTGACCAAAGCATACTTCCATAATAAAATCATTTTTCAGTGTTTCAACAAACCAAAATATATGTGTTTATCTGTATGTAAGTAAAAGAATGCTTGTTGTAGAAAATTTGGAAAAATTTCACCTAAAATTTTATCAGAGATAAAAACAAGTACTTTGTTACATCTTTCCAGTCTTTTTTAAAAAATGCACACAACCATTTTCTCTTTTACCTAATTAATATAAAAATCTATATAAATCCAACAGTGTTTTACTATCTGCTTTTGCTCTCACGATGTGATATTTTATACATTTTACTATTTCTTTCAGTATTATTTGGTAACATGATTTTAAAACTTAATCAGATGAACATACCACAATTTATTTAACAAAATATCTATTGTTGGACATTTAGATTGGGTTCAATTTTTCCTTTTTATAGTAACATTCAGCAGAATACCACTGAACATAAATCTTTGGATGCATCTTGATTATTTTCTTAGGATAAGTTCCTAAGTCTAACATTAGTGAGTCCAAAGTTATAGTCACCTCGACTTTAATGGGTGAATAATTTAAAAATTTATTATTTTCAAGTCAATAGTTTCAGTTTCTATATGTGAGAAATAAATTCTCTAACAAAATAATCTTTTTTCTTTTTTAATGGTAAAGATAGTTTTGGCTTGTCCAACGAATGAAACTTTATATCAGTGGCTCTGTGTATGTGATTTTGTAAGCATTGCAAAATGTATTTGGGGAACAAATTGCCTTGGAGACCCCTTCTGTATGAGTGCCCCATTGCTTCATTCACAGTAATCCATCTGCAGCTACAGGCTTGACATTATCACTCCTGTCATTTGGGCAGGGTTTCGGAGAGTGGAGGTAGAGACAAAGACTGGTGACCAAAGATAGATTAGGAATTAATACCAAATCAGGCAAGAAGGACTTAAATAAATGGTGAGAACTGAGGCTGGTCAGAATGGGTCTGAGAACCAAAGTAGATAATTTAATCTATTTTAATGAATGCTAGTCAGCTGGCTTAGTGACAGTCTTGTCCTAATATGCCAAAATACAATGGCTTATGCAAACATTTGAGTATTGGATACAGTTTAGTTATTAAGATGTAGGCCCTGGGAACAGATTGCACAGTTGTATTCCGCTTCAATCATTTACCTCTCCCCAACACGCCCAAAAATGCAGCCATGTGAATCAAAATAATTATTAAAAAGATTCACTTCAGAAGTGGTAGTGTTTTGAGTGCAAATGTAACCCAAAGATCATGGACAAGCAATAATTAATTTTTAATAAATAATTTTTATGCATTGAGCAAAGCCAGAAGATTTAAAAGCTATTTTGTGGGACTTCCCTGGCGGCACAGTGGTTAAGAATCCGCCTGCCAATGCAGGGGACACGGGTTCAATCCCTGGTCTGGGAAGATCCTACATGCTGCGGAAGCAACTAAGGCTGTGCACCACAACTACTGAGCCTATGCTCTAGAGCCCATGAGCCACAACTACCGAGCCCGAGTGCCACAACTACTGAAGCGTGAGTGCTTAGACCCCATGCTCCACCACAATGAGAAGCCCACGCACCCCAACGAAGAGTAGCCCCTGCTCGCCACAACTAGAGAAAGCCTGCACGCAGCAACGAAGACCCAACACAGCCAAAAAAAAAAAAAAAAAACAATAGTAAAAGCTATTTTGTGCTTGCACTGCTGTAATACTATGGAACAATAAGGAATTTTCTTTAAAAATGATAGAGCACCAGCCCACCAGGAAAGTTGTTGTTACCTAGGACAGTCTTCCTTCCATCTAAAAGCAAAGAATAGGCATAAATAATCCCTCCTCCCAAATTAAAGCGAGATAAGAAGGATAATCGAAATCTTGTGAGACAGAGTTTATCAGGGAGATGAGACAGAGAGACGTGATGTTAGGACCAAACAGATGTAATCCCTGTTGTCACTGTCCCTGTGGTCCTCTGGCCAGGGCTGGGTCTCTTAGAGCTGTGGGTTCCACATCTGAGCATCAGCTACAGCTGAGGCATTGACAGGTTCTAAGTCAGAATCTTTGCGGGGAGGGGACTTGAGATTCTATCTTTTAAAAAAGTTTTTCAACTCAGTCAGGTTAGGAGCTGTTGTCTTGAAGCTTTATCATTTTAAATTGTGATCATGGACTCTGGCCATCGACCTAGTGAGAGTTTCTTAAAGTTATATAGTCTCCAAAGTAGGGATGTTAGAAAAAAATATTAGAAATATTTGTATATTTGTATTTTAAAAATCTCATTTAAAATGTACATTTTTCATGCTTTATGAAATACATACATGAGTACCTATTGTATGGTATAATTTATAAATAAATATGCATAGAGTGGGACTAGTGCTCCAAATGTTTTACTGATAGGGTTGAGCAGTCAAAACAAAATTTGGGAACCACAGCCTTAGACGGCTGGGAAAATGAAAACTTATCCTGAAGGGGCAGGTCTGTATTCAAAATGAATATTTGGCCTTCAGAAGCAGATATAATGGACATTACATTTCTAGAGTCACTGTATCATAGAGCATGACTGACCCAGGCAGGACAAGGGTAAAATGGGCAGGAATGGGGGTTCTGACCACTGATAGTTCAAGAGGCAACATGGTGTAGCAAACAGGTAATAGGTTTAGGAGTTAGCAGATCTGACCTAAACTTTGGGTTCTGCCACCTCACAGCTGTGTTACTGCATCTCTCAGTCTCAGTTTCCCCATCTGTAAAACAGGGATAGAAATACTTAACTTGTAGAGATGCTTTGAGGATTAAATGAGATAATGTATATTTTAACAGAGTTCAGCACATAGTAGGTACTCTATAAAATGAGAGTTATTGTTATTAAGAGTTATTGTTAGTAATCATACCATTTATAGAGGCAGTGTAAGGTAGTGGCTGATAGTATAGACTCTGAAGTCAATTTGCCAGAGTTGGAATCCTGGCATTGCCACTCACTAACTGTTAAGTCAGACCAGGTGATGGTACTACTACTACTACTACTACTACTACTACTACTAATAGTAATACTACCTATTTCCTGGGGTTGTTATGAAGTTTTAAAGAGATTATATAATGTAAAGTATTGTAGGATGATTTCTGCCTTGGATTAATATATGCTTGCTATTAACTGCTATCATTATCATTATCATCATTGTTGCATCAGTTTTTTTTTAAGTGAGGAGGTAAATAATAACTGAACAATTGTAACCATGTGTTTTCAATTCTGTAATTAATAACCAAGTAAAATGACCAGTAAATCTGCTGGTATCTTTCTCAAATATTTGTGTACATTAAAATCATCTGTGGGGCTCATGAAGGACAAAGCTAAGTCCCACTTCAAACTTCAGAATTTTTACAGTGGAGCCCAGGAAGCTGTATTTAACACAAGACACACAGGTGGTTCTGATACACTAGAAAGTTTGAGAACAAGAGATTATAGTGTCCTTCTCTTAATTTTTTTAGTTCTCCACAATTCAGTTTTTCCCAAGTGCCAAGAAGGTCATTCAGATAGTGTTAAATTAGAAATACCTAGAAATACCTCTGTGATCCAATTGACCATCTGATTTGATTATTCCTTGATGCCTAAGTAAATTGTACTCTGGATTTAGACTATTAGGCCACTGGCTGGGAGTTTTGAAATGCTTACCTTTCATTTGGAGGTTACACTTTGCTTTTTATTTTCACTTACCACCATCTTACTATATACTTTACTGTTCAAGATAAATTAACATATTCATAGTCAAGAGTGGAAGGGAATTTAGAGATGAACTAATTCAATGTCCAGATTTGATTAAGAGGCTATGTCTAGTTGAAATAGCCTGTGTTCCTCTGTGTTGAAATAATCAATATGCTAAAATACCTAATACCTATGCTGATGTTTTAAAGTACTATAAAGTTTAAAGTATGTCACAGAAAACTTTTGACTTACTTGCATTTATCTACTTGGAGTAACTCTCATATACAGTGGAAGACAAAGCTAACAAGGTATCAGTTGTCTTAAAGTTCTGTTGTTACTATCTTATATAATGTCTTTCCCCTTTATAAAATTATAAAATATAGTAAGCATACAAAAAAGGTATATAAAATAATATGACAAATAATAAATGAGCACTACCTAGCTTAAAAGAATCTTAGCATTTAACCACATTTCTTTCAGATCTTTTTGTTTCTTTTTTTGGCATAAGAGTACCAAAAAGTAATATATACTGGTTGAGATATGGTGTGTTCCCCTCCTCTGTCCTTCTCCTGTGATAACCACTATCCTGAAGTTGGTGTTTATCATCCCATGCCTGCTTTTGTTTTTGTCTTATTTTTGCCTGTTTTCTACTCTTTTTATTTTGAGTTATGCATCCGTAAACAATAGGTAGGGTTGTTTGCACGATTTTAAACTTTCTATGAATGGTATACTGTACCTATAGTCTGCAAATTATTATATTTTTTTGCTTAACATAATAGATTTATATGTGTTGACAGATGTTGCTCTCATACATTTATTTCAACTGCTGTACAGTGTGCCATTGTTTAAATATACCATAGTTTATTTACCTATTCTTCTTTTGGTGGATGTTTAGGTTTTTTACTTGATGTGTTTCCTTATTCACATGTGTGAGAGCTTTTCTGTGGTATAAGCCAACAAGTGGGATGTACATTTAACTTAGATATTGCCAAATTGCTCTGCTATGCAAATTATAGCGCATTAGAGTTCCTATTTTTTCCACCCCTTCAGTATTGCTGGGTATTATCAGACTTCTTAATTTATGTCAATCTGATGGCATCTCATTCATTGCTTACATTTACATTTCTCTGATTACTAGTGAGATTGAATATCTCTTTAGATGTTTACTGATCATTTTTCTAAATCCTATGTTTTTTTTCTAAACAGTGTCAAAGTTTTGCTTTTCATATTTAAATTTTTAAATTTCCTGAAGCTGATTTTTGTGTGTATGCGTGTGTGTATAGTGTGAGTTATTTTTTCTACATATAAAACTACTTATTCATGTTCTGAATGTTAAAAAATAGATTTTTTTTACAGTGCAAGTAGAGTCGTATCTTTCCAGGGTTTTTTTCCCTTTTTACATTTCAATGATTCTGAAATTCTTAACTGCCAACAGAGCTGTGCATCAAAAGACATTTTACATAGTTACCATTTTATAGGTACATGGAAACTTAGCCCTGTACAGAAATTTCTACCATTTGATTGTCACATTGGTTGTTATTTGCATAGTATCATAAATATTTAAATTTACATCTCTCAGTGTCACTTAAAATAATTTCAAAAAGATTACACTTTAATATAGCATTGTAAAGTTACTGTATATTCAAAAGGGCATGGGAAAAAAATCTATGGGATATAAATTTTTTTATGAGGGAGCAAAAGTTTGTCATTCTAAGACTGGCTTGCTGTCTGTATTTGCTTGATTAGCAAAAGCCACATGCTTGGTTCCAAGAAGGGGAGCCGCACACAAATACTGTTTAATATTGTTACTGTGACATGTGTCACAGGCCTGACAATGCAGTTAAAGGCAGTGGAAATTGCCAAGTATAGGAGAGATTGGTTTGACTGATTCACACATCATGAAAGATTCAGACACTAAATATAAGTCAAAATTTTCTAGATAATAGTCAAGGAAAGCTGTCTGATTTTTACAGTCATATGTAATTCAGCTAAGAAAATAGAAACAAATGCAGAGTACAGAATATATCCTGGCATTCTTTTTTTTAAATTTAATTTTATTTATTTTTTTATACAGCAGGTTCTTATTAGTTTTCCATTTTATATATATTAGTGTATATATGTCAATCCCAATCTCCCAATTCATCACCCCCCGCCCCCCACCCCCCGCTGCTTCCCCCCTTGGTGTCCATATGTTTGTTCTCTATGTCTGTGTCTCAATTTCTGCCCTGCAAACCAGTTCATCTGTACCATTTTTCCAGGTTCCACATATATGCGTTAATATATGATATTTTTCTCTTTCTGACGTACTTCACTCTGTAAGACAGTCTCTAGATCGATCCACATCTCTACAGATGACCCAATTTCCTTCCTTTTTATGGCTGGGATTGACATATATACACTAATATGTATAAAATAGATAACTAATAAGAACCTGCTGTATACAAAAATAAATTTAAAAAAAAGAGTGGATTGGTTGTGTCAAGGTCACGTTCTTTTAGGGGATGGCACGGGTCTGTCAGGCAGATTACCTCACTAGTGTTGATTGGGTAGTTCCTGACTGACTGGCTTAAGATTCTATTTCTGTTACCGAACGCAAGTTCCTGTGACTGACGCACAGTAAGGCCAAACAAACCAAAACGTCGAAGTTTGGAGCAGAGAATGGTTTGTTGCAGGGCCATGCAAGGAGAACAGGTGGCTTGTGCCCAAAAAAAACCCCTAACTCCTTGAAGGGTTTCAGCAAAGCATTTTTAAAGGCCAGGTGAGGGGAGGGACATCTCAGGGTATGTGCTCAGCTTTGGGTAGTAGAGTCATTTTCACAACATTGATTCTTCCCATCCAAGAACATGGTGTATCTCTCCATCTGTTTGTATCATCTGTAATTTCTTTCATCAGTGTCTTATAGTTTTCTGCATACAGGTCTTTTGTCTCCTTAGGTAGGTTTATTCCTAGATATTTTATTCTTTTTGTTGCAATGGTAAATGGGAGTGTTTTCTTGATTTCATTTTCAGATTTTTCATCATTAGTGTACAGGAATGCCAGAGATTTCTGTGCATTAATTTTGTATGCTGCTACTTTACCAAATACATTGATTAGCTCTAGTAGTTTTCTGGTGGCATCTTCAGGATTCTCTATGTATGGTATCATGTCATCTGCAAACAGTGACAGTTTTACTTCTTCTTTTCCAATTTGGATTCCTTTTATTTCTTTTTCTTCTTTGATTGCTGTGGCTAAAACTTGCAAAACTATGTTGAATAATAGTGGTGAGAGGGGACATCCTTGTCTTGTTCCTGATCTTAGAGGAAATGGTTTCAGTTTTTCACCATTGAGAACGATGTTGGCTGTGGGTTTGTCATATATGGCCTTTATTATGTTGAGGTAAGTTCCCTCTATGCCTATTTTCTGGAGGATTTTTATCATAAAATGGGTGTTGAATTTTGTCGAAAGCTTTTTCTGCATCTATTGAGATGATCATATGGTTTTTCTCCTTCAATTTGTTAATATGATTTATCACATTGATTGATTTGCATATATTGAAGAATCCTTGCATTCCCTGGATAAATCCCACTTGATCATGGTGTATGATCCTTTTAACGTGCTGTTGGATTCTGTTCGCTAGTATTTTGTTGAGGATTTTTGCATCTGTGTTCATCAGTGATATTGGCCTGTAGTTTTCTTTCTTTATGACATCTTTGTCTGGTTTTGGTATCAGGGTGATGGTGGCCTTGTAGAATGAGTTTGGGAGTGTTCCTCCCTCTGCTATATTTTGGAAGAGTTTGAGAAGGATAGGTGTTAGCTCTTCTCTAAATGTTTGATAGAATTCGCCTGTGAAGCTGACTGGTCCTGGGCTTTTGTTTATTGGAAGATTTTTAATCGCAGTCTCAATTTCACTGCTTGTGATTGGTCTGTTTATATTTTCTATTTCTTCCTGGTTCAGTCTCGGAAGGTTGTGCTTTTCTAAGAATTTGTCCATTTCTTCCAGGTTGTCCATTTTATTGGCATATAGTTGCTTGTAGTAATCTCTCATGATCCTTTGTATTTCTGCAGTGTCAGTTGTTACTTCTTTTTCATTTCTAATTCTATTGATTTGAATCTTCTCCCATTTTTTCTTGATGAGTCTGGCTAATGGTTTATCTATTTTGTTTATCTTATCAAAGAACCAGCTTCTGGTTTTATTGATCTTTGCTATTGTTTTCTTTGTTTCTGTTACATTTATTTCTGCTCTCATCTTTATGATTTCTTTCCTTCTGCTAACTTTGGGTTTTGTTTGTTCTTCTTTCTCTGGTTCCTTTAGGTGTAAGGTTAGATTGTTTATTTGAGATTTTTCTTATTTCTTGAGGTAGGCTTGTATTGCTATAAACCTCCCTCTTAGAACTGCTTTTGCTGCATCCCATAAGTTTTGGATCATCGTATTTTCACTGTCATTTGTCTCTAGGTATTTTTTGATTTCCTCTTTGATTTCTTCAGTGATCTCTTGGTTATTTAGTAACGTATTGCTTAGCCTCCATGTGTTTGTGTTTTTTACGTTTTTTCCCCTGTAATTGATTTCTAATCTCATAACATTGTGGTCAGAAAAGATGCTTGATATGATTTCAATTTTCTTAAATTTACTGAAGCTTGATTTGTGACCCAAGATGTGATCTATCCTGGAGAATGTTCTGTGAGCACTTGAGAAGAAAGTGTAATCTGCTGTTTTTGGATGGGATGTCCTATAAATATCAATTAAATCTATCTGGTCTATTGTGTCATTTAAAGCTTGTGTTTCCTTATTAATTTTCTGTTTGGATGATCTGTCCATTGGTGTAAGTGAGGTGTTAAAGTCCCCCACTGTTATTGTGTTACTGTCGATTTCCTCTTTTATAACTGTTAGCAGTTGCCTTATGTGTTGAGGTGCTCCTGTGTTGGGTGCATATATATTTGTAATTGTTATATCTTCTTCTTGGATTGATCCCTTGGTCATTATGTAGTGTCCTTCCTTGTCTCTTGTAACGTTCTTTATTTTAAAGTCTATTTTATCTGATATGAGTATTGCTACTCCAGCTTTCTTTTGATTTCCATTTTCATGGAATATCCTTTTCCATCCCCTCACTTTCAGTCTGTATGTGTCCCTAGGTCTGAAGTGGGTCTCTTGTAGACAGCATATATATGGGTTTTGTTTTTGTATCCATTCAGAGAGCCTGTGTCTTTTGGTTGGAGCATTTATTCCATTCATGTTTAAGGTAATTATCAATATGTATGTTCCTATGTATGTTTTGGGTTTGTTTTTGTAGGTCCTTTTCTGCTCTGTATTTCCTACTTAGAGAAGTTCCTTTAGCATTTGCTGTAGAGCTGGTTTGGTGGTGCTGAATTCTCTTAGCTTTTGCTTGTCTGTAAAGCTTTTGATTTCTCCATCAAATTTGAATGAGATCCTTGCCAGGTAGTGTAATCTTGGTTGTAGGTTCTTCCCTTTCATTTAAATATGTCATGCCACTCCCTTCTGGCTTGTAGAGTTTCTGCTGAGAAATCAGCAGTTAACCTTCTGGGAGTTCCCTTGTATGTTATTTGTCCTTTTTCCTTTGCTACTTTCAGTGATTTTTCTTTGTCGTTAATTTTTTCCAATTTGATTACTATGTGTCTCGGCATGTTTCTCCTTGGGTTTATCCTGTATGGGACTCTCTGTGCTTCCTGGATTTGGGTGGCTATTTCCTTTCCCATGTTAGGGAAGTTTTTGACTAAAATCTCTTCAAATATTTTCTCGGCTCCTTTCTCTCTCTCTTCTCCTTCTGGGACCCCTATAATGCCAGCGTTGTTGCATTTAATGTTGTCCCAGAGGTCCCTTAGGCTGTCTTCATTTCTTTTCTTCTTTTTTCTTTATTCTGTTCCACAGCAGTGAATTCCACCATTCTGTCTTCCAGGTCACTTATCTGTTCTTCTGCCTCAGTTGTTCTGCTATTGATTCCTTGTAGTGTACTTTTCATTTCAGTTATTGTATTGTTCATCTCTGTTTGTTTGTTCTTTAATTCTTCTAGGTCTTTGTTAAACATTTCTTGCATCTTCCCGATCTTTGCCTCCGGTCTTTTTCCAAGGTCCTGGATCATGTTCACTATCATTATTCTGAATTCTTTTTCTGGGAAGTTGCCTATCTCCACTTCATTTAGTTGTTTTTCTGGGGCTTTATCATTCCTTCATCTGGTACATAACCCTCTGCCTTTTCATCTTGTCTATCTTTCTGTGAAAGTGATTTTTGTTCCACAGGCTGTGGGATTGTAGTTCTTGCTTCTGCTATCTGCCCTCTCCATCCTGGCATTCTTTAATTACTATGCTTTGAAATTGTCTTGTTAATCCTAAAAGTGGTAAAGGGAATCAGCAAGTGTTAGGCCAAATGGAGGTCAGTGTTTGATGTCGCATATCATGCTGTCTATAAGAAGTGATTTGGAAGTTTATAAATTAAAAAAGTCTCAAACTATGTAATATTGTATAATAAAGTAGAATAATTATATGGATAAATATATACTATTTGTCAATGAATAAAACATTTTTGTGTACGTTTAGTATACTGTTCTATTTTCATGCCCTTTTAAATACACAACTTTTCAGTGCTACATTAAAGTGTAATCTTGAAATTATTATTTATTTATTTATTTATTTATTTTTTGCGGTATGCAGGCCTCTCACTGCCGTGGCCTCTCCCGTTGCGGAGCACAGGCTCCGGACGCGCAGGCTCAGTGGCCATGGCTCACGGGCCCAGCCGCTCCGCGGCATGTGGGATCTTCCCGGACCGGGGCATGAACCCGTGTCCCCTGCATCGGCAGGCGGACTCTCAACCACTGCACCACCAGGGAAGCCCTTGAAATTATTTTAAGTGACATTGAGGGACCCAAACTTAAATTTAAATATTTATGATAGTATGCAAGTAACTGAAAAAAAATACGGCATTATATTGATGTTCTGTCTGAGAATTGATGGCATTTTAGAATCAAAGAATTTGGAATGTCTCTTTTCCAGGTATGGATCAAGACTCCTCTGTCTGTTACCTCTTTTTCTTGGGAAGATCTGTTGTATTCTAGTTAAGCAAGGTTAATCACATAGTTCAAGCCAGGACCAAGAGAAGTATAGGGAGGGCATATAGGCACTATCTTTATCTTAGAGGAGAGGCGGGACTCTAAAAAGAACTGGATTGAAATTGGTGAAGTCAGCTTGGACTGTTATGCCTGAGCTCTGGTGTTATTTGGGAAGGGAATGACCCAGGGTTTTGGAAATGTATTGAAGTGATTATCCTTGAGATTCTCAGAGTAAGACCATACCTTTGTGGGTTTGGGGTGGTGGTTTCCATGATGCCAGTGGAAATTTGTCATGTTGGAAACTCAGTCATCTTGAAAGAAACAGTTCCTGGGACTGGAAGTAAAGCAGCACTTGGATGAGCCTTAGACAGGATGAGGGAACTCTTCTCTCACTGGACCTCTTGGTGTTTGGACTGGGTTTTGCTGCATGGACATGCCAGTACACTACCAGTGGTGGGGGTGAGCCAATGTTTGCCACATGAATGCAGGTTAAAAACTAGGAGGCATGGATGTGCCTTGAGGGTTCCTCCTGTTGGCTGCTGGTCCTGTGGGCTCTGAAAGAAGCCACATCTTATAGCAGTCATAAATTACTTCCCATGCCAGTGATTCAAATGTTGGTGTGCATATATATCTTCTGGGGAGCTTGTTATGAATGCAGATATCTGAGAGCCACTTGCAGAAATTCTAATTAAGTGTGAAGTGGGGCCCTTAATCTTGTTTGTAACAGACACTTCAGATAATTCTAATGCATTTAGTTCAAAATTTAGCAGATAATCTTAGGGTCTCTTCCAGTTGGTTACTTTTGATTCTTTGTTGAAGTCTTCTTACAGGTGGTAGTCTGCTGTGATGAATTACTAGAAAGGTCTGTTGCATGCTTAAAAATGTATGGCCAAGAGGAGAATGATGCTGCATGCCCAAGGCCAGAGCAGTGGGAGCAGTGGTGGTGACCCAGCTGAAGAAAGCTATGCTTAATAGAGTAACTGTCTCATCAGGGGCATTGTGAGAGGCAGCAGCCTTAGTCAGGCTGCTGGGGAGGTGACAGTGTTGAAGTCTGCAAGGGTTTTTCAGGGGAAGAAATAAGAGGAAATAATTTGGAGTCAAGGATCTAGCTAATTTAGGATAAATTTAGGGCTCAAGATCACAGTGGTTTCCAAAAGAAGGGAAGACCACCTTTTCTCCCTCCCTATTCCATCCCCAGGTATATGTAGCCAGTAAAGACTGACTTCAGTTTCCCTCAAGGGTGACAAACGGGAAGAGAAGACAGAGCCCGACACTGCTATTCCTGGGAGCCATTCTCATCAGCTGGCTTCCTTGGCAGCTCCCAATGGTACGGCTGCTCTTGGGCACTTTCTTCAGTCTATGTGTTTGGTAGCTACCCCCACCGCTTCCCAAACATTCTCAAGCCACACAGTGACTGGAAACCTCAGTGTCGCCTCTAGAGGGCGCCTGGGTCTCTACCAAAGCCCTCAGTGGTCTAGCTAGTTCGGGATTCCACTTCTAAGAAATTCCTTTTTTAAGGTTACACAAGAGAGGCAGCCCTGTGGGGTCTTAATCGATGTCCTGTGTTCTCTATCTTCTTCAGTGCCATGCTCAGGGCCAGCTTTCTTCTCTCTCCCCTGGCTCAGGAAACATTTTTGAATTTTCCATTAGGTACCCTCTTCCTGGTGCTCCCCCTGCACTGCAGGGTGTTGATGGTAGAGTCTATCACTTTCTCCTGCCAGACCCATTCTCAGGAGTCTTGTGGATTTGGCAACAGCCCTAATTACCTCTTTCTGTGTTGCCCCAAGTAGAGTACAGGAGGACCACAGAGGCAGACTGGGATCAGGTACTGCTGTAGAAATGGATCACAGAGAACCCTAAGGTAGATTTGCAAACCAAACCTTGAAAATCACCCCCAGGAAGCACCAATAATATCAATTTCCAACAAAGAATAAGGGAAAAAAAGTTCTTCTCTGTCAACCCCAAAGAAAGGCCATTTTGACCTTTTGTGCTCAGTAGACTTTGCCTGAAATAAGAAATGTTCACATGGAATAGCTGCCATTAATATGGGTGACCTAAAGGTTAATATAGCCCAGGGAATGCTTTTCATTGTTCTGTATTGTTTGTTTCCCTTTTGTGAAATTCTGTGGCCAGGGAACTGCATAGTTCCAGTATGTGGTCCAGTAGCACATTACTAATTGCATTCTTTAAAATACAGATTTATGTTGGTTTGTTTGGCCATACCAGGAGAGAAACCAGCTAGGGGGTTATAAAGCGTCAAGGTTATAAACTTCATGGGGCTTTCAGGCAAATGAGGAATTTTTATTAATTCTTTGAATGCAAATGTCCAGTAAAGTCTCCACTTGTCACACCCCCTGCAGCGCTCCAGTTAGGAAAGGATTGCAACCTGCTCAGTTGGGGGCCAAGTGGAGGAAAAAAAATCTGATTATTCAGGGGCTCTGCGTTGTCAAAGTGTATAGCGGAATAAAAAAGACCCTCCTTCTCCCCTGACTCCTCTCCTAAAAAACGATGTATCAAACACAGATACAAAACAGAGGAATCCCTCTCATTTGTAGCCCCTGGCAGGACACATTTTAGAATGAAATCAGCAGGTACCTTGGCAGACGCCCAAGATATCAGGTAAATTGTTAACTATCTGACCGTTCTTTTACAACACCAAAATTGAGTGTGATGTTAAAGCAAAACCTCTTTATTTTAAACTAGTTGTTCATAGTCCTATTTTAGATGCCCCTAAATAATCCTTCATGGGAACTTTAAAAAAGTGTGCTTTTCTTTTTTAGCTTTCGTACTATAGCAACAGAAGTCCAAACTTAGAATAACAAATCAACATGTATCAATCACCTTCATATTCCCGTCAAGGGCATATTGGGTTACCATGAAAAAGATCCTAAATCTATCTTCTTGTGACCAAGTCAGCATGGGATGAACTTTTCACACTTTAACATATTACCTGTAGCCAAGTGATATTCCTGACCTGTGTTTTCATTTATAATGCATACAGTAGAGATTTGATGGTTAAAGAAGGAGGAGATTGCTTTATGCCAGTAGTTCTCAAACTGTGAGCTGAGGACTCCTGAGATACTGGGGAATTAGAGACAGCGTTCTCTAATCAGCATGTGAAACAGCACTGTCTGTGGATCAATAAATAACAAGTCTTGCATATATATGTACTTTAGGAAGTCAGGTGCCATATTGGTTTTTACTCACTCTTGTATCTTTAGTGCCTCACTTGGTGCCTGGGATATATTACGCATTCCATACATAAACAAATAAAGGAAATAATGAACATGTTTTCCCTAACATATGTGTCATAAAAATACAAATTTATTTTAAAAGCATTACTAAATTCATACTTTGCCATCATGATTTTTTTTATTGTAGTAAACTATTCACAACATAAATTTACCATTTTAACCATTTTTAAGTGGATAGTTCTGTGGCATTAGTCATCACGGTTTCTTAATAGATATTAAGAGCACAAATAGTAAATCTAAAAGGGGTCCTTATACCTACAAATGTTGGAAACCACTAATATTCAGTTCTCCTAATAGGAAGTCATCCCATCTTGTTTCCAGTGTCATATATCTCATCTCTTCAAGGGGTGGCATGTTTCATGATTGGGCCAATAAAAGTGTTAAAAAGTTCTTATGAGTATTGAGTTGAAATCTGTCTCCCCATATTTTCCCATTGGTCTTATTGATTCTAGTTGGAAGAAACAGAGTCAATACATTATGCTTTCATCCAAGGAAAAGCCCTTATTAGTTGTCAGCTTTTCATTTTTTCTTTTAAAGCAACTTATTATCAAGTCGATTAAATCTAACCAAAATTCCTCCCATTGAAATTTAAAATTAAAGACTTAAAAAAAATTTTCTGCTTTCCGTCAATTCTGAGCTTTAAGAGAGATGAATAGTAATATGAAAAGCATACATAGGTTGGATAGGCTGGTCATGTCTTCCCCATACCCCAGAAACCAAGCCCCGGTGGGACAGTTCAGGCCTTTGCTTGCACAGGGGAGGCCTTATGCAAGACAGAGCCTCACCCATTCCTCTTTTTGTTAGTACTGATGAAGCACATACTAGGCTATGCTTGACCTCTCCTGCTCTTCCCCACAGCCAGCCCAGCACAGAAGAGACTAGACATTTCCCCCCCATAATCCTAGGTGTGCCAACTTTTAAAAACATCTTTGTACCCAAAGTTATCACTGTAATTTCTTTTCCCACATGTCCCCCCCATACCTTCTTTTTTCCTTTTCATCAGATATTTGGGGTATATTTTTTTTAAATGTTCTTTCTTTCACCTGTCTATGTTCTTCTCCTGTCATTCTGTTTTCTCTCCACTATTCTGCCTTGTGTCCTGTAGACCAGGGGTCCCCAACCCCTGGGCCACGGACTGGTACCAGTCCATGGCCTGTTAGGAGCCAGGCCGCACAGCAGGAGGTGAGTGGCGGGCGAGCGAGCAAAGCTTTCTCTGTATTTACAGCCGCTCCCCATCGCTCGCATTACTGCCTGAGCTCCGCCTCCTGTCAGATCAGCAGTGGCATTAGATTCTCGTAGGAGTGCAAATCCTACTGTGAATTGTGCATACGAGGGATCTAGGTTGTGCGCTCCTTACGAGAATCTAATGCCTGATGATCTGAGGTGGAGCTGAGGCAGTGATGCTAGCGCTGGGGAGTGGCTGCAAATACAGATTATCATTAGCAGAGAGGTTTGACTGCACAGAGACCATAATAAAATCTATTGCTTGCAGACTCATATCAAAACCCCATCAGTGAGTGGCAAGTGAAAACAAGCTCAGGGCTCCCACTGATGCTGCATTATGGTGAGTTGTATAATTATTTCATTATATATTACAATGTAATAATAACAGAAATAAAGTGCACAGTAAATGTAATGCGCTTGAATCATCCCCAAACCATCTCCCCCCTGCCACCCCAGTCCATGGAAAAATTGTCTTCCATGAAACTGGCAGCCCTGGTGCCAAAAAGGTTAGGACTGCTGCTGTAGACCACTAATTTCCTTCTGTGATTTGTTTGCCAACAATAATCTCTTTCTGAATTATTCATCTTAATTAAGAGTGAGTGTCAGTGTTAAACCAGACTCCTGGCTTCATGTTTTGATGAAGAATTATTATACTCAGAACACAGTGGGCCTAGTGCTAGGTCATACTCCAGTGAATGCCGAAGGAAGGTTGACTATTGAGCGAAAGGCAAAATAACAAAATGAGCTAGTCGGAGCTGCCAGTCCATACTTGGCTGCCTCTTGTGTTTCCCTGATTACCAGAGCCAGAATTAGCTATGAGTGGGAGACCATGCTTTCTTTTTCCAACTCCCACCTCATGTTGACTCACATGGACATTTCAAAGGATCCCCAAGTCCAAAATAATTTGCAATGAATACAAATACTTCATTTCTAATTCTGGCCTTTAATTGAGGTCTATAAAGGAATTTTGTACTTGATGGTTAAATAAAGTGTATGGGAACCAATATGTAAATTTAAGTTTTTGACTTCCTTCCAGAAGTCAGTTCCTGGACAAGATCTTGACAGTTTAGCTCCTCAGTAGTTATTTCTACAAGTGAGCCTTTGGCAAAACTTATTTGTAACATGATATGGAATCAATAGAGGCTACCTTTACCTGGTTTTCTTTCCTCCCATCTCAAAAAATCACTTATGCTCAGTCAGAATTTATCAGTAGCCCTTTAATTCTTTTGGGTCTTGTTCTAAATAATTACCTGAAAGAACTAGTGAAACCCAACTAGCTCTAGCTATGACTTCAGAGTTGAATTTAGCTAAACCAACCCAATTGCACCATCAGTTCTAAGGGCAATATAGGCCTTCCATAGTAATAACTGACCCATCCCCTTTTCACTAGGACAGGAAGTAATCTTGTCTTTTCCTACCAACAAGGAAAATTTCTGATTGCTCTTTAACATAAAACAGGAATTGTGTTGGTCATTATCCCATGGTGATCGTCTGAATACATATCTAATGATAGGTTTCAGAGGATTCTAGGATTGGAAGAAAGCCCTCAGGTAATATGGTCCATTTCCACAACAGTCCTTTATGTCCATGTTAAAGAGTCTAAGTCCACTCTTGGTCATTTCCTCACCATGTTAAGTGGCATTTTCTCTACAGGAGTTGCTAGTGTCAATCTCCTCTCTTAGAAAAATAAAACTTTCCTCTTATTCTCTGAAAGCATTTGGAACGTGTCTACAGTACAATATGTAGGTTTCTTATCCTTTGCATATGGAGGGAACATTATTAACCTGCCATTAAATGAGCTTATCCTTCAAATGACAGTTTCTTCAAAAACAGACATCCTGGGGGGGAAAAGAAGAAGAAGGATGTACTGTTACAGATAAAAGGAGACTTGAGGGCCATATCAGCCAACCGAAGTCTGTGGGCCTGGTTGAGATCCTGATTTGAGCAAAACAATTGTAAAAAGATACTTTAAAAAAAAAAAAAAAAGATAGATTTATTTATTTATTTATTTATTTATTTATTTATTTATGGCTGCATTGGCTCTTAGTTGCTGTGCGCGGGCTTTCTCTAGTTGCGGTGAGTGGGGGCTACTCTTTGTTGCACTGCGCGGGCTTCTCATTGTGGTGGCTTCTCTTTGTTGCTGAGCATGGGGTCTACCTGCGTGGGCTTCAGTAGCTGTGGTTCACGGGCTCTAGAGCGCAGGCTCAGTAGTTGTGATGCATGGTCTTAGTTGCCCCGTGGCATGTGGGATTTTCCTGGACCAGGGCTCAAACCCGTGTCGCCTGCACTGGCAGGCGGATTCTTAACCACTGCGCCACCAGGGAAGCCCCGTAAAAAGATACTTTTGATACAACTGGGAAATTTGATCATGGAATGGGTACTAGACGATATTAAGAAATGATTGTTTTCAAAAAAAGAAATGATTGTTAGTTTTGTTAGATATGATCATTGTGTTGGGGTTATGTTTTAAAAAATGTTATTTTCTGTTAGGGATACAAACTGAAGTATTTATAGGTGAAATGATAATATATTTTAGTTTTAAAACATTCCAGAAAAATAAGGTGAAATAAGATTGAATAAATGCTCATTATTGACACTGTGTACATGGAGATTCGTTAGATTACTTGCTTTAATTTTGTATATATTTGGAAATTTCCCCAAATACAAAGTTGTTTTTTAAGGAGGGAGAAAGAGCACTTCCTTTATTTTTCCCATTAATTTGTTATTGTTATTATTCTCATAGCAGAGAAGAAATATAATTTAACCTGGGGCTTGCCTGTATCATTATTTGTAATAATGATAAAATAATCCAAAACTTAATCACTAAGTTAAATAACTACAATGGTTAGTTATTTTTATTTTTTTAGTGCTGACTACTATATTTCAGGTGCTTTATAAATATCTCATTTAATTAATAGCTCTGTAGAGTAGGTTATGTTATTCTCCTTTTGCAGTTGAGGAAACTGAGGTTCAGAGAGCTAAAATAACTAGTGTAAAGTTAATAAAGCAGCAGATGAATGAGCCTAAGGTTTGGACCCAGACCTGTCTCATTCCAAAGCCCATGTTCTTTGTACTACCATCCTACTTCTCATTCTGTTTGTAGTTTGGGGCCTTACTGACTAGAGGCAGCCAAGTCAATAGGCTAATTAACAGTGATTCTCCTAAAACATAACCCAGACTATGTCATTCCTCAGCTGAAAACCTCCCAAAGACTTTCCATCTCACATACAGTAAGTCCCCTACCTGCGAACGAGTTCTGTTCCAAGAGCACACTCGTAGGTCCAGTTTGTTCCTAAGTCCAACAAAGTTAGCCTAGGTACCCAACTAACACAATCGGCTATGTAGTACTCTACTGTAATAGGTTTATAATACTTTTCACACAAATAGTACATAAAAACAAACACAAAAAATAAAGAAAACATTTTAAATCTTACAGTACAGTACCTTGAAAAGTACAGTAGTACAGTACAACAGCTGGCATACGGGGGCTGGCATCAAGTGAACAGGCAAGAAGAGTTACTGACTGGAGGAGGGAGAGGAGGTGGGAGATGGTAGAGCTGAAGGATCGTCAGCAATAGGAGACGGAGGGCAAGCTGCAATTTCACTCACACCTGCCATTCAGGGAACACACGTTCGCATGTTTGAAAGTTCACAACCTGAAGGTTCGTAGGTCGGGGACTTACTGTAGTGACATTCAAAACATTTACAGAATCTACAGGGTCCTTAATGATCTTCCCTCCCTGCCACCCATTCCACCTCATCTCTTGGAACTCTCCCCTCTGTTTACTCTGCTGCGGCCACACTGGCATCTTCAGTGCTTTCCCCTACATGTACAGAACACCCTCCTTAGGCTCTTCCCTTGACGTTCCTTCTGTCTGGAACTCTCCTTCCATGGATATCACATGGTTCACTTGCTTCTCCCTCCCTTCATTTCCTTCAGTCTTTGCTCAGAGGTCTTCTTATCAGAGAGGGTTTCCCTGACCATCTACATTGAATAGCCCCCCCACTGAAGTTGTCTCTTTTCCTCCTTAACCTTCTTCATTTTTCTTCATAGTGCTTATCCCTACCTGACATTATTATGTACGCATTTGTTTGTCAGTTTCCCCTTATTAGAATGTAAACCCAGTGGGAACAGGGACTTTGTCCATTTATTCACTGTTGTATCTCTTGCACCTAGAACAGTGCCTGGCACATGGTAGTTTCTCAATAATATTTGTTATGGGCTCCTTCAACACTGTGATCTGAGTCACCAGTGATATATATCATGCCCAGTAATCGGGCAATGTGTAGGACTGAAATGGAATCACTGATAAAGACCAGCAGCACCCTCTGATATCCTCTTGTATGATGTGGACGTTGTGGAAAGGTTAGCATTCCAGATCCATCATTTCCCAGCTGCCTGACAATGAGTAAATTTCTTAACTCTTTTTAGTCTTATTTCCTCATAGGTAAAATGAGATAATAATTATTAGATAATTACATGATTATTAGATACTCATGTAGAATACTGAGCAAGTTGTACAGTCCAAATCTTCTTTTTATGGTAAATCAGAGTTCCTCCTTCATCTCCAAAAACTTCCTTTCTTTCATAATTCCAGACAAATGATCAGGCAGCCAAGAGCTCTGAAAGGCCTTTGGCTAGAAACTGAGGATTTATTAAAGCTCATGTGCTCTCCCTCCTGTTTGAGCATGTAGATGACATGGAATAACCCCTCTGATTTATTGAGTTAGCTTTTCCGGGGTTGTTTATGCTGCCAGATGATCACTTCCCATTTTGATAAAAATCACTTCATAATGGGGATTAGATGGTACAAAAATGACAGTGGTCTCTGCTGGATCTGTCACAATCTCTTTTTTTTTTAACCAAAAATCTCCAGCATGCCAAAAGTTTACAAAAAAACTTACTGTTGTTATAATTTTCCAGGACTTAATAAATTAGCCATTGTTATGAGATAATCTCAAAACATTAAAAGATCCTGGCTAGGAGGTAAAAAAATAATAATTAAAAAAATGGAGCAAAAGTATAGATGCATTGGTAAAAAAATTTTTTCAAGTTTGAGTGGAAAGTAGTGTAACCATAGGAGTGTACATTAACAAAAGCAATGAACTAAACAACACACAAATGTCGTATTGTCTGGTTATTAATGCTTGAAGGTCATGTCTTAGTTTACAATGGCGAAGGGAATTTATTAAGGGAGGCTTATTTCACAGGAATCTTTTTGTCCTACAAATTATGTGCAGGTTAAGATAATCAACGGTTCTTTTTTATTTATTTTTTCTATGAGTGGAACCATAAAGAAGAGAAGTCTTTGCAACATATACTTCTTGCTTGTTATATTATGGTGTTTGGTTCACAGGCCCTTGGGAAGAGAAGAGAAGTAAAAAGAAAAGAGAAGAGGAGAGGAGAAGAGAAAACACTCTTTGGGCATAAAGCCGGGGGTTAGTGTTCTAGTCAGTTGGCCATAGTAAGGGAGACTGAGCCTTGCACAGGTTTCTGGGATTTAATACCTAACAGAGCAGGAAGCAAATGAGCACTGAGCCATGTGGCACCTTTTTCCTGCCATCTCTAAATAAACATAGCACAAAGGTGGGTCTGGCACACGGAACTGGGTTTCCTAGTGACTTGACCTCTGTCTTGGCATTTGGTCTATGTTTACAGTCTAAGTAACAGATATGAAGTAATGAAGCAAAGGAGGGAAGTACAAAATAATGACGGTAACATAGAGGTACTCTTTACTCGGAGCCTTTTGGAGGGTACAGGAGGGATGGAGGAGTCAGCTGTACTGCGTCTGTCTTTGGTCCATCTGTGGCCCAGGCTTTTGCTCCATTCAACAGTCCACAGTTACCCAGTATTGCACCATAGCTACTGGAGGGCAGTGAGGTCTGTGAAAAGCATGTGATATGATGACGCTTTCAGAGAAACCTGTCGGGACTAGTGATGATAGCTGGTGCCAAGAACTTTTTGGTATTGGGCATAAACAAGGTTCTCAGTAAATATTTGAAGTGAATTGACTCTGACACAGGCTCTAGTCATAGACTCCATTCCTTTACCAGTATAACCTAGGGTGTTGTAGGTCTGTGTTGGGGGAGCTAAGAAATACTCAAGGCTTGTTTTGCACATGCATCACTTTTTCATCTGGGGGTGGTATTAGGGCTGGTAGTCATGCAGGAAGGGCCAAGAACACACTCAAAGACATGAGCTAAAAGAGAGTCAGTGGGCCCATGTCCTGCCTCAGACACCCAAACGATAAAGTCAAGCGGCAGCTTTGAGTGTGTCTGTGGTGTGTTCCTTTAGCTTCCCCGCTTTAATTATTTTTAGGGTCTTAACACAAGTTTAATTCAAAAAAGGCTTTTTGGGAAGAGCTATGAGATACTATCTATGCAAGCAATATGTATATTCAGTGGAGAAACTGCTATGAACCCCCCTTTGACAAAGGTATTGCAGTGTCCCTCTAAGAAGTGTAACCAACTCCTGAGGCAACAAGGGGCATCAGCGTGTACAAGGGCTTAGCCACTGGGGCGAGCCATGGCTGAAGGGAGCATCAGGGAGCCTGAGACTAAAGAGACTCTGGTCTCCACCAGGAAAAAGTAATTCAGTCTGCGTATCACAAACTCCCAAGTAAATCAAATAATGAAATAGCCTGAGAGCAGGGACCAAAGTTAAAGCTGTTTTTTGAAGATGCCTGAATTAATGAGAGCACGGGAAGCTCTGAGTGGCTCTGTCGTCAGGTGGGCAGCATAGTTACTCTTGGCCTTATTTGCAGGGCGAAGAATGAAGGAAGAGGCAGAGACCACAAGATGATTTTGTGGCGGGGAGGTACAACTAGAACCCAGGAGTGGTGAAACCTGAGAGAGTTTCACGTGTTATTGGAAATTTCCCAGTGAGCACCACAGCCAGAGGAAGTACTGTTGAGTTTAGGGAAAAAAATTTTTACTAAATGGCAGTGACCAAGCAGTTAGCAGTTTCCAGCTTTGCCAAATTCAACCCTTTGTTAACAGTGTGAACCAGAATTAAAGCAGAATACAGCCAGCCCTCCCTATCTGCGGTTTCTGCAGCCACAGATTCAACCGAGCAAGGATCAAAAATATTTGAAAAATAAATTCCAGAAAGCTTCAAAAAGCAAAACTTGAATTTGCCATAAACTGGCAACTGTCTACATAGCATTTACATTGTATTTACAACGACTTACATAGCATTTACATTGTATTAGGTATATAAGTAATCTAGAGATGATTTAAAGTATACAGGAGGATGGGAGGATGTCTGTAGGTTTTATGCAACTACCACGCCATTTTATGTGAGGGGCTTGAGCATCTGTGGATTTCGGTGTCTGTGGGGCGTCCTGGAACCAGTGCCCCACACGTACCAGGGAATAACTATTTGTTTCCATATTGTCTTTTGCGATTTGAAAGCTGATGTCATTATTTCCTAATTTCGTTTTATGATTTTCTCCATGCCTCACTAGGACCAGTAAGCGAAAGAATATTTAGCTAACAGACAACAGGAAAATACCAGGCATAGCAACTGAAGATGTATGAGTTATAGATAAACATCATGGTCCCTTAAAATCAACAAGGAAAATCCTAGCATCTATCCAATAATGACTTCTCATTTTAAACTATAGCTCATTTCAAGGAATCCTTGTGTTCCAGGAAACAACACCTGTTCTGATGGAAGCCCTGGCATGCGAATGTAGGGTAAATTCTCCAAGCCAAACTACTATCTAATACCAACAATAGTATTTCATTATGTGAGATATTTGTTGGTGCCTTTTAGGATTCTTGGAAAATGGTGCAGAATAAGCCATGTAGTAGACAGAATGGCTGCTTTTCAGGATCATTACTTGCTCACATCCTCTCCCCACCTCAACCCCCTGCTAAGAGTCCCTAGAGAGGCCAAGTGGGACTTTAAGTAGGAAAAGCATTTGTACAAGGTGGGAAGATGTCAAGCCTGAGATGAGGAGGACTGGTGAAGAAAGAATAGAGCCTGTGCTAGCACAGTGAGGGCTACCGCCATGTTCTGAACTCCGTGAGTTTTCAGTGTGCGGTGAGCAGTCTGGGAGGACAGACAGGGCTGGGACCGGGGAAGGAGCGCAGCAGGGACTGGCGGGATAAGTCTGAACAGCAGCCTGGAATTGTGAACCTGGCCTAACCACCATTCTACTCTCTATTTTTACGAGTTTGGCTTTTTTTTTTTTGATTACACAGTAAGTGATATAAAATATTTGTCTTCGTCTGGCTTCTCTCTCTAAGCCTAAAGCTCTCAAGGTCCATCTATGTTGTGCAAATGGCAGGATTTCCTTCTTTCTCATGGCTGAAGAAGACTCCACTATATATAATAAAATATTATGTATATATGTGTATGCATACATACCACGTCTTCTTTCTTTATCCATTCATTCACTGACAGACACTTAGATTGTTTCTGCATCTTGGCTACTGTGAATACTGCTATAGTAAACATGGGAGTGCAGACATCTTTTTCACATCCTGTTTTCATTTCCTAGGACTTTCTCAAGGCCTCGCCTGTTTCCTCTTGTCCTCTTGAGCCTCTGCCATTGCCTTTGCCTTCGCCCGGCTGGGCTGGTGGAGGATGAGAGACGTATAGAGTAGAGCCACCTGTCTGACCCATAGACCTGCAGGTAGAAGCAGAGATGCCTAGATTAAACCCCACACAGTCTACAGACGTGAGCAAAAATAACTTGTTGTTGTTTTCCACTGAGTGTTGGGAACGGTTACGTGGCGATAGCAACATCTATTTACCTATGACTCCCAAATATAAATCTTTAGGCTTTGACGTCTCTTTTTTGTGTTCCAGACTTTTATAGCCAGCTGACTACTTGACATCTCCACTGATGTTTAGTGGGTATCTCAAACCAAAAAAAATCCAAGATGGACTCTTTATTTTCAACCCTAAATCTGCCTTTTGCCATCTCAGTACATACCATCATCCTTCCAGTTGTTCAAGCCAAAAGAACTAGGAGTCATTCCTGAGTCTCCTTTTCTTCACTTTCCACATTTAATCTATTAGCAAGCCCTGTGGGGTTTCCTGCAGAATACTGCATATAAATACGCCACTTTTCTCATCTTCATCAACATACCATTGCCTGTTCGGAAAATTTCCACAACCTTTTAATTGGCCTTTCTGCCTTCACCTGTATCCTTTCTTTAATCTATTCCCCACATATCAGCCAAAGGGATCTTTTAAAAGAATAAATCAGATCCTGCCTCTTCCCTCCAATTGCTACTCATCATTATCTAGAATAAAATCCAAACTGTTGCAAGGTTCTCATGCTCTGGCCCATGCCTGCCTCTTCAGACCTCATTTTATACAGCTCTCTGGCCTGACTGGCTGTTTGAACTTTGAACACTCCTGACTTGTTGTGCCCTGGGGGACACTGTACTGGCTATTTCCTTTAATAAGAATGCTTTCTCTGCTCTGTTTATGTGGCTGCCACCTCCTCGCTGTATAGTTACCAGCTTAAATATTACCTCCTCAGAGAGGCCTTCCATGACCACATTTTTTAGGTAGTGACCCACCCCCACCATCATATCTGCTGGGTGGAATGCGTACTGTGTTGTGCTGCCCTGTCTCCCTTCGATGGCAGCAGGCAGTCTTCAGCTGTCAGCCCCTTTAGGGACTGCTTCAGCTGCAGAGAGCAAGGTCATAACCCTTCCTAGGGTAGCCTACATCCAGAGAGGTGTCTAAAGGTCTGGTCACCTCAGCCCCACTTGGGACCACCCCAAAGGGTCATTCCACTCCAGCTCTCCTTGTAGCATGGGCTGGGGCTATCGTTGGGGCAGCTTTGCAGTGCAGCTTCTTCTTCTGCCTGCTTCTGGTTCCTTTTCCTCCCTTCCACAGAGGTTGATCCCTCCTTAGTAAAATTCTTAAAATTCCACCTCAGTGTTCATTTCTCAACACCAGGAAAGTGTCATTTCCTTCACAGTGTTTAAAACTATTTGAAATTGTTTCACTGATTCTTTGTAAGTTTATTGTTTGTTTCTCCCACTAGAATGTAAGTTACATGCACACAGGGACCTGTCTGATTTCTTCACTATTGTACCTCCAGGGCCCTGAAGCTTAGAACATCCTCATCTTCTTCATCATTGTAAACACCTACTATTTATTATATACCAGGTGCTGTTCTAAATACTTTATCTATGTGAATTCACTTCATCCTTGTAACAGCCTTGTGAGGTTGGTACTATCACTTCCCCCATTTTACAGATTGGGAACATAAAATACAGAAGGGTTAGTTGGCTCACCCAGGGCCACACAGCTGGTAAGTGACAGAACCAGTATTTGAATCCAGGAAATCAGAGTTTAGATTCTGTGTACTTAACCACTCCAATAAGCTGTTTCTTTTTGTGGCTGCTGTTCAATAAATGTTGAATGATTGAATAAATAAAGAAAAGGGAATAGTTGAATATGCTTTGGGGGATATCACCTATTTATTCATTTGACAAATATTTTCTGAGTACCTGCTATCTGCCAGGCACTTTGGTATGCATAGGGGATAAAATATGAACAAAACAGGTATGATCTCTGCCCTCAAAGAGCTTGTACAACCTAATGGAAGAAAATAGACTAAGTATGAAAATGAGTAATTATCTTATTATGATGTGTTATTTTCCATCCTTCTAAGGTGGTGGTCTAGAAGTAGTTATTACTATCATTGCTATCCAAGATGTTTGGTTTCATTTTTAGGCAATCAGAGTACCACCCATACCAGTTCCATAGGGTATACTGTTAGGTAATGGGGCCATGATGGCACCATTCCCTACACTCAGTGATTTTTTTTTTAATAAGATTGTAGGGAAGTCATCATTTCCCAGGCTTAATAGGGAGAAGAGAATGGAGATGCTGAAGCTCCTACTAATGATGGTGCCTAGCTGCAGGAAGTTACCAGTTCGTTGTCTCAGGACTCAGTTCCTGAGTTCTTCCAGCAAATGATGCAGAGGGCCAGAAGGAAGAGAGAGATTCAGGGAGAGTCAGAGCAGTTGGCTGCCTCTGCAGACTGAGAAAGCACATGTTAAAGAAGAAAGACTACAGTATAATGACTAAGAACACAGACTCTGGGGCTCAGAACTGGGCTTGTACTCTTGTTCTATCACTTACTGCCTGTGAGACAAGGGCCTAGTTGCTCACTTGGGCTTCCTCTTCCTCAGGTGTAACATGGGAATAATAATAGCACCTGCCTCATTGTTGTGACGATAATGCATATAAAGCAGATCTCAATGACAACAGTATTTGGATTTCAGGGGAGTCAGGACATTAGAGCCATCACAGTAATTATAAACTACAGTGTAGAGTCTATCCCCTTTGCCTAGTGAAATACAAAAGCGGAGAAGTTGCTGTTAGACACAGCCAAATCACCTTCTCTTTAATGTCTCCAAGAATCTCTCATTCAGGGCTCCCTCAGCATACATTTTTGTGGTTCATTAATAGCACTTATCCCGGTGTGACATACTGTTGCTTGTTTGTATTAGCTTCTCAATCAGATTTCTATTTGCTAGTGTTTGAATTGCATTAGTTTTCTCCCCCCTTCCACCTCTCAATTATTAGAATAAGCGCATGTGTACTCTGTGTTGGAGGAAATGTATACTGAACCTGTGGCTCTGTAAAGAAATGGTTTCTGGGAATTCCCTGAAGGTCCAGTGGTTAGGACACAGCACTTTCACTGCCCTGGCCTGGGTTCGATCCCTGGCTGGGGAACTAAGATCCTGCAAGCCATGCAGTGTGGCCAAAAAAAAAAAAAAGTTTCTCTTTGCAGTGTAATAATTATCCCTGCTCTGTTATCAAGGTCAGTGTTTTTGACTCCTAGTAACACTAGCCTAAGTTTGTATCAGTTGAAGCTCCTTCGGACACTTCTTACTGATGGGATAATTTTTTTTTCTTTGCCTTCAGAAAAATTGGAGCAACTTCTCATATTTTTCTATTATTTTTCCTCCCTTTCTTTATAGAGGAAGAAATAGCAAAGAGGAGGTAAGCAGGAAGTGAGTCTCCTAAAAAGAATTCCCTGGTGGTCAAGTGGTTAGGACTCCAGGCTTTCGCTGCAGAGGGCCCGGATTTAATCCCTAGTTGGGGAACTAACATCCCACAAGCCCTGCGGTGCCCCCCCACCCACCGCCCCGCAAAAGAATCACAAGTGAGAATGAAATTTGCAGGAGAAATTCAAACACGGGTGATTTGGAGGATGCAGTTGGACCTAGAAAAGGACACAGGAGCATTTGATTTTCAGGACCCTGAAAGGAGTGAAGACTTCTTAGAACAGCCATAAGTAGTCATAGATGTAGATTTCTGAAGCTTAAGGAATAAACTGTTCTGCAGAAATTTCCAGATCACAAACGATGTCTCTGCTCTGGAATAGCAATCCTTGAAGTTGAAAATCTTTGAACCTCTGAAAAGTCATTGCTCAAAACCTGAGGATAATTCACCAAATCCCAGACTGACCTCCCTATGGAATCAGCTTGTGGTTCATGATTAAAAAAAAAGGCAGGGAGAGAATTTGTACAGTTAATTACTAGACCTCAGTCTATTAGATGTACAAAGCATACAAGGACGGTGCTGAAGCTTTGATATAAGTGGAGGAACTTGAATTCTTTTGCAGCTGGAATGTGCTGGAACTTCCCAATGGCTTGAAGGAATGCTTAGAGTTTCTTTTTTTATTACCGTCGCTGTTATTTCTCACAGAGGCAAGTGAATCTCCCCGAGCTCTCGTGCCTGGAGTGGATGAGCCCCCAGCAGGTTTGCGGGGAGCAAAGCTGGCCAGTGCACCACAGCTTGGGCACATGGCATCCCTGTGATTTTCACGCATGAGTGTCAGACAGGGCTGTTGTAAATCTTTAAAGCCAACAGGAAAATTAATGAGCACCGCACAGAGCAGGACCTTGTCAGCTCCATAATGGGTGGTGGGAGGGAGAATTCTGCTGCTTCCCCCCAGGCCTTTAGTGTAACTCAGAAACGCCTGCTTTGTGTTCATTAGCCAATTTTAACAGCTTTCCACTCTGAAGAATTTAGTCATTTACTGCTTTCAGTTCATCTGGAGGAAAACAGTGTTCAGTGCAATCAAGAGGATAGGGTCCATTGCATTGAATTTTCCCTTTAGTGATGAAAAAAGAATATTTCTCTTAAATCATTTAGGGCATCGAGTGCTCCATAAATAATTCCTACAGTGTGGATATAGAGCAGGGATTATTACATCTATCTTCTGAACGGCCTCCCCTACTAAAATGTAAGCTCTATCAGAGTAGGAATTTTGTTTTGTTCACCACTGTATCCCCAAGACCCAGAACAATGCCCACTGCATAGGAGGGTCTTAAGAAATATCTGTCTTCAAAACGTTGTTCTGAGGACTAATTGAGATGAGGATCGTGATGGTGTTTGGCACTCTGAAAATGCTGGTTCTACCCCTACCTTCCATAAATCATGTTGTTTTAGTAAGAATTTACATAATGGACGACCTACTCAATGGGAGAGTAAGCTAGGCTAGCATCTACTTACTGCCGTAAAAATAGATTTTAAAGAACTCTTCAGGTTGCAGGGTACTTATTGTTCTGTTTTTATACGTGTTATTTTTATTTTCTACTTAAAAAATGAAAACAGATTTCATAAAGATATCGAATCAGAGTCCTGAAAAATCAACTGTGGCCTATATGAGGCTTTAAAACATCACTTCTCAAATAGCTTTTACCTAATCCAAGTAGGATAACATTTGGGGGCAAGTGAAAACTTAGAGGAATCTTACTGAAAGTTAGCCTTCTTTCCTGAGACATTTGGTGAGACTTGTAAAAATCTGGAGGATGCAAATTAAGTATACTTGTAAATACTGCATTAAAAACAATGTATTCACTGTGTTTTTGCTTCAAACTGCTTAGTGCAACATTTATCAAAGGCAGAGAACACGCTGATAAAAATATCCAGTTGTATATTCTCAATTGTTATAAAAAGCTCTCAAGGCTGCTGAAGGTCACTTCTGGGCAAGTGTCCCTGTGTAAAAGGTTGGAGCGTGTGTTTATGTATAATGAGTATTACTGAGGTTAAGGAATTATATTCGCTGTGATGCAAGTTGTGTACATTTCCTTGGTTTTTCTCCCCATAGGTATCAAAGAAAATGTTATCCTAGATTTTACTTCTCATTTACAGGAATGGGAAAGCAAAATGTGAAGTCTGTGTGGATTCGTATTTTATTTGTGGCTTGAATCCTTATTTCTGAGAGAGGGTAAGATGGTCCCCAATGCTTTCCTTTCCCAATGTCACTGCTTTTTCACCTTTCTCCTTACTTCTTAAGCTTCTGAGCGGGGTACAATTGAGTGTGTGAGTAGGACTGGCACTGCCTAAAGGGTAATTAGGAAGCTGCCTAAGCGTCCTGATTTATGAGGCATTGAAAGGCACAGCTGACCAAAAATATCTCCTCCACTGGCCTGCCATCAGTGCCTGAAATTCCCATGATAAGAATCACCCATTAAGTTTTCTGCAGACACGCATGGTTTATTTGAGTTAATAAAACATTGTGTTTGGGAAAAAGGAAAGTGGGAAAACGGGAAAGTATCTCATTAGAATGACTTATTTTATCTTATCAATCTACCAATCTCTTGGTCAAGAGTAGCATCTTGACAAGTAAGTATACTGTTTAAGGCTGGAGGGAATGTTGGGAGTTCAGAGTTTTGTGTAGCATCTTCGTGTAGACTCTGAGCAATATGAAGCCAATAGGCACTTGGGAGGAGATTGCCCAAAATGGACCAAGGAGCTAAGATATCAAAGACAAATTCAGGCATTTTGTAATTTTGTTTCAGGCCAGGTTAAGAAGTAGGGTATATAATAGTTGGAGGAATCTCCTTTCAATTCCCTTTTTCCACCATTTTAGTTCTTGGGTAACCATAACAGGACTAATGATTCAGTTATTCATAAAATAATATGTGTGATGAAGGCCAAGTAGATTTATGACCAGAGGGAGATACATTTGTAGAAGCAAAACTAATGATAATTCTGACTTTGTTGAGACTCTTCTGTAAAAGTGTCTAGAGCAGTGTTTCTCAAAGTCTTTTCTATAGACAACCTGTATCTGAGTCACCAGTGGTGCTTATTAAATTGTCCCTCCCGGGTCCCCACCCAGGCCTACTGAAACAGATGTTGTGAGATAGGGGCCTGGGACTCTGCACTTTAACAAACATGTCTGTTGACTTTTATGGACATTATTTGAGAATCATTTGTTTGGAGGCTTCAGTAGATCATAGGGGTTAAAAGTATGGGTTCTAAAGTTAGGAAATCAGGGTTCAGATCTCAGCTTTGCTGCTGACTTGTTTGGTGACCTTGGACAAGTAACCCTCTGGCCCTCAGTTTCTGTCTAATAACAGTACCAACTTCACAAGATTGTTAAGTGAGGTCTGAGGAGATAAGTCATATAAAATTTAGCACAGCATCTGGCACTTAATAAGGGCAAAAGTGGTAATCATTATTAAGATGAGTCTTAGTCAATGCTTACTGGTATTAAATATTTT
The DNA here is from genome assembly GCF_949752795.1 of Hyperoodon ampullatus. NCBI lineage: Eukaryota > Metazoa > Chordata > Mammalia > Artiodactyla > Ziphiidae > Hyperoodon > Hyperoodon ampullatus. The sequence continues at coordinate 20,059,931 of NC_136924.1, forward strand.
GATGACTATGTACCTTGTAAAAGGTAAATTTAAAATTCTGTTTCACTATATGGTAAAACCAATTGGTTTCCTAATTTCCTAATTACTATCACCTAAGGTTTCTCTGTTGCTTTATCTTTTTTAGCTTTTCTGACTCCTCAAACATAACTGATAGCAAAAGAGTTGGATGGAAAAATTTTGTAATAAATATTTGCAGTGATCTCATATAAATCATGATATCTATGTGAAGTATCTATGAACATACTTCAGTCAACCAATGGAAGAACTGGTTGACTGAAGTATGTTCTACTTTAAAATATTTTGCATATTCTTACTAGAACAGATCACCTGGCTCCTTTTCCAGCTGTTGCTTTCCTTTATTCTCTTATATCTTTACCCCTTCTTTCTTGCCTCTTGCTCTCTCTCCTTGGTTGACAAGTGCCTACGTTCTCTATTTTTTTCCGTTTCCTTGTGTCTTTCTGGTGTAATTCCTTCTCATTTATCTTGCAAGCAGAATTGCTCTACACAGCAAAATTTGGAGCTGAGAGAACTGATTGAAATGCTATTGAATTGTATAGTAGCTTATTCAGGGACATTACTGATGAATGCAAAAGTGGGCCTTATGCCTAAATAGATCTCAGAAAATCACATCAGGAGGAAAAGAGCAAAGGTAAAAATGGACTCATTATTTCATCTTAGTATAAATTATGGTAAACAGTTTTACTCTAATGGCAATGTAATAATGAGAAAGATAGTAGAAAATTATGTAATCGCAAGGTGGAATAATGGGATACATTATAATCTGGAGTATAGAGAAGGAAAACTGGGAGAAATGCTGACCTTCAGTGTTCTTCCCTCAACTATGATCTAAGAGAAACAGCCATGTGGAGTCTAAAACATGACGCAAATGAACTTATCTATGAAACAGAAACAGACTCACAGACACAGAGAACAGACTTGTGGTTGCCAAGGAGGAGGGGGGTGGGGGAGGGTCGGATTGGGAGTATGGGACTAGCAGATGCAAACTATTATATAGAGAATGGATAAACAACAAGGTCTTATTGTATAGCACAGGGAACTATATTCAATATCCTATAATAAACCATAGGGGAATATGAAAAAGAATGTATATATATGTATAACTGAGTCACTTCGCTGTACATCAGAAACTAACACAACATTGTAAATCAACTATACTTCAATAAATAAATAAATAATAAATAAATAAGTGAAATGGCCAATGGAGAAAAGAGGGCAGTTGGCATCATCTCACACGAATTCCTTTCTGAATGCTAGGATCCCCTTTTAGTGGTTGAAATATGGACTCTGGGAATTAGAATGCTTGGGTTCAAACCCAGGTGTCACAATTATTAGCTGAGTGTCCTTGGACAATTTAGTCTCTCTGTGCCTCAGTTTCCTTATCTGAGAAATGGAGGTAATAATAGCATGTCCTTTACGTGTGCTTAGGAGGATCAAATACGAATAACACATGTAAAACATTTAGAAAAGTGCCTTCTTAGTTATTGATTGCTACTGATATATTATCTTTTTGAGTTTTTATTCACCAAGTTTGAAATCCTTGATGGTACCCTGGCTGAGGAGGGTGTGTCCAGGGAGTCTCTGGGTGGACCATGTTGTTCACACTGTGAAAATTTGCTGACAGTGGTTATTTTTCTTTCTGGGAAGCAAGTTTCCCTGCCTGGCTGCCATTCCCCTCTCTTCAGATAAGTGCACTATGATTTGATCATCCCCAGTAAATCTTGGAGAGCTCTGGATTTCTAAATTGACTCATTATTAATGATCACACTTTGGAACACAGCCACCCACCTGTGACTACATAGTAAGAAACTAGAGATGTGTTCAGCATTTACTAAAACTCTCTCTTAACAGAACATGCTTCTCAATTCTGGAACTATCTATTTGGCCCAGTGCATATTTCTTTCTCTCTCACTAGTATTCTGCTTTTTTGGGTCATTCACCCTATGTGAGCTGACTAATAATAAAGCTGAGAATTTGTCATTTAAAATATTGCAGGTCTCAAACACAGTCAGTAATGCCCAAAAAGTAGAGAAATGTTTAAATCCCTTTGGTGCAAGTGTAGGAAAGCAGGAACAAGGGCATCATTTTTCAAAAAGTATTCTCAGACAAATCATCCTCTGAGAGATTTAAAAAAAAAACCGTCATGCAAGGCACACACCCTTTTGCTTCTATTCCATTTTTATCATACCAATCTCCCTTGCAAACTTGAGGTTGTTCATAAATATTTTCCTTCCAAACTGTGGGAAATAAATCGTGAGTAATTTGGCTCTTTGATAAAGTTAGGTTAGGGGACTGCTTCTCATTGAAACAATGAACACAAAGGCAATTCAGTCCTGGGGCCTCTGACAAAACTCTCAACAGCCAAGGCGGTGTTCGTGCTCCTTGTTCTCAGGCATTCCAGAGCAGTGGCAAAGGGACAGCCAGCACAAGGAATTTTCAAGGTTTTTTTTTTCCCACCCTTCAGAGTTGATAACCCTCTAATCATTTAGAAAGGGACTTGTTCTGCAAGAACCCGAAGTATCTCAAAGGACTATGTTTACCCGTAACAGGCCTTGCTCTCTGTTTAATATAGCCAGATGCACACTGCTTTTTGGACTCGCCATCATATCCCTACAGATTTGACCTCACTATTAAAAGATTATCTTGTGATTGAGAATTTCCATTGCATCAAATACCAAATATTAGTAACATTCCTCTATGGGGAAAGTGATGTAATAAGAAGGCATAGACTGGGTTGACCTCAGACAAATTATACACATAGGTATGTGGAGATTATGCAACTAATCTGCTGGCTAATAAAGCCCAACAGTACAGAGAATAAAGCTCTGGGGGCAGAGACTTTCCCACTAGCTTGTGAAGGAAGTATTCATGTTCATCTGAAGCCATAGATGGAAGTTTTATGTGATTCTGTTGCCTTGGTACTGTGATGGTGATTTTGAAAGATGCCAAGGGTGAGAAAGTATACAGAGGTGTGGCAGAATGATGGAATGATGGAATGGGAGTGGGGTCAGGGGGCGGCTTGCTCACATTTCATTTTGTTGTTTACTTTTACAAAGAGGAACATGAGGTTTCTTCTATTTTTCTCTTTCCTTTTTTTTTTTTTCACTTTGGAAGCCAATAATGCTCATAGGAAATTAAAACTGCAATGAAAGGGCTGCAAATGATTTGAGAATCAAAACATTAAAAAATGATTATAACAGTGATCTATGTTTTGGAATGTTGCCAGAAAAGGTGTTGAAAGAGCACCTAATGAAGATTCTAATCAAAAAGACTGGAAAACCATATAGGGGCCCAGCAATTTGGTAAACTAGCTAAATTAAACTTTCAGCTATGATTTTGCTTGAACATACTTTAAAAACAGTTGATTAAATTTTAAGTGTTTAGGGCTTCCCTGGTGGCGCAGTGGTTGAGAATCCACCTGCCAACACAGGGGACACGGGTTCAATCCCTGGTCCGGGAAGATCCCACATGCCGCGGAACAACTAAGCCCGTGCACCACAACTACTGAGCCTGTGCTCTAGAGCCCGTGAGCCACAACTACTGAAGCCCACACACTTAGAGCCCGTGCTCCGCAACAAGAGAAGCCACCGCAATGAGAAGCCCGCACACCGCAATGAAGAGCAGCCCCCGCTCGCCGCAACTAGAGAAAAGCCCATGCGCAGCAGCGAAGACCCAACACAGCCAAAAACAAAACAAAACAAAACAAAACAAAACAAAAAATTTAAGTGTTTAAAAAATAAATTACAAAAGCAGTATGTGACCAATGAAAGAAAGTCAAGCAATGCAGACATATGCAAAATAAAAGGTGAGAATTCTCTTTCCCCTGCAGGGGTAAATACTACTATAATCTATCTGTCAGAACTTTTAAGATGCTATATTATTATAAATGTGTTTTGGGGGTGGGAGCTAATACTATAAGTATTGTCCTGTCATTTTCTTTCACTGAATACTATATTGTGGGCATCTTTCTACTCTTTTAAAAAATAGACATTATTTATATTCTTCTTTTTAATGTGTAATAGCTATTTTATATAAAGTGAAATGGAAAAGAAGGTAACCTGGCAATTTTGAAACTTAAGAAAATCCTATATCTGACATATTTAAAATATTTTTCTTGGTATGATGTACTTACCACCATGTTTTATCAGTTGCTTGTAAATGATGTCCACTAGATAGCATTCCATCTATGAGGATAAGATAGGAATAGGTAAGAAACTAAGAGATATGCTACAGGTTATAAAAGCAGACTTCATAAGAGTATGTATAGTATAATTCCAATTCTATAAGAGGTATGTATATGCATACAAAGTAGTCTAGCAGCATCTACACTAAACTGCTAACAGCTATTATCACGATTGTTGGAATTATAGGAATTTTTTTTCTCATTATGGTTTTCTGTATTTTCAACAGTGAACTTTTACTACTTTTTAAATTAGTTAAAAAGTAAATGTAATATAAAAAAATGCAATGCATCTGATGAAAAAGTTCACGTCCAACAGCTACAGAAAGTAAACCCATCTGAATTAGCTTCCACTTCATCCCCAAATGCCAGAATATAAGAGTAGAAATATCAGGTCCTTATTTGATTTTCTTAGTTTAAGGAATTAGATTTGAGTTCCCTCATTAAGAGAAGGTAATCTTTAGCATCAGTGAAAGAGTTGATCAGGAAATGAGGCAAAAATCAGGAGATCATATTCCTTTATTACATATATGAAATATAAAAAATTAACAGAGCAATATATATATATTTTTTGCAAGTCCACAGGACCTCAGGAAAAATACGTGCTGTATGTGAAGTTAATCTTATGGCACTGTGGTTCATGTTTTATATATTCAAGTACAGAAGAAACGATATGTATAGTGGTTATGCATGAGTACAGAAGAGAAATAATAATGAAAAACTGTAATTTGGTGAACTATCACATACACTGAGTCAAAAAATGAGTGAATAGAATGACCATATACTGTTAATAAAGACAAGGAGGAAACTGTTTCCATATTCAGGTTTAAATACTAAACACAAAAATAAAACAAATTGTGTCTACAATAATTTTTGAAGTGTATACAAGTGCATTGCAAATAAATGGGCTTTTTAAAATTTAAAGTCCATTTTCTCTTTATCCAAGCATTTTCTACACTTATGACTCCTTTCTCTTAGAGTCTCTTCTTGTTCAGTTTTTTTAAAAGTTTCATCATGGCCGGTATCTGTGGAATCTAACCTCTATCCCAAAGCTGAGACTTCATGCAAACATATTCTCCTTTCAGGTTGCATCTTCACATAGTTACTCTCAAGTGTTCAAGTTTAAAGAGTACAACTTCCATTATGTGGTCACTTTTTTTCCACACGTAATGATAGTGCTTCTGTTTCAGCAGGTTTTCTTACGTGCCCTTTTCTTCTTTTTTTTTTTTTTTTCTGTCAACGGCAGTCTCCAAACTTTCACAACACAAGTGGTAGGTAGTAAAGTGCTTTATACAATGAAATACTATATACACGTGGAGAGGTTCCATTTAACACCCCACAGACCACAAGTTCACACACATCACGCAAGAGAAGGCTCTTTTTAAGAAACACCTTTTCTGATAGTAGGGTTGGGGATTCCTTAAAATCTCATTAATTACTTCAAGTAGCACAAATGTAAGTAACATATCTGAAGATGGGAGGAGCCCTTGTTACGTGCATTGCCCTTAATGGATTACTGATAAATATCTAACTGCTATTAAAATATTCTTAATAGTTATGAATTTCAGAATCAGTCCTATAGAAAATAGGTATCGGTATTGGATTTTTCATTCCACTTTATGAAACAAACTGTATTTAAACATGGGCCCAAAAGAGATAGGGTAGACAAGGGCCATGCATTGGAACATTTCTATATATTTTGGCACTAAAAAAAATTTCCAGTTTCATCTTTGAGGTCTCCTTTCCATTAAGTTTGTGTTTTGTACATAGAGAATTGCCATTATGTGCTATACACCTTTTCTGCTACTTGCACTCTCTTTTCAAAATATCCATGACTTTTCTTCCAAGAGATGGTTTCCAGTGCTGGACAAAACTTTTCATATTCACAACTAGTTTGCCTGTTCTTACATCCTCATGTCCTGCTACAAGGTACTCCAAACCTGAAAGAGAACAAAATTAGGGACTATGTAGTATCATAGTTTATTGAAGGGAGAGATGTGACTTTAGCAGTTTTATATATACATGGTCCATGGTTTTATAAATTCATAGTTGAAATAGGGAGCCATAGGCAATAATAGCTGACACTTAGTAAATATTTATTATGCGCTAAGTGCTTTAAATGTATTATCTCATTTAATCTTGAAAATAACCCTATGAAGTAGGTATTACCTTTCTTCTTTCCTTGTTTTACAAATGAGGAAACAGAGGCTTGGCAAGATTGAGAAACAGTGTTTCCCAGTAAGCAGTGCACCCTGACTCAAGTTCAGGCCTGTCTGACTGTTGAACTTTTACTCTTTCCCTCTATGGTGAAGAAGTGAGGATTCTGTGGGTACTTAACATGCTGCTACAGTTCAGTATTTCTTGGAGACTCACTATGTATAGTAGTGTATATTAAGGAGGATTTTATAAAAGTGAAACAATCATTTGGGAAAACGTATTGGAAGAGAGCTATGGATTATACAAAATAACACATATCTCCTATATAAAGTCGATGTGTTTTTGGAATATAGAATGTTTGTTTGTCATACTTGAAAAAAAGATGAGACTTGACTAGTGCTGACTTTATAATTCAAAATTCTTTTCAGGCTTCAAGTATAAATTTTGGCTAGCAAACATAAAAATCCAAAAGGACAATCTCATTATCCGTACATTAATAAAAAGAAATGTGATAATCTCCCTCAGTACATGTCTGTAGTAATATCAATATTAGTATTTTGAAACAATTTTCTTTAATATTATAGGGTAGAGCAAATAAGTAATTACATTTATAAAATAAAACTTTCCTATGTAAGATCAAGAGACATATACTTTAAAACTCAAGTTAAGGGAAAACACAAGATGCTAAAATTCAATTGAAAATATCAATTTAAACTCATGGTTTAATATATAGTCTTGTTCATTCACTAAAATGGCCTTAAAAATGTCATTCCAGTGGTAATGAACACCTGTAACAAACATAATGTCTCTAATAACAGGTCTCACTAAAGACAAAACAAAACTAAACAAGGCTTCTTGAAGAAATGCTTTTTTTAGGTCAGGGCAGGAAGATACAAGGTAAGCATGGGATTTCTTATTGTGCTAAAAAAAAAGCAAGGAAGCTTTCAAAGGTTAATGGGAATCATTTTAAAAGGATACAGGAACCAGCAAGGGAGGGTTATAACTCGCCAAAGTTGTGATAATTTGAGCACCAAGAATGTAATAATTGTGTGTGTGTTAACATACTGAATCAACAAAAATCCATAATTCCAAAGTGATACTCAAAAAAGAGAAATCCAGAGAAAAATTAACTTGTCATCTTGAGACAGTTGTTAAAACCATTCCTTACTTTGGAAATTGAAAATTAAAGGAAAGAATTTAGCATTTATCATGCTTTTATAATAGGCACTATATTTCATGGTAACCTAATAGCCCAACTTGGGAGAGAAAGTCCTCTTACAGAATAATGTTAATTGATAAATGAAGGGAATTAGGTGAAATTAGAAAAACATCATTTCTCAAATTCTAATGAAATTATTCATCGAGGAAGGGATTGCCAATTGGTGATAAAATCATTAAATTGAATAGTTAATGGGGGACTGGATGTTTGCTTAGTTACTAAGTAACTCATACTCATTGTTTTCTAGTCTCAAAAGGGAACCCAAAGGAGAGATCAGACTGTAATCGCTCCAACCCCAGAGTCAAGTTTAGCAACCCTGACGGTGGGTCATCACTATATATCTTGTGATGTGATTTAACATGAAGCACACAACAATATCTATGATGAATTCTAGACAAAATGTTTATCTTGAGTCTATCAATCTTTTCTTTATGATTACAAGAAATATAGGAAATAGAGAGATAAGCTAACTGACACCACAAAGAACCAACCAGACAAATATAGAAGGCAGGATAATCTACAGGACGCCTGGCCTGGTTTCTTCAACAATAATAATTTCTTCAATACTAAAAAGAAACTCTGCATGAATAAAGGGTACTTGAGGGACTTAAAAACTAGATACAATGTGTGATTCTGGATTGAATACTGGCAAGGACAAACCACGTCTAAAGATCATTTTGGGATCAATTGGGAAACTGGAATATGATCTGAGTATTAGAGTATATGAAAATTAAAACTGAAGGTAAAGATAATAACTGAATAAAGTAGGTTGCAGAATGAAGCATATACTTATGGTTTCATTTTTGTTAAAATATATACATATATATATATATATGTAAGATGGATTATAAGGTATTTAAATTCTTTAAAGGGTAACCTTAGCTTCTTGATGAAAAAGAATCCCAATATTTAATTAACAGACTAGTTAAAACATCGTCTCGATATTGTTTGTATCATCTCTAAAATAATAAAATCCTCATTTAAAAATATGATAAACAATTTTTAGGAAACTTTCAGTGTTAAGTCTAGTATTTTAAATGAATTTACTTTGAAACTATAAATAGAACAAATATTATAGGAGTTTGCCATTACTTTGAAGTATAAATATAAATTAAACTAATAAAAATGATGCTGAATAAATCCTTAAATTAAGGAACAGCATCATGCCAAAAGTTAGCATGGAAAACAATGTTACCTGTTGTATCACTTATTAGCATTTACCTATCTCTATGCTTTTGACATCTACCTTGCTATAAGTTTTTATTTATTTATTTTTATTTTTTGGCTGCATTGGGTCTTCGTTGCTGTGCGTGGGCTTTCTCTAGTTGCGGTGAGCGGGGCCTACTCTTTGTTGCGGTGCGCGGGCTTCTCATTGTGGTGGCTTCTCTTTGTTAAGGAGCACAGGCTCTAGGCACGCAGGCTGCAGAAGCTGTGGCACGCAGGCTCAGTAGTTGTGGCTCACAGGCTCTAGAGCGCAGGCTCAGTAGTTGTGGCATGTGGACTTAGTTGCTCTGCGGCATGTGGGGATCTTCCCAGCCCAGGGCTCAAACCCATGTCCCCTGCATTGGCAGGCGGGTTCTTAACCACTGCGCCACCAGGGAAGTCCCAACCTTGCTATAAGTTTGAGGGCGCAAAGTTTACTTTGTATCCATAGAGAAAGAAAATATAATACTTTAGTGCTAGTCTTGGTATTCTAAAATATACGATTGATGAATGAGTAAATGTATGTATGAATGTAGGAATGAATGAATTTGCAGGGATGCCAATTAGATTACTCCTTTTCAAAAGTAGCAAAGGAAATGTTGGCGTGTAAAGTTTCAGTTTTCTTATCAGCTTTCTTTGGCCTTAGCTATTGAACTTGTAAAATGGAAAAACAAAGTGAAATGAAAGAGTGTCTGGTTTTGCTTTGGCAGGTTCTAGTCTTTTCATCAAAGTGAATAAACATGTTTTCAAGAATTCTTTGAATAATTGTGCTTATGTTTTCAATTGTGACGAACTCAGTTGATTCTTTTACTCTATTTGGCAGAAATCTGATTAGGAAGTATAATTCACTTCCTGGAGGGTGGCTCAGATTGTCAAAGCTTTTGTTTATAATGTCTTACTAAAAAACTGAGTGGATTTCTTTCTTTCTTTTTTTTTTTTTCCTTTTGCCAAGATAGTAGAAAGTGCTTATAGAAAGAGCCCCGGGAAACAGAACTTAAACTGATGACTCCTAGTCTCCGGTACTCAAAATCCAAGATTCTGATTACTTCATTTGTTCTTTGTAAACATATTTATTTTAAAATGTCTTTAAAATTTTCCTTATTAAAATTTAGATTAATTTAAATAAAATATGAAGAGGTATAAAAGGGTGTGAGAGATTAGTCAATGGTCAAAAGTCAAAAGTTTTATATCACTGTGTAGATCGTTTAGGTTGCGGGGAGTATTTTATTGATAGTTTTTCTCTCTCTTTCTCTTTCTCTCACTCAGTTATCTATTTCTCTCAAATTTATTAACCAAAAACCATAAATGACTTCTTAACATAACTGTGGTTTCCTGGACTTAAATTTGAAAAGAAATAGATCCAGAACACAAATTATGCACCTGTTTCAGCAGTGCCATTAAGACACAGCTGGCAACTTCGTAAACAGGGAAATACAGAAGATTAAAAAATATATTATTTGTTTTACTAGAACTTACTCTGTGGGTACTTTGTTACTATTATTTGGGTACTAATGGTAGGCCCTGGAGATAGTATGGTCAAAAATCTAAATCCCATCCTCAAATTTAATGAGGGAGACAGAAATAAGCGGCTTATGACACAGTATGAGGAGTGTACTTGTAGAGTGAACAGGTATGAATCCCATGCTTACTTGCTTGCCTCTATGTCTGCCACAATGTTTTAAATTTCCCTCCTTTCACCTGCCAACTTAAATTTAAATTTCCCTCCACTCCAAGTTTCTCTAAGATTCTGTAGTTTTGTTGTTGTTTGTTTATTTTTGCTGTTTCTAATTTGAAACCAAAAGATCATTTAATGAAAAAGAGGATGATGAGAACTTGAGAGTTGTTTTCTATCCAGGAGAAACAGATGCTTCTCATGCAACAGTAAAAATGAATTCAATATTATTTGCACAGATGGAATTTTGCATTTGAACTTCCTTTTGGGAGCAAGCTCTAACCAGGGCATCATAATAGGACCTAGCTTTCCAATACAGTATTATTGGCAGATAAATTCATGAAAGTGCTTTCCTTGCTACTGACACCTGGAACCAATCTGAGACTTCTCTTTCAGGACAGAAAATATTATATTGCTGGATTTTAAAATATTTTACTTTTATAGAGCATGTGAAAGAGAAAAAATTTTTTGATGTCAGTTCAAAGAATTCCATTTGGATTTTCCCTAGATCAGATGGTGAAAAGGAGAGATACTCTTGCTGAGTTTATTTAGGTTGTGGTTCAGAGAATGTAGGACAAGCAGCAAATCAGCAGAAACACGGTAGGTAACAAGCTAGAAGAGACTAATGCTCACCAGGGTTGAGGATTGGACAAGTGCAGCCTCTGTTAGTCCATGACTCTGGATATAATGTTCGTTTTCCTCGTAAAATTTTCAATTTGGTGGATTTTAAGACTTTTTTAATCTTCACATTGACCTCAGCATGAGATCCTTTATCATGAGCTGATAAAATCTTTATTTTTAGCACTGTAACAACACAATTCCAAAAGTCAAAATGCATAGAATTTCATACTATCCTTTGAACTTTGAACAACTTAAATATGCATTTCAGAGTATAATGGAAAAGTGAACCAATGATGATAATGTGGAAATTTGCTTTACAAATCATTAGGGATTAAGAGGTACAAACTACTATGTATAAAATAGATAAGCTACAAGAATATATTGTACAACACAGGGAATATAGCCAATATTTTATAATAACTGTAAATGGACTATAACCTTTAAAAATTGTGAATCATTAGTTGTACACCTGAAACATATAATATTGTACATTAACTGTATATACCTCAATAAAAAGAAAGAAAATCATTAGGCTCATTGATTTTGCACTGACTTCATCTCATTTATCTATATTAACTATCCTCTTCTTTCTTAACATTTTTCAACTGCTACTTCTGTCCATATCACTATGCTAAGAGAATATCAGCCATTTGCCTACTGCAAATAAATCTTAAACACATTCAGCTATCAAATCTAAATAGAAAAAAGATGCACAGGAAGTAGAATTGTTATCCTGGTTTTTATTTAGATTCTGACTATATTATACTCTTATAGCTAGCTTTGTGTAATGTTATGACAAAAAGCAAAATGTTACTGCCAGGACATATTTTACATATTCTAAAGAGATTAAATAGTATTATTGATTACTCAGTTTTCTTCCCTGGTGTAAAATGCAAGCTGACTGGGATTAGGAAGCTGTCCTACGTGATGGCGAGCTCCAGTTTTCGATATGACTCCTGATTCTATTATGTTCTTCCATCTCTGAAATGGATGGGGATAGGGATCAAGTAATGGGATAAATTGGGGTGGGGAAAAACATAGACCTAAGGAACACTGAATGCAATGTTCTGTATTATTAGGAGAGTTCTTACTGGCTCATCTATATCTTGGAAGATGATGGAAGATTGTGTGTAATAGAAGAACCCTATCTTGGCTGGTACCATATCCTAAGAATATGGCTGTCAGATGGCCATGTTTTCTTTATAGATTCACCAAATTCACCAAATTATAGATTCACCAAATTTTAGACGTCTAAGGGCTCTTAAGAGCTCACCTAGTTTTGTTTTATGTATGAGGAAGCAAGTTTTAAGTAATTAAGTGAACTGCTCAAACGTGTATGCCTGATTGATTAGAGGTAGACTTTGGACTAGAACCCTGATAAGATAAATGCATGAAGGGTACATATTGTAGTAGCCCCTCGCACATGGCCAATGCTCAAAAAATGTTCGCTATTATTTTTCTACTAGACTGTAAGTTCAAAGAGAGCAGGAACCTTATCGATTCACTATTATAACTCAATAAATATTTGCTAAAAGAATAAACAAAATGAATCTAGTATTTTTTCTATTAAGTCAGAGAATGGGGAGGGGGAGACCATTTTTCCCCAAGTCTGTAGGTGTATTGCACTTAATAAGACCAAGATACTTCATGACATCACTAAGAGCATTCAAGTTCTCTTAAGCAGAAAATAATACAGTTGTATTAAAAGATATCAATGTGGTTGTAAATTCAGTCAAAGAGCTACTGAATCTATGTGATAATGAAAACCAGTTGATATTTCTATTGAACTGAATGATTTTGGACTAAATTGTAATGTTTTTTTGCTTTTAATAGTAAATACCTTTCCCTCTAAACTGACTTTTCTTTACTGGGCACTATGCATTTCAAAAGTTTGCTTCTATTATTTAACCAAGTTGGCAGGTGAAAGGAGGGAAATGTGCACATAATTTTAGATAAGATTTATGAGGTTTTTAACATTTATGTTTTTGTCATTTATGAGATTAAATACAATGTTATCAAGAACCTAAACATTTTGTTTCAGAAATCATGACTTAAAACTTTCTCTTCATTGTAATGCATAAATAATAAATAATGCTGTATACATTATGGAATAATAAAAAGATTCAGACACTAGTCAATGATATGTTGGCAAGGTAAGGCATCTTTAATATACTTAATAATAAACATAAAGCCATTTAGAATTTGAAGATAGTAACAGTCTTTACTTAGGGCAATGGCATTTTCCTTTGTCCGTACACTGTATTTTCCTGGCATTTGAAAGGTAGAGGAGTCTAGAGTATACAGAGAGGGCAGGGAAGAGACTCAGGCAGAGAGCTCATCTCAAGGCCTCCCCACTATATTTCCCCTTCCTTCCCTAACACTGACTGAGCATCTAGTATGTGCAAGGTAATGTGCTGTGTGCTTTTCAAAAATTTAATTTCATGGGGAAGGTGGCGTCATCCCTATTTTACAGAGGAGGAAGTCTGGAGACGTTAAGTTACCCACCCAATAAACCACAAATAAAACCCATGTAGGTCTGAGCCCAAAGCCTGAGCTTTTAATCACTGTGAAATATACTGCTTTAAACTGATTTCTGCCTAGTAATACTACAGGATAAACTGGCTGAGAAACCATTTAAGTGGCTAGAGGCTTCCCTTTTAGATTACTAATACAAGAAGCATTTATAAGAAAGGATTACATGTCATGATTTTTTTCTTTTTCTTGTTTTCCTCTTTTCCACATAGCAGGATAACCCTGCTTTTGCTCTAAAAGCCTCCTGCTCTCACCATTACATTCAACACCATCTCTATTAGGAAAATCTAGGTCAAGGCCAGACTACTATGTTTACTATTATTATATAAGACTAGTGCTTTGATTATTGTGAATGTGATAAACCAGGCCACCCATTTCCTTAAAAACTCTTCATACTTAGTTTGAATAGATCCTTAGAAGCATTCAAGCACTTCAAGCTCACCGTACGAATATTTCATTCCACAGAATGCCTTGGAGTTTCTTAACACCTGTTCCTTACACTCACATTTACCTACAGAAAGTAAATGAAAATGGTGTTAATTGTTTAGAAAAAAAGTTAAAAAAAAACAAAACAATCGCAAGTAAATTCAAGTGGCATAACTCTTTAAGGCTTGAGTGATTCATACGATATAATCCGTAAGAAACCATGAAAAGTCACTCAAAAGAAATAGTCTTTTTTTTTTTTTTTTTCTTGCGGTACGCAGGCCTCTCGCTGCTGTGGCCTCTCGCGCAGGCTCAGCGGCCATGGCTCATGGGCCCAGCCGCTCCACGGCACGTGGGATCCTCCCGGACCAGGGCACGAACCTGCGCCCCCCGCACTGGCAGGCGGACTCCCAACCACTGCGCCACCAAGGAAGCCCTAGAGTCATCTTTTGAATTAATTATCATCCAATAAAGTATTGACCTAAGAGAAATATAGAAACGTAGAAACAATGATATATTTTAATGCTTGTAATTGGTGTTATGATAAATATAATCTGGATTAATATTCCATGCTAATGGAATGAAACAACTGGATGGTTAACCTATAGGAAAGACAACTGTTTTCTTACAATTAATGTTCACCACAATAAAAATCAAATCAAATCAAATCATTGAGAAATCCTTTGAAGGTAATGCTATCCAATTTAAAAAATATTTATTAAGCACCTATCATGTGCAGGACATGATGCTATATACTTCAGAGTATATAAAGATGAGCAAGATACAATTCTTGCCTTAAGGCTTATAATTCAGTAAGGTGAATAAAGCAAGTGTGTAAACAGTAATAAGTGTTCTAGGTCAGGTACAATATGCTTGGATGGGAAGGCCACATATTTGGGAAGATGGAAAAAGGCTTCATGGCTGAAGAACGATTTGAAGTGGACTTTGAAGAATAACTAGGTTATTTTCTCCCAACAGTTAAAATTGTGTATTACGATTATTATGTATGAAAGATTTGCCAGAAGAAATCTTCAGAAGACTTTCAAAATGCCTTTGTACATAGTCTATAATAGCATTCTTATACTTATTTATGTACCTGTTTCCTCTCTAGACTGTGATCCTTGAGGACGATGGTTATGTCTTATTCATCTTTATATTCTTTTTTTTTTTTTTTTTTTTTTGCGGTATGTGGGCCTCCCACTGTTGTGGCCTCTCCCGTTGCGGAGCACAGGCTCCGGACACGCAGGCTCAACGGCCATGGCTCACGGGCCAAGCCGCTCCGCGGCACGTGGGATCCTCCCAGACCGGGGCACGAACCCGTGTCCCCTGCATCGGCAGGCGGACTCTCAACCACTGCGCCACCAGGGAAGCCCCATCTTTATATTCTTAAAGCCCAGAATGGATAGGATTTTCATTCTTTTTTTTTTTTTTTTTTTGGCCATGCCGCTCAGCTTGTGGGATTTTAGTTCCCCGACCAGGGATCAAACGCGGGCCCTCGGCAGTGAGAGCACAGAGTCCTAACCACTGGACCACCAGGGAATTCCCCAGGATTTTCATTCTTACTGATTTAACAATTAGATATAATTCTACCTCTTCCCTAACCCCTCCCCTCCTACCCTCACACATTGCATTTTATAGGCACTGAGTGGCATAACAGCAGGTAACATTTACTGGGGAGCACTTACTACATGCCAGACACTATTTTAAGTCTTTTACATTTATTTACTCATCTAAGATTCTAACAAATAGAAATTTGACAGGAATACAGAGATAAAAGGATGAGCAAAGAAATGTAAGAGAGAAAGGGGAGAGAGTGTTCATGGAAGAACAAGTTGTTCTGTTTATCCTGGGTACAGATTGAGTTGAGAATAATAGAAGAGATCATGGAGGACCTTGACTGATATGCAGTTAGGGCCTGAATTTAATTTGTTAGATAAAGGGGAATTTTGAAAGCTATCAGCTTAAAGAAGTTACCTGAATTTAAAAATATATATATGAAAATTAATCTGGCATTACTGTATCAAAACTATTGGAATAGAGAAAATAGGAAGGCAGGGACCAGTTAGAAACTAGTGAAATTGGTAACACACAACAGTAACTAAATTGAATACCAACTCTAAGCCATAAACTTTGTAAGGAATTTTATCCATATGATCTTATTTAATATTTACAATAAGGTTATGAGATAGGTACTATTAACAAATAAAAAAGGAAGGCTCAGAGAGGTTAATTAGCTTGTTCAAGGCAGCGTATAGCTAACAAGTAGAAAAGCCAGATTTTAAGCCTGGGATGGGGAGAATCTGAAGCCCCCAATCTTTCCATTGTACTGTCTTTCTAAGGCAGATGGGATGTGGGTCTGAGAGGTGGCCATGGGTGTAGATAGGAAGAAATATCAAGGGATGCTGCAGAGTTAGGGTCTACAGGTCTACAAATCCTGTCACTGGATTGGATGAGGACAAGCATCCAATTTTCTGAGGAAGCATAAAAGTGTACTTGAAATTTTCAGCCAAGGTGACAGAGAGGATTGTAGTTTCACTAACAGAAATAGGGAAATTAGGAGAAGGAGAGCATTTTAGGAGTGTATTAAGTTTTTTTTTTTTTTGTAGTAATCAATAGTCTAACTTAATTATTGAAAGTTTATTGAGTAGCTCATAGAAAGGAGAAAAAGCCAAAGAACCAGACTCTGAAAGGACAAGAAACAAGAGAGTGCCAGAGATCTATTGGGCAGTCTCTTTATGGCTTTGCCATTGGAATCATGAACTCTAATCATTTTCAGAATTTGTCACTTTCAGCTCAAGATTTAAACTCTAGGGACAGAACATCTGATTGGCCTCTCTAAGACTGTATTAAATGGCGGAAGAGTGGTTCCCCAAAGAAAAACTGGGTTGAGCTACCACAGAAATAGCAAGAAAGAAGGGGAAATGGATCTAGTCAGGCAAAATACAACAGAGGTCTAGTACGAGGAGAATATAATGAATTAGAGATGCTGACAGACATACAAGTGGAAATGAGAGTGTGATTCTGGTGCGACTGGGTAGGTAGATATGGAAAATGGAAAATATTGACATATTGGCTCTAGCTAAAGTTTCTTGAGAAACCAGAACGATATCTGCAAGTAGAAAATCACAGTGGAATTAAATAGTGGGAAAGATAAATCAAAGATGCTTAAAATGAGCTGTTGTGATTTGTTAAATAATATTGCTTATCATCTAAACAAAGCAGAGGATTGCTCATTCAGAAATTGTAGCAACCTGAGCGGACAGCTCACGGCCTTTGATGATTCCACCAAAGCAAGAGAGTATGGTAACTACCATGCATATCTTACTCCTCAACATAATGCTCTTCTCTTTAGTCCTTGAGCCTATAAGAACATGAGTAGGGAGGGAAAATATTGGGGTGGGGGATACAAACTATTGGGTATAAAATAGGCTCAAGGATGTATTGTACAACATGGGGAATACAGTGAATATTTATAGTGAATATAGTAGTAACTGTAAATGGATAGTAACCCTTAAAAATTGTATAAAAAGAAAAAAGAAAAAAAATTTAATAAAAAGAACATGAATAAGTCTGTTACTTGAAGACCTTTCCTTGGCTGCTTTCCAATACTCCCTTTTCATATGTTAAGAAATCAGACATTAAAATTTGCTTTTGAATAAATCTTTTTTGATTAGGCTTCAGCCCAGATGTGTTTTCTTAAAAGAAATTTGGAAGAAGAGGAAAACCTGTTTAGTTATACTGGGTTGTTAGAACGTTTCAAAAAAAAAGTATTGTGTACAGTTCTCTGGTACTAGTTAAAGCCAGTTTTGTTGGACAGGAAGTGAAATTTTACATCTGATGCTCTCTACCCCACAAGAAGTGGTAGAAATTAAGAGTATCTTGGTATAGTGCCTTATATTCCTAGTTATGGAAACTTATGGCAGATAAATAGGTATGTAGGCACATAGATTTGAAAATGAACCACAGTGCTTAGAAAACTGATTATCACTTTTCTGTTGAAAAAGGTGCCCAGGGGCACTATTTTATACCCATTGGGAATATTGCTGCAGCAGGAGACTGAACAGTCTCTTCCTCAATCCAGAGCTCATCCAGATGAATTTCAGAGACTCTCTGGGGACATCATAGACCTAACAGCTGTTGTGGACATGACAGTCTGGAGTTAGTCTGATGCCAGCACCGTTATGTGCTTCATTAGTGTGCTGCCAGCTCCCTCCCTAGTAACATGATGATTGGCTTCATGAATGTCTTATGGCACTAGAACCTTGATTTTTACAGATTTGGCTTGGCAGACAAAGTTGGAGAATTCTGAAAACCATTGTGTTAGAAAAAGAGAAGAAATCTTTCAAAAATGGTTATTAAAGTTAACATCATAGAATTCAGACTACGTAGCATTAAGGCACAAAATTAATGGGAAAGATTTTTCCTTTTCAAATGCTAAAAAAGATAAATATGACAACTTCATATTACCTTATCTTTCCCACCTGCTTTCCTGTTGTGAATTAAAATGAAACCAATTAGGAAACTGATCATAAGATTATGTTAAGTGAAAAAAACCCCATGATATGGAATTGCAGATACCAAGTGTTTCTATAATTTGAGTTCTTGATTCTTGAAAGGTCCATAAATTCTCTATGAGAAGGTATTAAAACTGTGGTTTCTTACTCTGCTTCAGCCACACTGGCCTCCTTGCTGTTTCCTAAATAAGCCAGGCCTAGTCTCACCTCAGGGTTTCTGTACTTGCTGTATCTTCTGCCTAAACTCTCTTTCCTCTGTTATCTGTATAGCTCACTCCCTTACCTTCCTCAGGTTTTTTTCTCAAAAGTCCTTTCATAGGACTTTTCTGATCACCCGATTTAAAAGTATGTCCCTCTCAAGTATTTCTTATCCCACATCCCTGCTTTATTTCTCTATTATATTAAACATCATTAAATATTTTACTTGTTTATTAGCTGTCTTCCTCTGCATGAATGTGAACTCCTTGGAGACTGAGGTTTTTGTCTGTTCAATTACTAGATTTACAGCACTGGCACATAGTATGAGTGTTCAATAAATATTTGTTAAATGAATGAGTCTATAAAGCATTCCTACAAATTAGTAAGAAAATTACAAATAGGAAATTCACAGAAAAAGAAACCTGAAAGTCCAAGAAAGCATGAAAAATTACTAATCAGGAAAATGCAATTAGAATGGCAAGATCCCATTTCACATCCATCAGATTGGCAAAAGTTTAGAGGTTTGATAACATCAGTTTTAGAAGTCCAATAAATATTGAATGAGTTAAACTGTGCCTGAGTTAACGAGTTAGAATACTGCTTGGCCCCTTGCATGTGCTATATAGACATTTGTTAAATAAGTACAAAGTACTTATTTGTGAGGATGTGGAACAACAGGGTGTCATACTTTGCTGGTGGAATGCAAATTTATGCAACCACTTGAGAGAGCTATTTGGCAATAAATGGTAAATTTGACAATAAACACACTGTGACCCAACAGTGTCTAGATTGTACCCCAGAACAAGGGTCAGCAAACATTTTCTATAATGGAACAGATAATAAATATTTTAGGCTTTGTGGCCATGGGGAAAAATTAAAGATTTTATGTAGGTACTTCTATAACCATTTAAAGTAACCATTTAAACCTTAGAGCAGGCAGCTTAGCCTGTAGAAAAGTAGATGGCAGGCCACATTTGGCCTGAGGGCTGTAGTTTGCCAGCCCCTGATCTAGTGAAACTCCTTCTCAAGTACACAATATAACACAGATAAGAGAACATTCATGGTAGCATTATATATAATAGTGGAAAATTGGAAATTGGAAATAACCTAAATGGCAAACAATGGGAGAATACAAAGTGTTGTATTCATATAATAGAATCGATAAACCTAAAAAAAGTACACATTTAACTAAAAAAAAAAAAATTTAAAGGGTAGGTAAGTTATCATGTACATGAGATTTTTGAAACATTACATAAATATATAAATATATAAATTATATACTATTTAATATATATATAGTAAAATAGTAAAAATGTGAAAGTGGATGATGAACACCAAAATTCAGGTTAGTGGTTATTCTGTGGAGTAAGGAAGGCCAGTCAATTTGTAGATTGGCACATCAGGGGCTTCAAATGCATCTGTATAATTTAAATGAAAATATGAGGCAATTATGGCAAAATTAAGATTTGATAACACTAGAAGGTGTTCATGTGGGTGTTCATATCACATTTTTGGTGTTTGTCATGTTTAATAATAAAAATATTTTAATATGTTATTTTAAGTTTTATTTGGATGATTTGGTGAGCACTTTACAACCAAATGCTGACAACAAGATTTCTTGTCCACATTTGTATTTGTGACATGATTTAAGTTGATGCTAAATAGAACCACTTGAGTTTCTATGAGAAAAGAATAGAGATAGGATGAGCACAGAAATTATGTGTTCACACCAGTATCACAGCATGCTCCTCAAATGACAGAACAGGTAAACATCATAGGAAAATTAAATCAGAATAATGAGTAGTATAGACTTGATAAACTCAAGGAATCATATTTATGTAGTAAACAGTGTTTTGGCTTCAGTAAAAATCATTTTTCATATTCAATTAATGTTAATTTGAATTTTATTAGTTTTATTTGGCTTATATTTAGTTTCTAAAATTATTTTTGTTTTATAGTTGGATAAAAGCTTTAAACATAAGGAGTTCACAGCTAGCTTTTGCTTAGTACATACTGAGTTACACTAGGTCTGTAAGAATGTTTTTCCTTTAAATGAATCTGTACATTTCCATTGAGTTAGCTCTCAACTGTGTAAAACAGTATGTTTTAGAGAGAGGAAGGGACTTCCCTGGCGGTCCAGTGGTTAAGATTTCGCCTTCCAATGCAGGGGGCGCGGGTTTAATCCCTGGTCAGGGAGCTAAGATCCCACATGCGTCGTGGCCAAAAAACCAAAACATAAAACCAAAGCAATATTGTAACAAATTCAATAAAGACTTTAAAAATGGTCCACAGCAAAAAAAAAAAAAAAAAAAAAAAAATCTTAGAGAGAGGGAAACACACCAAAGTATTAACAGTGGGATAGTGAGATTTGGGGTTTTTTTTTAACTGTTATATTCTGCATTTTCCAAATTTTCTGTACTAATTACATGTTATTCTAACAATCAGAAAATAAACAAAAGCTTGTTAAATACCATTTAGCTATGTTTAAGAGTTTTATACTTATGGGGGTCACTACTTTGTTAACCTTAGAACTAGAGTTCCCCTTATAAGATCCAAAATCTGTTCTCTGGTTTGTCATGAATCCCTGTTACTCAAGACCAGACCCGGAAATATGACTAGGCCCAGTAATATCTATTGTCTCACCTGAATGTCGAAGTGCAGAAAATCCTTGCTCATCCTCCCACTCCCAGGTTGGTTCACTCTTATTGTGCATGGAATGGAAGTTAGGAGTTTCATGATGCCAGTCTATGTCTGTGCTGCTAATAAAATAGAAAATGATGAAGAACTTATTAAGGAATTTCTTAGAACTTGAATGAAATGAATATATTTCTAGAGATTTAAACCTTATTAGCTACCTTCCCATCCTTTCACTTTTCAGAAATAAATAGTGTTGTAAAGGGCTTATTGTTAAAAAGAATAAATTATTTTGCAGAATGAACCAAGCCATCTCTAGAATCTTGCAAGAACAAATTACTTGACTCTGCAATTTGATAAAAATTTTTTAAAGAGATGTGCAAATACATCTTTGCTCCATTAGCGGCATGCAACGTTTTCCAGATCACTACCAGATCTTCAAAAGAATCTGAAAGACACAGAGGTGAGAGCAAGAGCCATGCACATTCACCTGCTGGTGCAGTCTCCTGTGAGAGGGTCGCAGCTCCCTGCGCAGTCACAAGGCCTGCAGCCGTAGTCTCCGAAGCCCCAGTATCCCACCATACATCTGTCGCAATGTGGCCCTGCCACCCCAGGCTTGCAAGGGCAGTCACCATTGCTGGGGTCACAGAAGGTCACTGAGCTGAAAGGAAGGACAGCTGATCCAACTGGATGACAGGAACACACTACAACAGAGAGGACACACAAGGACCAATGAGTGACCAGATTATCTGTGGAGATTAGGCCCAGCCATCCCAAACTGGCTTCCCTTCACCACACAGCATATCTCTGAGGCTCCTCCTTTACCCACTTGGTGTATGCTCAATGAATGAGAGCTAATTAAATGACAGATAAGAAGATATCATCAGAAAAGCACATCTGCTGCTAAACCACCTAATTTATCCTAAAATTAAAGGCATTAAATATGAATGGCTTTTGTTTGGGGTGATGAGAATGAATCAGCAAAGAAAACAAAGAAGGAGCAGTTAGTGAGAAAGGAAAAAATCAGGAGCTCATGGTGTTCTGGAAGCCAAACAAAGTTTCAAGGAGGTGGACGACATCAACTGTGTTAAATGCTGACAGGTCCAAGAAGATGAGGAACAGGAATGGATCATTGTACTTGACAGCATGAAGACCACCGGTGTCCTTGACGGGAACAGTTTCAGTGTAACAGTGAGTGGCGAACCTCACTGAAGAAAACTCAGGAGAGAATGGGAATAGAGTAATCTGAGCATGAGAACAGACAGCTCTGTTGTGAGCTTTTCTATAAGGGCACAGAAATGTGGTGGTAGCTAATACCGAATGGATATATGAACTGAAGTGAAGGTTTGAGTTTTTGTCTGTTTTGATTGTTTTAAGATGGGGGAAATTACAGCATGTTTGATGTTGATGGAAATGATCCAGTAGAAAGGGAGAAATTGATGAGTAGAAGAGAGATGGGAGAATTTTTAAAGGGATACTTGAGTGAGGAAAAAAAGGATGGGATTTGGTGTAGAAGAGGAGGTGTTGGACTTGGGTAGGAGCATGATTAGTTCATAGTAATAGGATAGAAGGCAGAGCATATGGATACAAATGCAGGGAAGTGAATAAATGCAGTGGTGGGAGCCAGTGGGATTTTTCTTCTGATTGCTTGCATTTTTTTTTTTTTTTTTTTGGCTGCGCTGGGTCTTCATTGCTGTTCCTGGGCTTTCTCTAGTTGCAGCAAGTGGGGGCTACTCTTCGTTGCAGTGTGCAGACTTCTCATTGCGGAGCACGGGCTCAGTAGTTGCAGCAGGCTTCAGTAGTTGTGGCGTGTGGGCTCAATAGTTGCAGTGCGTGGGCTCAGTAGTTGTGGCACACGGGCTTAGTTGCCCCGCAGCAATGTGGGATCTTCCCAGACCAGGGATTGAACCTGTGTCCCCTGCATTGGCAGGCAGATTCTTAACCACTGGACCACCAGGGAAGTCCCCTGATTGCTTGTATTTTCTGGATGAAATAGAAAGCAAGGTCATCAGGTGAGAGAGATGATGAAGAATGGGAGTGGGAGAGTGAATGAGACACTTAGGAAGTGAAGTATAATTGCCAGCAGCATAAAGACCACCTTTTGAGGTTAGTAGTCATCAATTTATAGTGACCCCAGATAAAATGATAGGTTGTTTTTTCAACCCTATACAAGTGGGAGAGTTCAGGTTTGGTATAGGAAGAAAGCTTAATTTGATTTGTTGAACGTTTGTGTCCCCCCCGCTTCAAATTTGTGTGTTGAAGCCTAATCCCCAATGTGATGGTATTTAGAGGTGGGGGGCCTTTAGGAGGTTTGGATACAATTTGGGGGAGATGAGATTGGTGCCCTTATAAGGGAATGAAGGATGCAGAGCTCTCTTCTTTGTGAAGGATGTGAGGCAACAACAGAGGTTGGCAGTCTGCAACCCAGAAGAGAGCTCTCACCAGAACTGGACCACGCTGGCACCATATTGTGGACTTCAACCTCCAGTTATTTCTCCAACTGTGGGAAATAAACGTTTATCTTTTAAGCCACCTAGTCTATGGTATTTTGTTATAGCAGCCTGTATGGGCTAAGACAGCTCCTCAGACTAGAATCTATACTCAGCCACTTCTGCAAGTCCTTTCTATTAGTCAGAAGTCCTTCCCCTCAGCCCTCTCCCAACTCCTGCAGTGGCCTACTGCTCCGTTTGACAATCCCCAACACTTCCTTTGTTCATGGGCTAGCAAAAGTAGCTGGACAAAGTGAAAAAAAAAAGTGCTTTTGGGTTTATCACAAATCTGTGTACCCTAACCTCAGTAGGGTCCCCTAACTGATGCTCATTCGCCCTATTTATTCAATTGTCCCTGCCTATTTTTTTAAAGTAAAATTCCTCACAGTCGGTGTCCCAAAATTTCTCCAGGCTTTTTAATTCACCCTCACCACTTGGTCTGAAGATTCTGATTCACTGATAAGGTCCTCAGGTAATCTTTTCTCCACCTCAAAATCTCTTTATCTTCAACTTTCCACGCTTTTCTCTAAGAATCAAATGAGAAAGCTGGAAGAGATCTTGCTTTATGGCCTTGTCTCTCACAAGCTCTGTGATTTGGGGCAAAAAAATTAACTTTTGTGAATGTCGGTTTCTTCATTTGGGTATCTACATTACACGGAGATTGTATGAGGATGAAACTATTTTAAATGAAATTACTTCAGCAAAAAGGTGCATAGCACAGGGCCTGACACCTGCCGGGCCGGCTCTTCCTTCTGAATCTTCTCAACTAACTTTCTAGATCCCACTCCCTCCTTTATCCCCTTGGAAACTTACTCTATTGATTACTTTCTTTGTCATTAAAAGCTCTGTTTGGCTTCACATCAACTTCTAACTGTGTGACTTTTGGCAAGATACCTAGCCTCTCGTTTTCTCAGTTTTCTCTTCTATAAAATGGAAAAGAGAACAATATCTACCCTCATACAGTTGTAAGGGTGAAAGGAGATCACGTATATAAAGCACTTAGTATAGTGTATGGCATATGGTGAGTTAATAGTGAATTAAATAACTAATGAATTCATTAGATAATTCTTGTAGAAGCGTAGAGTCTATGCATGTATAAGTTATGGTGATTCAACGGATATGAGTCAAGGAGCTCATATCCGTGTGGGGGAAACAGAGGAATAAACAAAACATTTCCACAATCTGTGATTAGCACTCTAATGGAGCTCTATAAGAGCACAGAGGAGGGGTGCACAGGCTGAGGGTCTCACATAGGATCCACAAAGGAGGGGTCATTTAGACATGTGAGTTGATCCTAAAAGATGAGTAGGAGTTTGCAAGGTGAAAAGGAGGGGAAGATAGGCAGTTGCTTATTTCAGCCTGTCTTTAGATTCTCTCCCCGTTGCATTTCTTTTAAATAATTTAAAAAAATTTTTAATTATGGTAGAAAACACATACTATAAAATTTACCATCTTAACCATTTTTAAGTGTATGGTTCATCCTCATTGCATTTTATGTTTCTGCATTATATGTGGAAGCTCTTCCTGCTTCCTGGAAACGTGAAACTCTTTCATGCCTCAGTGCCCCTGGCTGTGCCTGCATTGCCTTTACCTTTACCCTTCCTTGTCCCACGCCTTCCAGACAATTAACCACCCTCTCTTCTATGCTGCCTCTGTTCTTTGTATATATTTCTATTTTGTGTGTATCACAGTGCATTATTATTTATGTGCCTGTCTCCCTTATTACTGGACTCTGAACTCATTGACAGAAGGATCTTTATCTTCTTATTTTTGCTTTCTATGCCCCAGAACAGAGTCTGGTACATAGTAGATGCCCAAATAAGAATTTACGGAATTGACCTGAAGGACATTCCAGGCTGTAGGAGTCATATGTGAAAGGGCCTATTTGGGGACTGTGAGAAGGTTAGTGTGTCTAGAGTGTACATTGAGTGGAGAGCAGTTGGAGCTGATGAGGCTGAAGAAAAAGCTATAGAGTTACGTTTGGAGCCAGACTGAGGCAGGGCCTAACCCAAGAAGTTGAATTTTGTCTTATGGGTATAAAGAATCATAGGAAGTAAAATGTTAAAAAAGCAGAATTATGACATGGTTATAATTTAATTTTGACAGTTACTTTGGCGTCACTGTGTGAAATAGACTGCAGTAGGGAGAGACTGATGGCAGAGAAACCAAAGAAATGAGAGAGAACAAGGAACTCGACTAAGACAGCAGATGAAGGAATGGGAGAAAAGGTTGGATGTGACAAACCTTTTTTTTTTTTTTTTTTTAGTTTCTGCTTTATAACAAAGTGAATCAGTCATACATATACATCTGTTCCCATATCCCTTCTCTCTTGCGTCTCCCTCCCTCCCACCCTCCCTATCCCACCCCTCCAGGCGGTCACAAAGCACCGAGCTGATCTCCCTGTGCTATGCGGCTGTTTCCCACTATCTATCTACCTTACGTTTGGTACTGTACCTTTTTTTTAAATACTGAATTGATAGGGTTCAGAGGCCATCTGGATGAGGAGGAAGAATGCATTGTTGAGGGACAAACAGAAACTGAGGAAGATTTTAAGGTTTGTAGTT
This sequence comes from Hyperoodon ampullatus, assembly GCF_949752795.1. Classification (NCBI taxonomy): domain Eukaryota; kingdom Metazoa; phylum Chordata; class Mammalia; order Artiodactyla; family Ziphiidae; genus Hyperoodon; species Hyperoodon ampullatus. The sequence continues at coordinate 20,086,355 of NC_136924.1, forward strand.
TATGAAAGTGAATGACTAGAGCAGGTTGGGATAGGTGAATCCATGTTGGGGTGGAGATAGGGAAGGGAGGGAGAAGAGGGTGAGTTCAGGGTTAGACGTATTAAGTTTGAGACGTCTGAAGGATGCACTAATGAGTTATAATACGCAACTGGAAATAATAATCTGAAGTGTAGGAGAAGGTTGGGGTCACAAATACAGTGTTGGGAGTTGTCAGCAGATGGGGATTGAAACTAGGAGGGCTGGATGAGATTTCCCAGGACAGTGTATAGAGTGAGAAGGCAACCCAGGGTGGAACACTGGTCCAGGCAGTTGGAGGAGCAGTGACTTGTAAAGCAGATAAGAACCAGATAGAGAGGGAAAAGAATCAAGTAGGTGTTGTTATAGAAACCAAAGGATGAGAAAGTTTCAAGTTGTTAACAACGTAAGACAACACAGAATGAGTAAGTCACATAAGATTTATAATAGGACGGTAATGCTGTCACACAGGAAGGTGTTGGTGACTTGTGAGAACAGGAGCTGAAGAAATGCAGGTATTGATGGTGTAGTACTCTGTTGAGATCTCTTTAATTTTGTTAAGCCTATAATCATTAGCGCAGTGGTTCCCAAACCAACAGGAATGTGAGAAGTCTGCAAAAGTTCTTTACATCTTACATGTGTGAAACACACCCTTCCTCTCCTCCCTTATGCCCTCCTTGGTTGAGAACCACTACGGTAGGGCATGGAATATTGCCTTTTTTTTTTTTTTAAACAAAAGGTATAAATTATCTTCTTGGGAATATTCATTTATTTGCTTACTCAACCAACATGTGTTAGTTAATAATTCTAATGTTTACGAAGCATTTGTAGTCTACAAAACACAACTGCCCCTTAATCAAACATTTAAGATCCTTCATACTATGGCCCTAGCCCACTTTTCCAGTCTTACTTTTCATTACTCTCTTGCCTATAGCCCTTATTCTAATCGAATGGGATGAATTCTTGCAGATAGCCTTTATTCTAATTAAATGAAACCCCAATCTTTCCTGTTTCTGTACCTTTATCAACTCCAATAGGGAAATCTTTTCTCCTATATCTATCTTTCAAAATTCTACATGTCCTTTAAGATCTATTCAAGTGTCACCCCTAAAGTTGTCACTGGAAGGGTATGGTCAAAGCGATTCAACCATTTGGAGCAGTGGAAGCGCACAAGGTAGCAGCTCTGTTTGCACCTTTCTTGTAAAGACAGGACTTCAAAACTGATATTCAGAAAAGAGATGCAGCACCCTTCCCTCTGCTGTCCTTTCCCACCTCACCAAGTATGAAGACCAAAGCAGCCATTCCAGTCACCCATCTGATGGACAAGTTTACCTTCTTTTAGAAGTCATTTCTTATTTCAGCACAGTTGAATATGATTTCATCCTTTCTTTGAAACCCTCTAGTGCTTTAAAAATAACATTTCTTCTTATAGCTCTGGTCACTTCTACTTTGCATTTCAGACAGTCAGAGGTTTACTTTTCTCTGTCAAACCGGTATGTAAATTCCTTGAAGGTGAGCATGGGTCTCACTCACCTATCCCCTGAAGGGTTTAGTGGCGGCAGACTTGGGTTCAACTCCTAGCTAAATGTTTATCTTTATGAGCCCTGCATTTCTATTTTACCAGGTGGTACTGAGAGTTAAATGAGACATAATGTATGTCCCTAGCACTTAACAGGCAATTAGCAAATCGCAAATTATGGCTACTCAAAAAAAGACTGTTTTTGTTTGTTTTTATTCTTATTCCTCTTCTTTGAAGTCTGTCTTCTTGATCTTTCCCTATTTTCTATTGGATTATTGTTCTAAAACAGACTGTTTAATTGAATTAAAAGGCAGTGATAAAAAAAACTATTTACAAAGGGCAGAGGAGGAAAACACCATAATAGATTTTGTTTGAAAGGATAACAATGTGTGTGTTTGTTTAAGGCAGCATTTATTTATCTGTTCACTTACTCAACAGACATTTAATGAGCATCTACTATGTGCTAAATACTGAACAAACTCCTAGGGATAAGACAGTCTTGGCCCTTAAAGAGATTCATAATTTAGAAGAATAATTATTACAAGATTAAAAAAAGACTTACCTAACGCAAGAGAGAAGTAAATATTTTGCTTCTAAAACACTGAATTTCTCAGGAGACCAGTTTTATTTTAATTCATACGGTTACGGTGATTGCTATTTCCACATTAAATCCCCAGATGTTTTTTCTTTTGGTTAGGCCTCATTATGAAAACATTAGGCATTTTCTCTTAAGATAGCAAAGCACTTTTGATTTTTCATTTGTTTTTAATTAAATAATTTGGAGGTATTATATAATATGTAACATGAATGTATCAAAATGCTATGACTTTAAATTAAATCTCATAATCCAGTATAAACATTTCATCATTTTGAGGTGACTAAACCAATAGTTATTGTATCACTCAGTTAAGTCAACTTGGTTCTTGACAGCAGACAGGGAGCCAGAAGAAAGACAATGTAGGACTCTCATCTGTTATTATATGGTATTCCACCACCACCACCATTATCTTTTACTCTAATAGAAGATCCAATCCTTTCTAGGATTTGACCTCTCTGTACCGCCATGTATTTTATTTAATTTATTTATTTTTAAAATAAATTTATTTATTTTATTTTTGGCTGCGTTGGGTCTTCATTGCTGCGAGCAGGCTTTCTCTAGCTGCGGTGAGCAGGGGCCACTCTTCGTTGTGGTGTGCGGGCTTCTCATCACAGTGGCTTCTCTTGTTGCGGAGCACTGGCTCTAGGTGCACAGGCTTCAGTAGTTGTAGCTCGCGGGTTCTAGAGCACAGGCTCAGTAGTTATGGTGCATGGGCTTAGTTGCTCCGCGGCATGTGGGATCTTCCTGGACCAGGGCTCAAACCCGTTTCCCCTGTGTTGGCAGGTGGATTCTCAACCACTGCGTCACAAGGGAAGCCCTGCCATATATTTTAAAACCTACACACATTTCAGGAATGGCCAGAAGGTGATTCTATCACACGTGCTAGTGGATTTCTGTCAATGTGACTTTTCACATAATTACAAGATAAAAATACCATTTGGAAACTATGCAGAACTAGCTTCAGGCAGAAGGCCCTGACACCTTTCATGGCATAATTTTTCAGACTGCACACGGAGGCTTGCCTTGCATACCTATCTCTTGAAGTTTGTATAGCAGGAAACATCTGACACACATAATCTACATTTCTTATTTTCTTCCAAAATGCACATATATTTTCTTCTTGCTTGGGGGGAAAAATGTTCATCTTAGATTCTGGTTCAGGTTCTGATCCTCCAGCATATATTTCCTTTAAAAAATTTTTTTTAATTAATGTATTACTTTTGGCTGCGGGTCTTTGTTGTTGTGCACAGGCTTTCTCTAGTTGTGGCGAGCGGGGGCTACTCTTTGTTGTGGTGCGCAGGCTTCTCTTTGTGGTGGCTTCTCTTGTTACGGAGCATGGGCTCTAGGCATGTGGGCTTCAGTAGTTGTGGCACACGGGTTCAGTAGTTGTGGCTCGCGGGCTCTAGAGCGCAGGCTTGGTAGTTGTGGCACACGGGCTTAGTTGCTCCATGGCATGTGGGATCTTCCCGGACCAGGGCTCAAACCCATGTCTCCTGCATTGGCAGGCGTATTCTTAACCACGGCGCCACCAGGGAAGCCCCAACATATATTTCTTACCAGTTGTTGATTCTAAAATGCAACCCAAGCACTTACTTTTTATGCATTCATTATGATGAACGTCAAATTAGAACCCAATTGCAGTGACATAAATCCTTGACTTCAGCTCTGTCTTCTCCTTGTTAGACATAAAACCCAATAGTAAAGATTGAACTAACATCATATACTATTATTCTAAACTTAATTATCTGTTTCATTACCACTTATGGTGTATTCAGCTGTGGTAAATTGTTCTTGACAGCCAAAAATTGCCTGGTAACCAGTTATGTTTAGAAACTGTGTGGCCTACCTAGGTAGCAAATCATTACTGGAGTAATTATTACCACTACCCCCCAAAAGAAAATTTGCCCTAGGCTGCTCTCACATAATCATATTGGCAAAGCAAAATTATTAAAAATGTCATTTTAATTCCTCACTATTGTCACAAGATTTCTTTAATAATGAAAACACCTTATTTTAAACAGTATGTTCTGTACTGGTATGTCCTGTTATAAGAAAACATAACATAATAATACAAAACTTCCAGAACAGATGAGATAGAGGAAATGGGTACTTTACAAAACATTTCACAACAATTTCCCTTCAAATAATGAATTTAGATAATTGCTAAATGTTGTACAAATTTTACAGATATATATTACAGACGTATATTTGTAATTACATCTATTTTGTGAAGTATTGTCCCTCCATGGAGCATGCACAGAAAAGAGGACATGAGCTGCTTTTCTCCTAGGAAACATAACTATTAATGAAACAATGGCTGAACACGTTTTTAAATAACCTTGTGTATCTGTAAGGCTCTAAACTAATAATTGTTTCAATCCCAAAGGCTGACAATAAATACAGCTGTCTGGAAAGTACCTGTAATATCTTAGGAAGACGTAAAATAAAACAAAGGCAATGTAATAGAGTTGGTAAGGGCACAGACTTAGGAGTCAGACTAGAAGAGTTCAAATTCTGGTTATGAGACTTACTCCTTATATGACTGAAATTAACCCCCTTGAGTCTCAGTTTTCTCATTCATGAAGGAAGAGTAAAAATACCTAGGCTATAGAGTTGTTTGTGTGAGGACTAAATGAGATAGTGTATATGTGTAGCAATGTTTCAGGCATTTAGTGGTACCATATGCTTAGACAATAACTATTATTGTTATCTGGATGAAACATATTGATTTTAAAATGTCCATCATTCATTCATTCATTCATTCATTATACCTTTACCAAAGAGTTCTTGAGCTTTAGTGTTAACATGAATTATGCTAGGGGCTGAAGATACAAAGACAAATACAGTCATATCTCTTCAGAGAGGGAAGAGAGATATGCAAATAAATAATTACAGGACAGTAAATGTTAAAACAGAGGTAGACCAGGGTGCATGGAAACACAGAGGAAAGAATAATAACTGCCTCATTATAGATATGGGTTGTTTTTTAAGGAAATTAATGATCTAACTGGCTTTCAAAATAGGCTGAAATTCCTTGCTTTGCACCTGTGAGGAATTGGTGGCAAACAGCTTTCCTGACTAATCTAAATCCTATAGAATTAGGTTCTCTCTTGTTACATGTTCCTTTCTTTGCTTAAAAAAAAAAAATTAATCGGCTATTACTCTCATTTTTTGGATCACAGTATGTTGAGAAAAAGTAGCGTATTATCTATGATCCTGCTGCTTATAGGGAGATACCCTGCCATGGAATGTAGGACAAAAGTCACAGCTGTCAATCTACGTGAACATAATAAGCATGTAAACATGGGTACAAAATGGCCAGGAACATAATGGAAGAGTTATGGCTTCCTTTATTTTGATGGGGTTGCTAAAGCATTTGGTGGTAGAGTCACAGGAGACCACTGCTGCCTTTTCATCTTTATTCCCACCTTCACTTGAGCTCTATGAGTCTGCACATCTTTCACTCAGAGAGTGATCCACAGTGCCAAGTGTGCAGCAGGGACAGCCTGCTGAGTTTAGCGTCTCACCTTTTTTAAATTGCCAGAACTCCTTAGTATTACCTGATGGCTCTAGCTTTTGACATTTTATTAGTAAAAGCTACACTTGGAGCAAAATACCCTGAAAGTATTTGCTCCTGATTTAGCTTTTCTAAAAACAGAACTCAAAGTTCAAGGCCCTCAGCTGGGAAAGAAACTGCTCATCAAGCCCTTTCACCACTGCTCAGCGGCCACTCCTTCAGCTGCGCCTCCCAGCCTCCCAACATTGTTTTCTCCTGCAAAGGCCAAGGCCCTACAGAATTTCTGATGGAGAATTTTTTTTTTTTTTTCTTTTTTGTGGTACGCGGGCCTCTCACTGTTGTGGCCTCTCCCGTTGCGGAGCACAGGCTCCGGACGCGCAGGCTCAGCGGCCATGGCTCACGGGCCCAGCCGCTCCGCAGCATGTGGGATCTTCCCGGACCGGGGCATGAACCCGTGTCCCCTGCATCGGCAGGCGGACTCTCAACCACTGCGCCACCAGGGAAGCCCGAGAATTTTTAATATCAAAGCCATTTTGAAAGCTGTCCAGCTTCCTGCCGAGGTTCTTAGAAGGAACAGAAGATGACTTTGAGATGTAGCTCCAAACAGAAGGAGACAGTATGAACTGTCATTACTATATTAAGTGTGAAGTTAAATGTTAGATAAAATGAAGTCTTCTACATTTTTTTGGCGTTATTTTCTCCTTCTACTATCAACTGTTTTTTTTTTTTCTAGTGGATGGATAGCTACAAATAATAAAGAAAAAACTGTAAATGAACTTTACTCAAAGACAATATGGTTTACCCCTTTACTCTCCTAAGGAGCATCTTTCTATTCATCCTTTAAATGTTATATACATTGTATTCAAAGATAGCTAACTCCACAATATTCAAGGTATATGTTAACTTCAAAAAAAAAAAATTACACTAGAATAAATTTAATAAGAAAATAATCTAAATTAGGATTTGCCTATCAGTTACTGAAATGCAATGTCTCCTGAACTGTACACCCCACACAAAAGAAAGAGATCCATTTATGCATGAGATCTATTCATTCTTGCCTCTGTTGAATGCTTTTAAAAATAAATATAAGGTATTTAAGTGTATTTCCTATCTGTCTTCTATAAGCTTTTAAATGGGTAATGCAAATAAATACAAAAGTCATGCCCTTTAAAAAATTTTTTTAAATTCAATTGTTTGAATATATTCCCACTGAATTTTAATTTTATTTCTTTACTTATTTTTGGCCACACCACGCAGCATGCAGAATCTTAGTTCCTCTACCAGGGATCAAACCGTACCCTCTGCAGTGGAAGCACACAGTTTTTTTTTTTTTTTTTTTCTGCTTTATAACAAATTTAATCAGTTATACATATACATATGTTCCCATATCCCCTCCCTTTTGCGTCTCCCTCCCACCCTCCCTATCCCACCCCTCCAGGCGGTCACCAAGCACCGAGCTGATCTCCCTGTGCTATGCGGCTGCTTCCCACTAGCTATCTACCTTACGTTTGGTAGGAAGCACACAGTCTTAAGCAATGGACAGCCAGGGAAGTCCCAATGCCCTTTATTTTTAATGCTTTACTATGTGATCACTGCTCAGACCCTCAGTTTGATTTCTGTATCATTATTTTCCTGTTTACTAGTTGTAACTGAGCCAGTTCCTATTTATTTCTGAGTATATCTAAGAGATCTTAGCAAGCTAAATAGCCAATTTTATATTCCTGGGTTGCTACTTTAGTTAAAATTGAAGAAAGTACTTTTGAGTGTACAAATTTTACTATGGGAAAACTTTTTAGTATAATTTTGGACATTGTATTTTGCTTTGGAGAATTTGGTTTGATCATACACCATTATCTTTTTTGTTGAAGACAGACTTCTATATTCCCAGGCCACTCAGGTACCGCGCAGGTGCCCAGTTCCTAGCTAGGCATCTAGTGAGAAACTGGGGTCATCTCTAACTCCTTTTTCCTTTGGAGAAAGAATCCCTATTGACTCCATTTATCTCCATGGAACTGATGGGTTAGCCTCTACTAGATTCTGTCATGGTACCCTTTTCTTCTTAATACTTAATGCAGTTTTTAATTTACATATTTACTTGAGTAAATTTATTTATAGTTTGTTCCCATGGGGTTAGGGACTCTTTTGTTGTATATACCGTGAATAGGATAGCGCTGCCACATGATAGGCACTGAGTAAATCCTTGTTGAGTTTTTAAAAAATGGATTAATTATAGCCAGTTAATAGATATTTCTTAATGACTGATGGTCTTCTGGCCTCCAATGTAATTTTGTTATGATTTTTCACCTCATTGCTGTCTGCATAGTACATTGTGAAGGCCTAGAAGGTAGGGGCCATGTCTTTTCATCTCTGTATCCCCAAAACCTAGGACCATGACTGACCCATTTTCAGAACTTAATCTCTGTTGAATGAATGTGCCTCTCAATGAGCAACAACCAGGAAATGATTTTATGTTTTGATGAACCTCCTAAAAGGCTCATACTATTTCTTTTACAGGTTTTTAGTATCTTAGCATCATAGCATTGCAACACTAAGATATTAGAAACAGAACAAACACAGCAAATTCATAAAAAACTGAAATGGTCAAACAGAACAGAATATTCTTTTTTTTTTTTTTTTCAGAACAGAATATTCTGAATCTTCCCAGTGCAAGACTGTTCCCTGCATGAGTGCAAGACTGCTTCCTACATTTAATGTTACACTCAGTCAAGTATTATTATTTATTATTTGTAAGAAAAGTTCTTTATTCTAACTCTGCGGGAGACATTCCCCACCCATAAATGCCTCTCACTGGCAGCAAAACATTTTTTTTCACATTAATCAATCTGAAATTCCTCACTTTCATCCAATTATATCTAATTATGACTCTTTGTTCTAGGTAAGTTAAGTTATTCTTTGCCCCTCCCTATGTCCCCTTATACCTTTCAAGTATATGTAAAAAGTTGTTGTATTCTCCCTGAGCAGTTTACTAGTTGATCTGAGAATATTTATCTTCTTTCATATTTATTCATTAGTATCTCTCTTTTCCTGATTGTTTTGTTGGTCTATTTGAAGCACTCTCCATTTACCTCCACCTTTCTTATACTAAGATTCCTTAAGATAAATACAGCTCTTAAGATCCAAGAATGCAAGTGTGTGTGTGTGTGTGTGTGTGTGTGTGTGTGTATATATATATATATATATATGATATATATACATATATATCATATATATATATATAATTTCCGATTAGTCTGCCTTTGTTTACTCATTTTGTTTTCATCAGTTAGGTCACACTATGGAATCAAGTTCTTCGGATCTTTATAGGTCTTTGGATCAAAGTCTGGGGTCAGACAAATCTGGGTTCAAATCTCTGCCTCTGACCAGCTGTGTAAACTTGGACAAATTATGTAGTCAATTTAAGCCTTGGTGTCCTCATTTATAAAATACAAAAGATACCACCTAACTCTTAAAGATTGCTAAATGAGATAACTTATGTAAATTGCCCAGCACAGTGTCTGACCTATAATAGCCACTCAACAAATGCTAGTTCCTTTCTTTATACCCCATCTAGTTTTGTCTAGGCTTTCTGAGAGTTTAGATATTTTATAATTATTTGCTTGATTATTTAATGCTTCTTCTCATCAAATGCAGAATAGCATATTATTTATTTATTCAGTGAACTGTTCTGGAGACATTTTAGAGAATTCCATGACCTCTCCCACTTCTCTTCCCAAATTTGACTGACTTTTATTATTCATCAGTTCATAAAATGTCTCCTTTTTGTGGTGAATTTTAATGTTATTTAATCTTTTTAAAGGATAGTCCTAGTATGATTATTACATAATGATATATGTATTTTACCTAGCTCTTTCACTTCTTAACCTTCTGGTTTTACATCCTAGATTTTTTTAAAACTGAGATTAAAGTTTCCCAACTCTTATTGCCAAGTCACTGTTCTATTTAAAGTTTGCTTTTCAAAAACAGTTACTTCATATTGGTTCTATGCTGGAATCATTCACAATTGCTTCCAAAATAAAACAAAGATGTCTATGTTGTTTATATGACATAAGATGAATTCATGTGGATTTGCTAAAACTACAAATTGAAAGAAAAAGCCCACTGAGCTACTACTGGAAGAAATGTCAGTGACCCTTGGGGAACAATTCTGAGATGGACTGGAATACAGGCACAAGAATGAAAAATGGAAGGTGATATTGTGATAAGGTATTCTGGATTTGATTAATTTAACAATTTTACTTCAAAGACAATTTGAAGGTAAAGAATAACCATGCTAAAGGTAGAATGAAATAATTGTTAAATAGAGGTACAAGCAGAGAGAGACAGTGATTCTTCTTGGGACCATGTTGAGAAGGTGATATCCGAGTAGACTGTGAAGGATGGAAAGATGGTCTGCAGCAAGATAGTCACCCACTCAAGGCACTTGTATTTCCATCAGTTGAACACTTTTCATCTAAGCCAGAAAGAAGAAAGAAGAAATAAAAAGCAAGAAGGAACACAAGAGAGATTTGAATGGACGATAGAACTCTTTCTTTACAGAGATAGCTTGCTACTTAGGGTAATGGTAACCAAGTAAGCAGACAGTATCTTGGTAAACATTTGGTTTAGGTTTTAGGGCAGAGGGACTAAGTTTATTTTTATTCACTCTCTGCTAAAAGGCAGTTGAATACATTTATTTTGTCCCACCAGGGAAGAAGGAAGGGCATGTCAGTTCTTCAAGAGGTTGTTTACTCTGACAGAGAATGAATGATATTTTCTTTTCCATTTGCTGATTTTTCTTTAGATGTAGAAAGAGACTATGCAATAGTTAAAAATATGTCTTGACATAAAAGTCAATTCATTTGTTGTAAAGTAACTAACTGGCTATTTCCCAAAAAGAGAACTAATTCTGTTCTATAAAGCATTTCTTCAAACATCTGTTTCAATCCACGTGTCCCACTAAAGGAAGGGAAATTTTCTATAGAAAAATATCATGGACTAGCTGTCAGTATTCCATACCCAATCAATTCCCACCCGTTGAACATTTAACATATCCTTTGGTGTTAAAAGAATAGGGAAGCGGGGGAGGATGGGACTTCATGAAGTACTAGCTTCAATATTTATTTAAATACCAACATAACATACTTATACTAGTTTAATGCTATGTTCTGGAATATGTAAACATGGAAGTAAAAGTAAATTGTCAATGAAGTGATAAGCTAATTTTATTATAAATTCCAATCTCATTATAATAATTCACTTTAAAGTATGAGGTACTTATGGTAAATAAATCTGTATACTATGAGTAAGGGAGTCCTCTGAATGGAATTGCTTGGTATTTATTTTGAAACTGTTACATGAAAAACAGACATCCTAGAATTCTTCCAGAAATTCTCTTGGAGAAAAGCAGAGGTTCTGAGTTAGACAGTCTTATGTGGGAGAAGATAATTGAATGAATGCTTACCAGCATTTATATCTATCATTGAGTCAGGAAAAACATGTCTAGCCAGAGTTTTAGTAATCCTTTAGGATTTTCCACCAGAGATATGGCTAATTCAGGGAGTGGATTAAGTTATAGATGAAACTTATCTCAAAATCTTTGATCCAAGGATGAAAGTGAACAGAGTTCACACTAGAAACAGGAATAGTATGTGTAGTGGTTCTCACATGCTAGCCTGGAGACCAAAAGGCTGTCAGAATCACCAATGATGCTTTTTAAAATAAAATACAGACTTCTGTCTCCATCCCTGTTGGAGATTCTGATTCAGCAGATCTAGGGCAGGGCTCTGAGATTTCATATTTCAGCAAGTTTTCCCAAGCAATTCTGGCCCACGTACAGGTTTGGGAACCAGTGACTAGATAGCAACAGTGCTTGAGATCAGATAAGGGGGCTGTGAAAGTGGAAGCCAGACTTTGTTCAAAGGAGAGAAACCATCCCACTTTTGGTTTAGAGTCTGAGTTCCTGATATTAAAAAATATATATATGGTAGCTTGAAATAGGCCATGGCGGGAATATTTATTTATTTATAATATTTATTTATTATTTATTTATTTGGCTGCTCCGGGTCTTAATTGTGGCACGTGGGATCTTCATTGCCACGTGTGGGGTCTTTGTTGCAGCATGCAGGATCTTTCAGTTGTGGCACATGGGATCTTTAGTTGCAGCGTGTGAACTCATAGTTGTGACATGCATGTAGGACCTAGTTCCCTGACCAGGGATCGAACCTGGGTCCCCTGCATTGGGAGTGTGGAGTCTTAACCGTGGACCACCAGGGAAGTCCCCATGGTGGGAATATTTAAACCATAGAAATTGACCAGTGCTACAAATCAGGGCTTTCTCCCCCCTAGAAAGCCAGCGTGCCACTGTCCAGTAGGATTATTCTCTTTTTAATATGCTTGCCATAGGAAAATCTACTTAGGTTATAGGCTACTAAAGGCACATAAGTGACTTTAAAGATTTCAAGTGAGCTACTCTAGAAGGAGCTTCTCTTTATTTATTTTTTTATACAGCAGGTTCTTATTAGTTTTCCATTTTATACACATTAGTGTATATATGTCAATCCCAATCTCCCAGTTCATCACACACACACACACACACACACACACACACTTTCCCCCCTTGGTGTCCATACGTTTGTTCTCTACATCTGTGTAGAAGAGACTTCTCTTTTAGAACAAAGAGACAGTATTCCTCCAAGTGTCTCAGTACACGGTGATAGTTATATTTCTCATGTATCTTAACAACCAGTTTGTGCCTCCATTCTGCTCTCAGCCCTAGGTTCAGCTGGAGAGATTCACGTTGTCCCTTGTGTTTATAGACGTTAAATGCACTGTCCTTGAAAAAAAATTTTTTTTCTGAGTTGTAGAAATAAATTCAGTTTCAATGATCTCCACTAGTCTTAAAACAAAAAAACCACAACATCTCTAAAATCCTCAGAAGTAATTTCTTGACTATGAAAATATGTAGTTGATTGTTTGGGTCCCACAGTTGACTCTAGTTAAGGTTAAAATAAAGAGGAAGTGAGAACAGAGATGATTTAATTTCTCACAGGAATAAATCTATTGGCTAGTAGATTTGGTTCAGGGCCCTGTTTATTCAGCTTTGGTGAACTTACGGCCATTAGCTAAAAGTGCACACATAAGGACCATAGTATTTAGCATGATGTTTGTCAGGAGGAAAAAAATAGCCTAGAACATCCATGGGGCCAATAAGTCCTTGGCTTATTTGGCAGGGAACTAGCTACCTAACTGTGAATAGAGTCCCAAGAATAATGTCACCAATATTTGTTGAATGAATTAATGTGCCCAGACAAGTATTCTATTCAGTGTATAGTATATAGATTCTGTGAGGAAGAATAAACATCAATTCATTCCCTTTTCTAGATTATCTCGTTAAAGGCAACAAAGGCAATCATCAATTAGAAAGTAGGACAAACTTTGTATTTTGGCACTTTAAAAGGAAAAAATAAAAACAGCCACCAAGGAAGTATCAAAGGCATCTTTTTAAGGAAGCCTCCCCTTAATTGCCCTCACACCATCCCCACACTCTCCTTGAGGCACTTCGTGTATCACTTTCATTGCATTTTCCTCATATGATGGGGGGACATTAATACTTTTGTGCTTTTGTGAAAGTTAAGTGAGTTACTAAATATACAGCCCTTTGAACAGTGAACAGAAAAGAGTAGGCACTCAATAAATGTCAGCTAATTACTATTATATCATTACCATCACCACAGTGTATTGAAATGATCTGTTACTATAAATTTCTCCCCATCTAGAATGTAAGATCCTTTAGGGAAGACCTTTTCATCTTTACAGAGCTAGTGCTTACTGCAGTGCCTGCCATAGAGGAGATGTTTTTCCAATAAGTGCTTCTTTGGCTAAATTGAGCTATGATTTATAAACTTCTAGTAAACTTTGACCTGCTGTTTCAGGTTTTCAATAGTTCCAACTCCTGAGAAGACATAAACTAGGAAATAAGGGTGAGAAGGGTTTTGATACATCGTCGCTGATAATCCAATAGACGGTAATTGTCCAGGCCTATTTAATATTAGGTTTGTAATTATTTCACTGATAGAAATATAAAGTTTATTATTTCCTTGATATACAGTTGTAGGCTCTAGCACTTGGAAATGAGGAACAAACATACAGAAGGAATCTTCTAGGATATGTCTTTGTAAGTGACTCTTCATATAGCTATGGCCACAAGACAATAGCAATATTTCCCGTGCATTTTGTAGAATGCTGGTCCTAAAAAATGCTCTGTAAGAAAAGCATTCTCTGATTAAATTTGGGAGACAGACTTCAGAGCTCTATAGGAGGTTTATCATGAACACTAGCGTATTAAAAGCTCTGAGAAATCCCAAAGAAAAGAAACCTTTGACTAATTCACCACTTCCTGAATTTGAAGGCTGTAGAAAAATTTCCCCATATCTGGTTCCTATTAACATCTTTCGGAGTTAGTGTTCCATGAATCAAACTTTGGAAAATGCTATATCACAGAAACACATTTATCGAGATTTCCATTTTTTTCCTCAATAAATCTCTAGGTAATTCATTAAAAAAATAAAAAAATCTAAGTCTATGTGCATACAAACAGAGATGCAAACTCTGGTTAATTTGGATGCTAAGGGAATAGTGGGATATTGTCTGGCTAACTAATTTTTAAAAATTAACTGTAGAGTAAATGTTAACTGCATTTAACCCTTGATGAAAAATACTCTGCAGCATTCTCAAACTTTAATATAATACAACCACCTGAGAATTTTGGTAAAGTGCATGTTTGATTCAGTAGGTCTGGGGTGGGATGAGAGGTTCTGCAACTTCTAATCAGCAACTGGATGATGCCAGTGCAGCTGGTCTTTGGACCACACACTAAGTATCAGGTTACTTTTCTGCCTTGGTAAGCACAGTAGAGTAAATATAATAAAATTGTTACTTTGAATAACATTGTACATGCTGTTGATGGAGCCACACACTGAGATAGTTTAAATTTTTAGAGATATCCATTTGTTTTCTTGATACTACCTTCCTCATAAAAGTAAAGTGGGACCCAATGGGCAGAAAAGTTGTAGCTCTAGCGATATTTCTATCAGCACTTAGCGTGAAATGTGGTGTACTGTAGGTACTTAATAACTGTTAAGTACATTAACCTATTTGTCATAAACTTTATTATCAGCCTTGGTAACTCTAAAGGTGATATAGAGACACATCTGCTAAGGAGGGAGTTAATGATAAGAAAATATTACTAAATAAAAATGAAAATGTTGCCAAACATGGCCAATCAAACAGTATAGTATGGGAAATATTTGAAAGAGAAAAAAATTGAATGTGCTAATAAGTGGTGGGATTTACCCCTGGCTCGGAAAAGGGAAGGGAAGAACCAGAATAGTGTTCTCGGAGAAGGTGCCAGTAAGAAAACCCATGCTAGGGAAGTGGACACAAGCATCTCTGCCCCAAACATATGCTGGAATAGTCATAAAGTGAATGGAGATACGCCTTCCTCAGGCAGCCTACCCAGGATCAAGGGTATGTCTAGAAAAGGAAAAAAGGAAATACAGATCTTCCATACTAATCCATCCACCTCCTACAAATTATGCTAAAAGGACTAAATTGGTACCAGTTATTTTCGTAATCCCCCTACTTGGTGCAAGTATTGTGTAAATGTTTTTAACTAGGAGTGATTAGCAATATGAATTATTGGTAGTAGTTTCTAGCTTGAAGTCTTTCAGTACCCCAGATGCAGCGGAATTCTATGATAATTTAAGGGGTTGAGAAACTAACCCAGACAAGTATGTTACAATTGTCTTATAATGTTTTCTTCCTTCCTTCCTCCCTTCCTTCCTTCTTTCTCTTTCTTTCTTTCTTTCTCTCTTTCTCTCTTTCTGTCTTTCTGTCTTTCTCTCTTTCTTTCCTTCTTTCTTTTAAATATATTAATGTGCTCTTCATGGAGTTTTCATTAAAATAGCTTTGATACCTTTGGTCTTCTGACACTTGGATATTGCCTATAAATATCAATTGGTAGGGTCCAGGTAATTATACTAAAGGTACCTATTGACTGATTATCGTCTACTTGTGGATAGTTCAATCCACGCCATCTCACTGACTGAGGCGTCCAAGATGAGGGCACCTCCAGCCAACCACCCATCTTCTCTATTTCTCTCATCCTCATACTCCTTTATTGTCCTCCCCCTCTTTTTTTGCCTCCATAACCATTCTGAAATTTTTTCAGTTCTTTGAACATGCTATAGTCTTTCTTCCTTCTGCTCCTTTTTAGCACTGGTTGTTCTCTCTGCTGGGAATATTCCTACCTATGTTATGTTGATTCCTATTAAACTTCAGGTCTCCTTAAGTCAAAAAATTAACTCTTGTTCATTGCCCCTCCTATGAGCTGCCCTGTACACTCTCTAAACAATACTGGTCATACTTGTATGATCTAACACACACACGTATATACCACTAGTTGCCTATACACACACACACACACATATATATATATATATACACACATACATATATACATTTATATGCACATACACACACACACACACACACACTCATAAGCTCTTTAAAAACACTGTGTCTCTCTTGCTCATTGTTATAATTGCCAAGAATTAGAACACAGTAGTGTTCAATAAGAATTTGTAGGGGCTTCCCTGGTGGCGCAGTGGTTGAGAGTCCGCCTGCCGATGCAGGGGATGCGGGTTCGTGCCCCGGTCTGGGAAGATCCCACATGCCGTGGAGCGGCTGGGCCCGTGAGCCATGGCCACTGAGCCATGGCCACTGAGCCTGCACGTCCGGAGCCTGTGCTCCGCAACGGGAGAGGCCACAACAGTGAGAGGCCCGCATACCGCAAAAAAAAAAAAAAGAATTTGTAGAATGAAAGAATAAGTTTTTAAAATGTCCTAATTTTGGTCAAGTCTACTGACCTTGGAAATCAAACACTATAATATGGAAAATATTGTCTCTATTGACATTTTCACAGGCTAAAAAATAATTAAAAGTTATGTGTTTTGTTAGTTTTAGCTACCTTCTCAAATTTTGCTTATGTTTTTATAGAACTGTAGTTTGGGGACCAAAAACATATAAAGCCTTTTCGGCACAAGTCCCTAGAAGAGCTATATAAGTAGTGGGGTAACTTTTAAAATAATCTCCTCTTTCATGCTCTTTTTATAAAACTCTGAAGCCATGAGCCCTCTAGGATTTAAATAGTTAGAGCTGGCAACCTTTTTATGTTTTATAAGAATATGAGCAGTAGCTTGAACATAGAACAGTAACAAAACAAAACAAAACAAAACACAAGGTATTTATCTTGACTCCAAGTCTGCCAATAAACCTTTCTATTTCTCTTTTTATTGGTAAGACACAGACATTTTTTTAAAAAGTCACTGTTTTAATCTTTTGTACATTTACTCATCTTACAGTTTTGTAAAGCTGCAGAATTTAAAATTTGATTAGTAAAGTAAAACACAGTGCATAATATGCAATGCTTTCAAATTAATCTGAACATTATATCAGTAAAATATCTTGGAAATATATGAAACTTTCCTAATTAAATCACTACAATTGCTCCCAGTACCCTAGGGAATAAATACTAAAATTTTTAGGATACCATACAAGACTCTCTAAAATCTAGCCCTAATCAATGTTTCAAAGTTTTCTTTCACTATTCTTGTAGATCTTCTACTTGTTACTCTAATGAAAGTGACCAGCCATTTGCTATACCAGAACATAGGAGATACTTGAATGTTAGTTAGATATTAGAAACTGGGTTTGTTTTAACCAATGTAAGTAAAATTGGGGGGGCCTTCAACTAGACCAGTGTTTCTCAAACTTTAGCTTGCATCAGAAATACCTGGAGAACTTGGAAAACTCAGATTTCTGGGCTCCACCCAAACAATTTTTGATTCAGTTCGTCTGGGCTGGAGTCTGAGAATTTGCATTTCTAACACATTTCCCACGTGATGCTGTTGCTGATGGCCCCGCAACCACACTTTGAGAATCATTGGTTTGCTTGTTAACTTCAACTAAAGTTAAAAAAAAACAGAAAACTCCACAAACTTCCAGTTACAAGATAAATAAGTTTTGGGGTTGTAATGTACAACATGATAACTATAGTTAATACCATACTGTATATGTGAAAATTGCTAAGAGAGTACATCACAAAAGTTCTCATCACAAGGAAAAAAAACTGTAACTATGTGAGGTGATGGATGTTAATTAAACTTACTGTGGTGATCATTTCACCATTATACATATACTAAATGATTATGTTGTACACCTTAAACTTATACAATGCTATGTGCCAATTATTTCTCAATAAAACTGGGGGAAAATTAAAAAAAATACTGCATCTTGTCACTCCTCATTCCAAATCTCTGGCACCTTGGATCCTTCTTAACTTGTTTTGGTGATAAAAGCACTTATCACCTTCTAACATACTATATATTTCACTTATTACTTGTATTTATTGTGTGTCTTCTCTGCTAGAATATAATCTCCTTGAGTGCAGGGGTCTTTGTTTTGTTCCTGAACACATCCTAAGCCCTTGGCACATAGTAGGCACTCAATGTATATCCATTGAATGAACGAATGAATGAATGAATACGTTAGGTACATTGTATAACATACTGTTTCAAGTCAGTGCTATATAACAGTATCTTTTTGAAAATGTTGCCTGTTGCTATACAAGACAGTTACAAGTATCTAAATTACTCAATGACAAATTAATTTCCTTTCCTGTTTTATCTGCTTGTTAGTCCATACATTCTTATTTTTAGACATTTCTACTAGTGGTCTGAGGATGTGGAATATACACATACACATATCTATTTAAATATATCCTGTACAAATGGTGTTAGGGCTGAATATATTCTAGATTGAAACAGTTTCATAAGCAGACCCTTCAGTCAGCACATGGAGTTAAGGAAACTACATTTTAGTCCCTAAGGTACTGTGGATTTTAAAGAAGTAATTATCTTTGACATAAGGTATTTTTAGTCAATAAAGAGTAGAAACTCTATAGTATTACTTCCCACTGTCTATCTTATAGGACAACAGTTATTACAATACTAGTTTTCATTTCTTGGGGGCTTACTATATGACAAGCAATGCGCTAAACACTCCACATACTTTAGCTTATGTAATTCTCATTACAACCCTGTTGGGAGAAGGAAATCGAAGTGCAAAGAGCTTCAACAGCTGGCATGGGATGACACGGCCATGAGGGGCAGGGAAAGCTTCTACTCTAGATCTGTTTGAAACCTATTAAAATGAAAGTCTGAGTACAACAAGGAGCAGGAGTAAAACAGAATTCTTGGAGAAATATTATGACGTAAATCCAAATTTGGGGCTCAAGGTTGAAAGGGAGCTGTTCCACATTCTATCTTCCAAAGTCTAAGCGAGAATGCTTGTAACAAGTAAGACAACTCATATTTCATGTAGGTATCTCCTGCCTGAGGTTAAAACTGTATTTTCAAGAGCAATAGAATTTTTCCTTTAAATTAAAAACAAACCCAAGATTTTAAATGATTGTTTCCCATTGTATTGCTCCTTTCCTGTCACTGTTTTTTTTTTTTTTTATTGCGGTACGTGGGCCTCTCACTGCTGTGGCCTCTCCCGTTGCGGAGCACAGGCTCCGGATGTGCAGGCTCAGCGGCCATGGCTCACGGGCCCAGCTGCTCCGCGGCATGTGGGATCTTCCTGGACCGGGGCACGAACCCGTGTCCCCTGCATCGGCAGGCGGATTCTCAACCACTGCACCACCAGGGATGCCCCTGTCACTGTTTTTGATCTAGAACGTGGAGTCCTTGGCGGGGAAAGGAAGGGCATGATCATTCATCTCCATTAACAGTCTTGAGTGGTTTCTGTTATCTAATAATTTCTGAGTTGACAGACATGGAAATGCTCATGTAGTTAAATGACTATTCATCCACACTGGACTTCTACTTAAGCTCTGCATATATCTTTCACAGTCACGTTTCAGGTAATGTCTCATTAATTGAGCAGATCTTTGAAGATTCTACTCTTTTTTCAAATAAACCTCTTCTTGGAGTTATACCAACAAAAAAGCAGAACCATTCTGTAACAGTTTAGTATTTGGGGGAAGAGTAGGGAATTATTGTTATGTTCTAAATTCATTTATGATACATTGCTACATTAGAGCAGAGTCAACCAAACTGCGTTCACAATGAAACCAAAACCTGTCATTTTTCAGGTGTTCAAATTCACTGCAGAGATGAACACTAGAATGACCCAAGTGCAGATAACCACTCTTTCTTTCATCTATTTGAGTCCATTATTGTCTGCGTCCTACTCATATGTTTGGTCTTAAGATGATCTTAAATATATCTCCCTCTTCATCATTCTTTTTTCTCTTTTATTAGTCATCTTGTTTTCCAAAATGTGGTGCTATAGGAAACAAATTTACTTCATGGAGAGTGAGAAAGAACATTGTTTTTATGAATATTGTACTGTTTCCACCTAACAGATTGAAAATTCTTACTCCTTATTAATGAAGTTAACTGATGTGTGTGAGTGGATTGTCTGAGAATTTCATGACCTCTCTCCCATGCGTGAGCAAATGAAGGATGGAGAGTCATCTCTTTTGTACAAATCAACCTTTTTTTTTTTTTTCCCCAGTAACCATTAATTCACTTACATTTGCAAGCATCTGGGGCAGAGAAAGGTCTTCGGAGGTCCCGGTAGAAGCCTGGCTTACATCGTTGGCAATGCTGACCTTCTGTGTTGTGCTGACAGTCATTGCAGACGCCACCACTACGATTCCCTGATGCCTCCCACACATTAATGTCAAAGTGACAGGCATCAGCATGTCCATTGCACTTGCAGGCTGGGAAAAAGAAGCATGGGAGGAAAACAAAGAATTAAAAATAAAATGACAGGTTCTCTAATATTCAGGCAGTTAAAAGTAGGGTAAGCTGATTTCTAATTTTTAAAAATTTAGTTTTTTCACACTCAGAGACATAGAGAACAGACTTGTGGCTGCCAAGGGGGAGGGGAGATGGGGGAGGGATGGAGTGGCAGTTCGGGGTTAGCAGATGCAAACAATTATATATAGGATGGATAAACAACAAGGTCTTACTGTGCAGCACAGGGAACTATATTCAATATCCTGTGATAAACCGTAATGGAAAAGAATATTTTTAAAAGAATGTATATATATGTACATACATCTATATGTATGTATAACTGAATCACTTCGCTGTACAGCAGAAATTAACACAACGTTGTAAATCAACTATGCTTCCATTAAAAAAAATTTAGTTTTTTGAACAGTATACATTTTCACAGTACAAGATCCAAAACAGTATAAAAACATTTATACATTAAGAACTCTTTCACCCTGTTTCCTCTGGCCTTCAGTAGCTGCTTTCCTTTCTTCCTTCCTTCCTTCTCTTTCTCCCCTCCTTCCCTCCCTCCTTCCTCCGAGCCTAGAAGGAACCTTCTGGTGGACAGGGGTTAGTAACTTGGCAGATAGATTGATTTACCTTTCATGAAGTACTATTCCTCAGCTATTGCTGTACTGGTGAGTATGAGGTAGTCTCCTATAGAAGCCTTAATTTTCTTATAGAAGAGGCTTGCAGAGTTTCTTATATAACAATTTCTCAAAGGCATTTCTAAGATTATCAGTCAATAGTGCCAAGTGACAAGTCTCTGTGTTCTATATGTATTTAGATATGCAGCTGGTTTCGGTGGAAAGGGCCAGAATGGCACTCTAGGAATTTAGGAGAAATTCTTTAGATTCTCTTGATGAGTGATTTGAATAAGGATCCAGACTTTTTTCTGGAGGTCAACTGCATTTGAAAATGTTTGTGCTATTGTTTTTCATTGTTTCCTTGATGTGTTATGATATTTTGACCAGACTCATAGTCTTTAAAAAGCATATTGTAAGATAATTTAAGACTTATGCTTAGAGGAAATCCTTTACATTTCCTAGAAACTAAAATAAATCAGTTATGATTCCAAATTATGTAAGGGAAGAGACTTCTCACAATTTTACCCACTGTACTTGCCTTTAAATCCTAGTAAAACTGGATACATATGGGAACATATGTATACATATAACTGATTAAATTTGTGATAAAGCAAAAAATAAAAAAATAAAAAATAAATAAAAAAAAAAAAAATCCTAGTAAAACTGAAGTCTGTGAGTGTAAAAGTTGTTACGGGCATGTGTATTTCTCTGTGCATGTGTATTTCTATTTCATGTATATTTCATTTTGAATTGCAAAGAAAAAAATGATTCACGTTCCCATATTTTTTACCCTTCTATCTAATCTCCAACCTCAAACCCAAAGTTAGCCATGGCAATGTTAGTCTCATTCTTGACGAATTGGCTTAGTTTTAAATCTAATTTGTCACTACAAGTATCATAAGTGAAAAGAAAGGCATTATGGTATTACAGAAAAAAAGCATTTAATTTGGAGTCTGAAGAGCAGGGATCAAGTCCTGACTCTATCATTTACTAACTTTGGCAAGTTACTTAATCTTATTGAGCCTCAGTTTCCTGATCTCTAAAATGGGATTGACACCACCTACTTTATAGGGTTGTTTTGAGAACTGAATTCAAGATAGCTATTTTCATGATTATAATTCAATATCTCAGCTATGATGGTAACTGCACATTCTAATCCTCAGTTGCTCTTGCGTCTAGCCATGTTTTATTATGTCAAAGTCTCAGGGAGGGTGCTTAGGTCCCACGTAGTGTCCCAGCAAATGGGCAACACATTCTTGGCAAAATAGTATATCGGTGATTTTGCAAGCAGTAATTGTTTCCAAATGGCTGAAGTTACAGTGGGCAGTGATATGGTTTATGTTTGATATGGGCCACTACTTTATATTGTGTTTCTAGAGACAACAAAGAGTCCATGGATGTTTACTTTACAAAGAAGGCTTTGAGTCTGTGTGTTTGGTACTTACTTCTGCACTCTTTTGGAGACCCTGTTTTGCCATCAGCTGCCTCCCAGGGGCGGTCATTGTATAAAGGTGCACAATGTTGGCAGTGGGTGCCTGCTGTGTTGTGCTTACACATACACTTTCCATGGACCTGCAAACAAAAATAAGTAAGCACTATGAGCACAAACAATGCTAGGAAAGAACACTCTTCCCACAACCTCATCTCATTGGTTGGCTTTAGCCATATGACATTCATTCATTTTTGCTAAGAAGTTAGTCATCAAGATGAAAGATCCTTTCTTTAGTTTGTCTTGTTGTTAATTCATATCCTTGGCTGTAGGATATGTGACCCTAATGAGCAATTCTGAGATACTGGCTAGGCATTTACTTAAATTTTTTTGGTTTTGTTTTTTGTTGTTTTTTGTATTTTGTTTCTGTTTTTTTAATTACTTATTTATTTTTGGCTGCGTTGGGTCTTCGTTGCAGTGTGTGGGCTTCTCATTGTGGTGGCTTCTCTTGTTTCAGAGCACGGGCTCTAGGCACACGGGCTTCAGTAGTTGTGGCACACCAGCTCAGTAGTTGTGGCTTGCAGGCTCTAGAGCGCAGGCTCAGTAGTTGTGGTGCACGGGCTTAGTTGCTCCATGGCACGTGGGATCTTCCCGGTCCAGGGCTCAAACCCGTGTCCCCTGCATTGGCAGGCGGATTCTTAACCACTGCACCACCAGGGAAGCCCTACTTAAATTTTTAATACCTTTAAATTATTTTTTTCTTTACACAGAATTAATACATCTTCAATATAGAAAACTTAGAAATCTGTAATCCCATCACAAAGTGACATCATTATCAACACTTGAAGCATATATTTGAGGTACTTTAAAAATAAAATTATATTTAATAAAATTTTAAAAAACACAATTATATTTAAAACTTCTTTTTTGGATTGAGATCATCATTTCATGTCATTAAATATTCTTGTACAACACACATTTTAATGGCTCCCTTGTATGATGTAAAATTTATTTGACCAATCACCTATTTTTTGCCATTTAGGCTTTAAAATATTTTTACATACTATATTTTAATTCTATAATGAATATCCTTGTAGCTAACAATTTGTGTACATCTTTATTAGGAATGTGTTTTCTAGAGGTAAAATTGAACAGTCAACATTTGTATATTTTTAAGGCTTTGAACACATTTTGTCATAATGACTGGGCATTTTCTTTTAATCCCACAATTCAGAGTAGTTGAGGGTTTTTAAAATAGTATTTCTCACAGGGAGGAATACTTTAGTGGAATTATCTGGGATCTGAGAGTTTTATGAGAATTTTAATATTTTTTGTATTATCTCACCAATAATTTCTTTTTTTAAAATTTATTTATTTATTTTTTTGGCAGCGTTGGGTCTTCATTGCTGCACACGGGCTTTCTCTAGTTGCGGTGAGTGGAGACTACTCTTCATTGCGGTTCTCAGGCTTCTCATTGCAGTGGCTTCTCTTGTTGTGGAGCACAGGCTCTAGATGCACAGGCTTCAGTAGTTGTGGCTCACGGGCTCAGTAGTTGTGGCTCATGGGCTCAGTAGTTGTGGCTCGCGGGCTCTAGAGCGCAGGCTCAGTACCTGTGGTGCACGGGCTTAGTTGCTCTGCGGCATGTGGGATCCTCCCAGACCAGGGATAGAACCCGTGTCCCCTGCATTGGCAGGCGGATTCTTTACCACTGCGCCACCAGGGAAGTCCCCACACATTCACAGATTTCCCCTAGCCTCCTAGCACCGCAGCTTGGTTAATTTTGTTTCCTCTTCCTGGAAAGTCTCTTCCCTTCTGCCTGTCAGAAATACTGCCCAACTTCAAGAACCATCTCAAAACCCAGTCCCTCTCATAAAGTCCTAAATAATTTCTAAAAATTAATACTTGGGATCATCTGGGATAGTTCCTAATAACTAAGTATTGCCCTGAATTCCAGTAGCAAAATGCATTTATTGACACATGATGTCATGACTGTACAAATGAACGCTTTGTAAAGCAGCTCAGAATGGGATTCTCAAATTTAGATCTATGAGGTATTGTTGTTGTTTTCTTGAGAAACAGTGTAAGAGGTAAATCAGCATAAAGGTAATAAATTATATCAACCAGTCAACAATTATTTAATGAATATCTACAAGAGAGAGTTGCTATGTTAGGCAATGTTTTGTACACAAAGCATTACAAAACATGATTTCTGTCTTTAAGCAAAGTATAATGTAGCTGGAAAAAAAATTTACATGGAAAAAAATTACAGATAAACAAGACAGTAAATAAATACCTAAGAAACAAAATGATGTTGGAATTCAAAGGATGCAGAAATCACCATAGATTAGCAGTTGTTGAGGACTTCATGAGAGGGACTGGGTTTTGAGACGGTTCTTGAAGTTGGGCAGTATTTCTGACAGGCAGAAGGGAAGAGACTTTCCAGGAAGAGGAAACAAAATTAACCAAGCTGCAGTGCTAGGAGGCTAGGGGAAATCTGTGAACAAAGTTTATTTTAATACATCCAAAATATTCTGACTGTGATGATAAAGGAGCTACTAAAAACAACATGTACTTAGAGTGGCCAGAAACAAAATGAATCTTAGAGTTCAACAAATGTGGAAATAACCAAAACCAGTACATTGATGTACTATTGCGGGACCTAATTTAACACTTGTGTAAGTTGTGTTATCTTATCCAGGATCCCCTTTCTCTTTTCATTCCCTTGGTATATATGTCTTTGGTTCTACAGGTAGAGGAACTCTGAAAATAGCATATGCATTATCCAAGTGTGTTACATGACTACTGTAGACTTTTATGCACACATAAAGTTCAAGTGCAGGATTTATTCAGGGCTTGGAGGACAACAGCCTACTTGTGAATGAATCACATGAGGCCTAAGAGTTATAATCTGGGAAATTTCATAAATAATAATTTTGGTGGCCATCTTGCTAAATTTAATTTCTATGTATTGTAAAGTAAGGTTTTTGTGCTTAATGAAAATTAATTATAGCTGTCCTTTTCGTTCTTAGGGATTAGCCAGGATATAGATTTTTTAAATGGTAGAATTGACTCAGAGTACAATGCTGTTGCAAAAACTTTTGTTGATTTTCTTTATAGAAACTCAGCTAATATTATAGATTCAACTTACTGGTTTTGCTCTTGGAATGCCCAAGTGTAAGGTGAGTTATAGTTACCTATTTTCCTGGGCTTCTCTTTGTGAGTATGTCTGCTAGGAGCTGTTTATACATAAAGTCCCATGGAGTTGTAAGAGTTTACCATACATCACTATTCACATGTCCAGGCAAGAGCTAAAGACAAATTTGCACTTAAATTTGGAGATCTGCAGGAATTCAATTTCTACTGCTCTGTAAGAATGAGGTCTTTTCATCCTAGCTCCTGGATATCTAATTTTTCATATATTCTGGTAGAAATGCTCCAGTCCAACTGCTTTTTATTAAACATTTTAAATTCAACATTCCTTATCATAATGAAAAAGATAGAAATTCTATCAAATAACTTCTGCATGGTAAGATTCTTTTTTTTTTTTTTTTTTTTTTTCCGGTACGCGGGCCTCTCACTGTTGTGGCCTCTCCCGTTGCGGAGCACAGGCTCCGGATGCGCAGGCTCCGGATGCGCAGGCTCAGCGGCCATGGCTCACGGGCCTAGCCGCTCCGCGGCATATGGGATCCTCCCGGACCGGGGCACGAACCCGTATCCCCTGCATTGGCAGGCGGACTCTCAACCACTGCGCCACCAGGGAGGCCCAAGATTCTTTTTTAATTGAAATATAGTTGGTTTACAATGCTGTGTTAATTTCTACTGTACAGCAAAGTGATTCAGTTATGTGCATATATATATATATTCTTTTTTATATTTTCCATTATGGTTTATCACAGGATATTGAATATAGTTCACTGTGCTATACAGTAAGACCTTGTTTATCCATTCTATATCTAATAGTTTGTATCTGTTAACCCCAAACTCCAACTTCTTCCCTCTTCAACCCCCCTCCCCCTTGCTAATCACAAGTCTGTTCTCTATGTCTGTGAGTCTGTTTCTGTTTCGTAGATAAGTTCATTTGTGTCATATTCTAGATTTGAATGGTAAGATTCTTTAAAGGCTCTCAGTAAAAGATGGATGATTCTTTGTTTACTTGTACTAGATCCTGATTTCAAACAAAATGGAGTCTTTTGAAAAAAATGAATAAGAAAAATCTTCCGAAGTTGAAGAATTTAGTGAAGCAAAGGCATACTTATGTAGCTGGCACAAGTTAGTAGCATAATGAAGATTAGCAGAAAAAGCAGTTTTGTAACTGTCTAAATTCTATAATAACCTGTGAAAAAATAAAAAACAAACCACTACATACAAAACACCCAGGATACAAATATTTGATAGAATTAGAGTCAAAGTTCCTAGAATAAACCATCCCTAATTCATCATTGCTGTTAAGGAGATTATATGGAATACTATCCGAGGAGGGCATTTGAAACAATGTTAAGAAGTCCAAAGTAAATATAGTAGAGACCAAGGTCAATAATTGCTATCTGTATAAAACTCTAAGTGCGGTCACTGAGGTTGTGTCTTGAAGAGTACCTAGGATTTTCCTTAGGGAACAAAGACAAGAAGATAACCCCAAAGGAATATTCTGAATACTCAGTAAGTAAACCAGAGGACATGTGTTGAATAAGTAGGTTCTATCTAGACCACAGAATACATTAAATAACTTAAGAATGATGAATTTATCCTGTAATACTGAAGATCCATTGAAGATTTTTGAGTAAGGAAGTGATTGAAAGGTATATTATATATACTTTATTTTCCTCTCTTTTAAAAGATTTCCTTTTATCTCCTATCTTGTCTGTTATGTTGTTTCTTCTCCCTCCTTTATTATTTCTTTTCCAAAATTTTTTACCCCAGCTTATACCTTCCAACAGCCAATGGCAGTCAAATGTATTTTCTGATAATGTTTGGAATTTTAAAAGGTTTTTAGTTTTTATTTTATTGCTTTTTTGTATCCTTCCTACTTTTAAAACAACCAGTTATTGAATACTATATAAACATAGATGCTGCAAATTATTGCTACTTTTCTTTAGAGGAACTAAACTATCATTATAAGTCAGTTTATCTGGTTTGGTCTTGGAATGCCCAGGGCCTATATGTAGTTTCACCCAACTCATAGGTTAGTCCTGGCCCACAAATTCCAGGCCTCAGGAGGCCACAGACATTTAGGGAAACCTCATCAAACATTCACATGTATCACAAGATAATGTGGACAGGTCAGTTCCCTCTGGAGTAAAGATTTCAGAGCATTCCCTCATTCCTGCATGCCAAGGATTGGGATGAACCTCCCAGGGTCTGAAAGATGCCAGCCCAGCAAATATTTCTGCACACAGAAAAATTCAAGGAGCTGTCATTTTGAGAATTACCAAAAATAGCTGTAAATCATTACCTAGACCATTTGAAACAAGAAATCCTTCCTCAGCAATACAACTGTTACAGTTCAAGCTTGAAAGATCACCCACTATTTGATGCTCGTGAAAAATGTGCAAGTAAAACTAGATCTTCATTGAAAAAAAAAACCAAAACAGAAAAAGGAAAATTTAGTAACATGTTAAACATAGCTCTTATTTGGTACAGAAACATAAGCTAGATAAAGAGCAGGAAAATGGGATTATGTATTTAAGGCTTAGTTGAAGAAGAGTGATGCCTGGCTTTATAATTGGAAAATGAGAAATCTATTTCAACAAAAAAACTACAACTCCTAATTATCTAAGAGGTATACCTCTTAGATAATACCTTGGCATTTTGGATATTCTATGAATTTCATAAACTCCTTTGTTATGCTGAGAGTATGTTTCTCTGTTGATGTCAAAAGTTTTCCTACCTATATCTGAAACCAAGCAAGATCCTGTGGGACTTCTGGGCATGAAAGCCTTTATGTGTTCCCTGTTTTTTGTTTGCAGGGAATAGACTTCAGCCTCCATGACCTCCCCTGAGTCCCAAAGGGCAGGTCCAAACAGTTGCTAATCAAGGAATGGAGGGGATGCAAAGATAAGGGAGGAGCAGCCAAGAAACAGTAGTGCAGCCTTGGGGCAGGGTCCTGCTTCTGCCTCAAGGGACACACATAACAATATCTTTAAGCTCTTTACAGAACTAAAATTCCCAACGAATGGAAGATGTTCGCATTCTTCATTCCAGAGAAGCTTATCAAGAGACTACCTGAGGCCAGATTAAAGGAGTGCAGGCCCTGCACACACCCTGACCCTTATCAACAATTCCGCCCTTGAACCATTGCTATAAACTCCTCACCAAATCCTCCCAGGTTGGGACACACACTTTTGAGAGGCATGAGCCTGCTGTGTCCCTCTTTGCCTGGCAAAGCAATAAAGCTATTCTTTTCTACTTCACCCAAAACTCTGTTTCCAAGATTTGATTCAGCACCAGTGCACAGAGTCCAAGTTTTCAGCCTCATGTCTAATAGTATTTCTTTGTTACTAATATTAACCTACTTGCAAGTCATTTTTAGCATATTTATCTTACAAGGAGGGAATCATACAAACTTTGAACCAGTAATTTAAGGAATTACTGGAACAACTTGCTTATTAATACCTGTGCACTTTGACAAATATTATATATTAGAGGCAAATAGACATGGAAGAGAAAATACCACTCCTTCATATGTAAGGCTATAGAAGTAAGAATCTAGGTGGGTGCAAAATGAGGAAACAATTCTTTCAAATCCGTCATTAGAAGATACACATCTTGCTTAGAAAAGCTGCTTTCTTTTTTATTATTTTTATTTATTTATTTATTTTTGTCTCTGTTGGGTCTTCGTTGCTGCGCGTGAGCTTTCTCTAGTTGTGGCGAGCAGGGGCTACTCTTCATTGAGGTGTGAAGACTTCTCATTGGGGTGGCTTCTCTTGTTGCAGAGCATGGGCTCTAGGTACATGGGCTTCAGTAGTCGTGGCTCACAGGTTCTAGAGCGCAGGCTCAGTAGTTGTGGCACACAGGCTTAGTTGCTCCACAGTATGTGGGATCTTCCTGAACCAGGGCTTGAACCCGTGTCCCCTGCATTGGCAGGCAGATTCTTAACCACTGTGCCACCAGGGAAGCCCGAAAAGCTGCTTTTTAATTGTTTGCTTTGGGGCAGAAGGCCTTCTAGTAGTCAGCAAACATAGAGTTGAGGAAATTGGCCATGGCAGGAGGTTGTGAGAATCTGGTTGTTTGCCATGTCAAGCATATGGGTTGGACAATCACTTATCAAGATGTTGTAGAATATTTAAACATTAGATGGAAGATTGGCTTTGACAACTTGTAAGGTCCTTCTAGTCTTAAGGTTCTATGATTCTAAGCCCTGCTGCTCTGTATTGTGAATACTGCCTGGTTGTAGGCAACTATCCATAATCCTTTCTGAGCTAGCAGATAAGACCCAAATGTCATATGGCTGGGTCCTGTTGGCATCTCTCCAATGCAGCATGTTTCCAAATGATGTGAAATTCAAACAAGGCAGAGCTAGGAGAATATCTCTTCTTTGTTGCAGGCACTACCCGATGTGGCACAAATGAAAAATAAATGTTAATAGTCTCTGAAGATGGATTTGCATTTGTCAATAATGACTATACCTAAACTAAATTGTATTCTTTCTGATTTTTCTTCTACTGTTTTCCTCCTTCTGAACTGCATTTTCCCGATTGCTTGTGACTAAAGTAATTGTAGACTGTCATGCTAGCACCTGCCTTCCAAATAAAGGTATATTTCATCATCTGGTGATGCTCACCACAGACATTCACCATAATGGAATTATCAAAGCGAATAATCAATCTGGTTAAAGCTTTGAAGGACTCAAATTAACTGAATTGTTTTGTGAATGTCTGATAAAATTTACTTCCCAACTGCTTTCCAAGAAAGAAAGGACCAACTATTGTTCATGTCCTACTAAACTTTGTAAAGAAAGTTAGCGGAAAAAAAGATTTTACAGCTAAATATTCAGAAATTCCTGAATTTCATCAATTGACTAATTTCCTTGAGCTCTTGTGCCATTATTGTTTACATATACATGATTTTATTTTCATTCTTTGAATTCCAGTGGGAAATGAATATTCTTTCATACCATCATTGGAACTTTAAAAAATGTTTGTGAAAAAAGGATACAAACAGTGCCTATTCTATGAACCTAAGAAAAATGCCCACTTAAAGGCAGCTGTGGCAATTCACGGACCTCCATTTAGCTGTGACAAACTAATGATTTAGAAAGTGGAACAATGCTTTGTAGCACCTTAAGACAAAATGTAAAGGCAAAAATCTGATTTAATTTCTAAAGAGATAGTATGTCCCTTTTAGAGAAAAGGATTAACTTCTAAAAGAATGAACTTCTTATGCATGAAAAGAGATAAATTCTAGTAAAGGCTAGCCTGTTAGAACCTGCTCCTCTTAAGCAGGGCAAAAACAGGCACAACAATGCTACAGCATAAACCTTTGAATAGAAAGCATTGTGAGGAAAACATGTCTTTTCATTAACAAATAAAATATTCCTCTACCCCTATTAAAGGTTTGCATCCTTTAACAGAAGAAGTGGGAGTTCTATGGTGAATATGAAGCATAATAATTGAGTTTGGTAAAAGGGGGCTTGAAACATACTGTCAGAATGGGATAAAATAGGCTGAAGCCCGAGTATTCCAAACCCTTGCCCAATAATATATATAGCAAGAATGTAAGAAGTTGAAAAGCTCTACAGTCTATTCCTTGGTCTATACTTTAACACTAGAGAAAACGGGACTTGTAAGAAAGCATGGGCAAAAAAATAAAGAGGTATAGAGCAGAAACAATTATGAGCAAAGAATGAAAATCAGCCACGAGAGGCTTCCCTGTCAGCCTGTTGCCTGAAATTCTTCCTACTGGGACTCATTCCTTTAGCTTCTGAATGGTGCTTTAGGTTCAAGAGCTCCCTACAAAAATGTACTTAAGCTCAGAAGGCGTAAATCCTTAAATTATTAGCAACAAACATATCAGCAGGGATTATAACCATCTGTTTTCAATCCTAAAACTGTACTGAGTTGCTTAAAGGAGGGAAGTAGTTTCCTGGTGGAAGGAAAGGGAATGTCTAAAGGGGAGAGGGAAGGAGCCAAAGACAAACTGTGCCTACTTCCCTATTTTGCCAAGAAACTTGCTCTGGCTGACAAACCTGGAAAAAAAAACAAAAACAAAAAACATGCATGAAGCCAATACACATTTCATAGGAAAACTGCATGTAAGTACACTGTATGGTAATCATGTTTATATACCTCTCTCCACTAAACTCTTGCAGGGAAGAAACTGTGGCTTAAATTTCTTTGAATCCCCAGTAACTGGCATATAATAGGTTTTCAATCAATATGTTAATTTTTTTTATTCAGCCAATGTATATTCAAATGAGCATTGAGAACCTTAGTTATTGAGTTTAGTTCCATTTTAAAAACTTCCCAAGAAAGCAGGGTGCTAATTATTCATTTGAAGGGGGAATAGGATACTTTTGTTTGTCACAGAGCAGGATTTTGGGCAGAGTAGGATTGAAAGACATTCAGCTTTGTCCAGAGTGCTCCTGGTCAAGGAATATTGGTAAATATGATGTTATATAGAGTGGTCATCTATAGTTGATCTGGGAGAACTACTGTAGGCCCAAGGAACATGGATTAGTCAGGGAGGGAAATGGGAACAACAAAGATGAAGAAGAAGATGATGATAATGATGATGATAAATAATAACAATTAATAGTAGTAGTTAATATTGATTAGCACTTAACTAGGTACCAGGCACTGTTCTAGGCATTGTATAAATATTAATTCATTGGATTTACACAAGAATAAGGTAGGTATAATTATTACTTCCATTTCATAAATGAGGAAACTGAAGCCCAAAGAGTTTAAGTAATTTGCCCAAGGTCACAAAGCCAGTAAGTGGTGGAGCTATTTGAATTCTAGCAGTCTGACTCCAGAGCCACCATCTTAACCCTTAAACTATACTATTCTAAAGACCCTGGGGAGTAGGATTTTTGAGGGATCTACTTTGGCCAGATCTCTTCAGTGTGTTACTTAAATAATATTGGTATGTTTCAAACCAATTTGTCCTTGAAGAGCTCCTTGGGACAAAGGCTGGTTTGGACTCAAAGTGAGCCATTTCAAGGGTATTAAGTTCTTGAATGGATTATTTGTCC
Organism: Hyperoodon ampullatus; assembly: GCF_949752795.1. Taxonomy (NCBI): domain Eukaryota; kingdom Metazoa; phylum Chordata; class Mammalia; order Artiodactyla; family Ziphiidae; genus Hyperoodon; species Hyperoodon ampullatus. The sequence continues at coordinate 20,119,112 of NC_136924.1, forward strand.
TATTCCTCTGGGAGAAACCTAGCAGTTTTCAAGATGGGTGAATATAGGAAGATTGGTCCCCATTTCCCATACCTGGCATGAATAAGTTCAGGGCATGTACTGGTAGAGAATACTTTTAGATTCTCATTGGTTCAGTGTAAAATCTGTCTGTACACTGAAAATTCTGATGCCCCCTAGGGGCATTTCTGGGTCACTGCAAGTGTTAACAACTCTTAACATCAGAAACTCCCCTGAATAAATTTGCAAATGGAGATAACAGGAATGTAAATGAATTCTAATTAAAGATTTGCTCTTTGTGAATAGCCTGCCTTTTGTTATGGGCTCTCCCTATTAGATATGATTTGGTAGGGATAGATAGTAATATTATGTAGTGTGATGGCTTTTAAACAGTTAGTTTTTTTGTTTGTTTGTTTTTTTGTTTTTTGTTTTTTGCGGTACATGGGCCTCTCACTGTTGTGGCCTCTCCCGTTGTGGAGCACAGGCTCCAGACACACAGGCTCAGCGGCCATGGCTCACGGGCCCAGCCGCTCCACGGCATGTGGGCTCCTCCCAGACCGGGGCACGAACCCGTGTCCCCTGCATCGGCAGGCGGACTCTCAACCACTGCGCCACCAGGGAAGCCCTAAACAGTTAGTTTTAATTTATAAAGAATGGTAAGTGAGAACACTGTGCATAGCCTAATGATTCAGGTCAATTTTCAGATTCAGGTTGCTGGCTTATTTGAATTTTTTCACGTGCAAAACTTTGTATGCCCCCAAAGCTTTTATTTATATATCTAAATGGCAGTTTTTCTGTGCCATTGTGCATGCTATTTATCATATGAAATCAGGAGTTGAAGTAGTATTCAGAAGCGTGAATCCACACACACAAAATTTCCAAATGCTACTAAATCTGTGTACTCCAAATTGTGGACATTAATTTTAAGATTTCGTAAAGATGTGTTTCAGCAGACCTCTGTTTTGTAGAACTAAGAACTAAAATCACGTTTTGTGGTTTACCTTTCAACATTCATCATGGCGCTTTCTGTGAAATTAGGTGATTGGTCAAAACCAAAAACAAAACAAAGCAAAAACAAACTTTCCAAACCAATTTCCCTGCAGAAAGGAAGGCAGAAACTTCTCCAGGACAGAGAAAAGCATTTTGGGCTTTCCAAATAAATTTCAAAACACTTTTGAGTTAAAAAATATTGTTAATAACATAACCTTATTTAAAAGCCACATGAAAGAAGGTTTTAAAATAATCCCATTGTTTTAAAATGTACTATTAGCTCAACAATGGTTTTAAAGTGAGCACTTTAGTTTAAATTTTGGGTTCTTCAGTAAATTTTAGGTAGGATTCTCTCTTACTCTTCAGAGTGATGATTTCCTAGAATAAAGAAAATCTCTCTCTCTTTGTGAGTCCAGGTATAGGGACTACTTTTATTTATAACAATGGGCTTAAAAGGTTCAAATGTAGCAAGTTTTGGGAAACCACATTATCAACATTATCAGAATACTTTTCTTTCCATATTTCCCTAACTAACAAATAATGTTCTTTTTGCTTGGTAAAATTCAGATAAACTTTGAAATGCTGCCTCCCCCCACCCACAACCCCATGCCAAAAAAAAAAAAAAAAAAGACTAAGTGTTCTGGCTAGCATACTTTTGTGGGTTATCTCTGCCTTTTTTTTTTTTTGTAACTGAAGCATAGTTGATTTACAATGTTGGGTTAGTTTCAGGTGTACAGCAAAGTGATTCAGTTTTTTGTTTGCTTGTTTGTTTGTTTGTTTAACATCTTTATTGGGGTATAATTGCCTTACAATGGTGTGTTAGTTTCTGCTTTATAACAAAGTGAATCAGCTATACATATACATATATCCCCATATCCCCTCCCTCTTGCGTCTCCCTCCCACCCTCCCTATCCCACCCCTCTAGGTGGTCACAAAGCACAGAGCTGATCTCCCTGTACTGTTCGGCTGCTTCCCACTAGCTATCTATTTTACATTTGGTAGTATATGTAAGTCCATGCCACTCTCTAACTTCGTCCCAGCTTACCCTTCCCCCTCCCCGTGTCCTCAAGTCCATTCTCTACGTCTGCGTCTTTATTCCTGTCCTGCCCCTAGGTTCTTCAGAATGATTTTTTTTTTTTTTAGATTCCATATATATGTGTTAGCATACGGTATTTGTTTTTCTCTTCCTGACTTACTTCACTCTGTATGACAGACTCTAGGTCCATCCACCTCACTACAAATAACTCAATTTTGTTTCTTTTTATGGCTGAGTAATATTCCATTGTATATATGTGCTACATCTTCCTTATCCATTCATCTGTCGACGGACACTTAGGTTGCTTCCATGTCCTGGCTATTGTAAATAGAGCTGCAGTGAACATTGTGGTACATGACTCATTTTGAATTATGGTCTTCTCAGGGTATGTGCCCAGTAATGGGATTGCTGGGTCGTATGATAGTTCTATTTTTAGTTTTTTAAGGAACCTCCATACTGTTCTCCATAGTGGCTGTATCAATTTACATTCCCACCAACAGTGCAAGAGGGTTCCCTTTTCTCCACACCCTCTCCAGCATTTATTATTTGTAGACTTTTTGATGATGGCCATTCTGACTGGTGTGAGGTGATACTTCATTGTAGTTTTGATTTGCATTTCTCTAATAATTAGTGATGCTGAGCATCTTTTCACATGCCTGTTGGCCACCTGTATGTCTTCTTTGGAGAATGTCTACTTAGGTCTTCTGCCCATCTCTGCATTTTTATTATCACTGAACCATTTTACAACTCTGTAAGTTGTAGAAAATAAATAATAATTCAAATAACTCTTGTCCATAGAAATGCAAATCAGTTGTGTCTGACAATGCAATTGATCATTGCCCTTCATATTGACCTATTTTGCACCTCTTTGTATATTTCTTCATTTGCCAGTGTATGTGTGGTTCTTCGAATTTTCCTTTGAAGCAGTTATAAGGTCTTACTGGTCCCTCATTAATTACTGAGTTAAGTAAAATGGTTGACACATGTTTATTTTATATCTGTGTGACAGTCATGGCTTTACTCTTTAAAAATGTATCCTTGGGACTTCCCTGGTGGTGCAGTGGTTAAGAATCCGCCTGCCAATGCAGGGGACACGGGTTCAAGTCCTGGTCTGGGAAGATCCCACATGCTGCAGAACAACTAAGCCCATGCGCCACAACTACTGAGCCTGTATTCTATAGCCCGCGAGCCACAACTACTGAGCCCGCTGGCCACAACTACTGAGCCCATGTGCCACAACTACTGAAGCCCGTGTGCCTAGAGCCTGTGCTCTGCAACAAGAGAAGCCACCACAATGAGAAGCCCACGCACCACAACGAAGAGTAGCCCCTGCTCGCCGCAACTAGAGAAAGCCTGCATGCAGCAACGAAGACCCAACACAGCCAAAAATAAATACATAAATTTAAATAAATAAGTTAAAAAAAATTGTATCCTTTAACCTGCCATTTCTTATCCTCCACATGTTACCTAACGTTCTTCTGTCTAGACTACTTGAGGATATACTTCTAAAAGTGGAATTTCAACACGCTTTATATAGCTAAATGGGTTTTGAATGTCTCGTATTTTTACAAGATTAATTCTACTAGCTTCTTTTTTTCAGTTTCATTAGGCACTTTATCTTTCCTGTGGGGACTGTAATAAATATTTCTGCCATAAAAGTGAAAATAGTATTAAACTAAAAATTGTGATGCTCAGGAAGCTTATGAAGATTACATTTAGATAAGATCATACTATTACCAATTTATGTGATTTTTTTTCTATCATTACTTCCTTACATAGTACTATTTCTTATTTGCTTTTTGTTTCCAATGGGTTTTTTTTGTGTGTGTGTGGTACGCAGGCCTCTCACTGTTGTGGCCTCTCCCGTTGCGGAGCACAGCCTCCGGACACGCAGGCTCAGCGGCCATGGCTCACGGGCCCAGCCGCTCCGCGGCATGTGGGATCTTCCCGGACCAGGACACGAACCCGTGTCCCCTGCATCGGCAGGCGGACTCTGAACCACTGTGCCACCAGAGAAGCCCTCCAATGGGTTTTAAGAATTATTTCTGACTACTGGGCTTTTAAAAATTATGTCTGTCCAACAGGTATATTTATTTGGATAAATCCTACAAATGAATAGTTAGGTTACATGCATAATTTGGTTTCAGATTTGCATGTGTACAATGGCAATAAAGTAAGGTACTCTGATTTTAAGACATTTATTTCAGTGTATCTAAGGAATTGCCTCATAATATCAAATTAACTCCTTTTCTCCTCTATAACAGCTACAGTTTCTTCAAGATATAGAACAAGAGAAGATTAACAAATATCATTAGAGTCTTGCTGCAGTTCTTTTTTATAGGCAGACTTTGACTTTCCTAAAATACTATATAAGAAACTATCTTACTATACAGCTAAGGCATCTGAAATTTCTTTCAAGCCCGATTACTGCCTGCGTTACTGTGTTGAGTCACTGGGACAGTTGCTATCATACATAGCCGTGTGACCCACTCCATCTTTGCTCTTCGTTTGATCTCAGTTAAGTCTTGTTTTCATAAGTTCACTTTGCACTTGTCTTTTCATATTTAAACTTTTCCAAGGTCACAACACAAATCAGTGGCAAAACGGAACAGAACTCCCAAGGGAGTCCTAAAATATTAGTCTTCCATCTTAGAACAGTGATGTCATCAGGAAGATTTTGTTTTTTTCCTTCCCACAAACACCTAAAATAACTTCTTATGATAAAATCTCTGGAGGGAAAAAGGTATCATATCAATTTCAATTTTTTAGTATCTATTTAATTTGAATAATTTTAGAAAGAAATAGCAAAAGTAGAATTAACAATATATAACTTCTCCTATGCTGTTAAAACTATCAGACAAGAACCTGAGAAACTAAGTGAAGGGAAAAACTAGAACTCATTTTCTAAGCAACTTATCTCTCAAGCAGCATTTGATGCAAGAAAGAAGGAAGGTCTTGTGGGGTTCTGTTCAATGTCTTTGAGGATTTAGATGGGTTTTTATAATTAGTTGGGGACCAGGTAAATTCTATTAGAAATGCTGTGGGGGATTTTTAGGTACTTTCCACCACATTGACATTCACTTGCTCAATATATTCACATAGCTTTTGGTTATTTTAAAGGAAAATTCCTTGTCACTGACTATTTTGCATTCTTATAAAAAGTTTTTTCTTCCTTTCTTTCTTTTTTTTTTTTTTTTAATTCATTCTAGTTCACATTTCCCACTGTTTTCCTTTTTTCTTGACAGTTCTGTTTAACTGTCACTCAGTATTCTCTACAGTGCAGAGGGTGTTACAAAAGTTGACTTAAGATAAATGAGCCCCTGATTATAGTACAAGAAGCCAGTTGCTAGGGCATGTTTTCTTCCATAGTCTTTTGTTGTTGAATTAATTCATTCAGGTGCTTCTTTTCATATGGAAAATTGCTTGTTTCCAGGTGAATCTTGTAAAACATAGTCTTCATTATTGAGTATGCTCATATGAAAGATTAAGGTGGAAGTACTGATATTAAAAACTTATGCTTGTTTGGCAACTCTATCAGAAAGCAGTCATTACCACATCTGTGATCATTTGAATATGTCCAGAAACAACAACCACAGATACTGAAAGAATTGGTTTTCTTCAATACCCATCCATCCAAAGCTACTGCTTTTTAAAACAGTCAGCTTAATGACTGGGACTTGAAAAGAAATATATTCATTTTGTAAAGTTCCTTTATAACCAGCCATGGATTGGTTGGTTTGTTTTTTAGCTTTTGATTTTTTCTTATTGAGATTATATTCACATAGCATAAAATTCATCATTTTAACAATTTTAAAGCATGCAATTCAGTGATTTTTAGAATATCCAAAAAAATTGTGCAATCATTGCCATCATCTAATTCCAGAGAATTTCCATCGCCCCAAAAAGAAAACCTGTGTCCATTAAGCAGTCACTCCCCATTCCTCCCTGAGCTCCAACTCCTGGCAACCACTGACCTACTTTGTCTTTATGGATTTGCTTTTTCTGGACATTTCATATAAAAGGAATAATACAATATGTGGCCTTTTGTGTCTGGCTTCTCTCACTTAGCATATTGTTTTCAAGGTCCATTTACGTTTTAGCATGTATCAGTACTGCATTCCTTTTTATGGTTGGATAATACTCTATTGTATGGATATACCACATTTTGTTTATTCATTCATCAGTTGATGGACACTGGGTTGTTTCCACTTTTTTTGTTTGTTTGTTTTGTTGTTGTTGTTTTTGTTTTTTTTTGTTTCCACTTTTTGGCTCCTATGAATAATGCTGCTATGAACATTCACGTAAAAGGTTTTGTGTAGACATATGTTTTCAATTCACTTGGGCAGATACTGAGGAATAGAATCACTGGATCATATAATAACTCTATGTTAAACATTTTGAGGACCTGCCAGACAGCAGCAGCACCATTTTACATTCCTGCCAGCAATGTATGAGGGTTCCAATTTCTCTACATCCTCATTAACACTTGTTATTATCTGCCTTTTTGGTTACAGTCATCCTAGTGGATGTGAAGCAGTATCTCACTGTGGTTTTGATTTGCATTTCCCTAATGCCTAAGAATGTCAAGCATCTTTTCATGGGCTTATTGGACATTTGCATGTCTTCTTTGGAAAAATACCTATTTGAACCTTTGCCCTTTTTTTTTTTTTTCAGTACGCGGGCCTCTCACTGTTGTGGCCTCTCCCGTTGCGGAGCACAGGCTCCGGACGCGCGGGCTCAGCGGCCATGGTTCACGGGCCTAGCCACTCCATGGCATGTGGGATCTTCCCGGACCGGGGCGTGAACCCGTGTCCCCTGCATTGGCAGGCGGACTCTCAACCACTGCGCTACCAGGGAAGCCCAACCTTTGCCCATTTTTAAATTGGGTTCTTTTCTTAGCATTATGTAGATAAATGTGACATAAAGAGAATAAATTTTGGAATTAGATACATGGGGTTTCCAACCCCTGCTCTCAATAATCTTGGGTAAATTCCTTAATAAAAAGACATAGCTTCCTACCTATAAAATAAGGATAATAGTAGTGGCTCCATGTATTTGAGGATTAAAAGAGAAAATGTATGTAGATGTGTGACACAATCAAGAACAGTCAGTATTATTGATATTTTTAACATTATTATCTGAAATGAATCTCTTATTTTTTCAGTGCCATTGATTAATTCATTCATATATTGACTGGGGATTTTTTGAACCCACTATATGTTAGACATTGTGACTATCCCAGTATCTGCCATTAAAAAATCAGTAGTTTAGCAGATAGGGAAAGCTGGATATGTAAGCAAATAATACAGTGAAGTAAGTATTTTAATCGTGATAAGTACAGTGGACTCTTGGAGGTCTGAGGAATGATTGGGGCTTTGTGTCAAGGCCACTAATAACCTACTTGTTTGACAAAAGAGGCTGTAATTCTTTGCTTTGCATGTTAGTGAAGTTAGGTGTCAAAGTGTAATTCTCTTTTTATTACCTATGAGAATTGAATTAAATTACAAATGAGAATTAGAAGATAAATATACTACAATTATGATCTTTAGCCTCTATTTAGCATATGGAAATACTACAATTCCATGTTTCCTTTAATTTTAATGCCTACTAGGGGCTTATCTGGGAAACAATGAAACCATTGCCCTTCAGGAATTCTGAGAGCTGACTGAGCCAGCTAAATTACATGCCTGGTACTGGTGCCCTTAGAGATGCAAAAATTGAAGGACAAAGACACTTGACCAGTGTTTACTTTTACAAATTTCGTAATTGTTTGTATATATAACATATTTAATAGTAGGAAAAAGTAATCATTTTTCCATTTCCATATACAATAGATTGTAGTTTTTGAAACCATAATTTTCTCTGCTTTTTCTATCTAAACAGCTCTAGAGAGTTAAAAAAGTATCAGAATTCCATATGATTAAAAAAATCTTATTAAGAATTAACAAATACCATACTACTTCTGTATCCCCACACATGTACTATTTTATTCCATTAAATATTTACATTGCTAAGATGACTCAAGCTCCAATTATAGTATTAAGGTTTTGAATGCCAAGATTAAGAGACCTTGTCTTCCTCACTATTTGAAATGGCTGTGAGCTTCCTCCATCTTGTGGAATAATTATTATATATATCTATATACTTGTCTGTATGTGTGTGTGTGTGTGTGTGTGTGTGTGTGTGTATTTTAAACTTATGTGTCTGGTAACTAAAATTCGCCTCATAAGAGGGAACAGGACTTAAATTACAACTTATCTTCTACTGAATGTAATTGTTTTAAGACAAATTGAAGTACATTTCCAGCTCTTACAAAATTGGCAAGACACAAATGAAATACCACAGAGATATGAGACCTGGGGTTGTGAACCAGAAGTCAGATATCTGTAACCTCAGCTTTTCTCTTTCCATGTAGCTTCACCCTCCACTCACTCCATTATCTTAGCAATTAAACAGGGAGACTAGGCTTTCCAGATCCAGAGATCTGACTCTAGGCTCCCAGCTATCCACAGGATGGACCCCCAAATGCTACTGGACTGAAAAGGAAATATTCATAAGAAAATCTGCAAAGTGCGATATGCCTTGAATATCTAAGGAGTATTTTACAGTAGGAAAAATGTCAAATTTAAGTTGTTGTTTCCCAATTTATAGAACTAGCAGCTTAAACCTGTTAAAGAAACTCATTTTTGTATCCTTACAGTGCCCAAATTTTGACCTAAAAATACACGTGATTCACTTTCTGTAAAGCATGTTCATGAAAAGTTGAATGTACAAATATTATACTATTTGGAGAATCAACCTTACTTTCCTATTGGCTTATATTTTACTTTCAGAGATGTCAGCTCTCACACTAACATTTTAGCTTTCTGGTATTTTTATCCTTCAACCTCTCTGTGAAGTAGTCAAAAGCCTATAAACAAATACTTAAATGTTCTGGGGGAACCCTTGAAAGGAACCCCACAGGGAATTCCTTTCCTGAGTGCAAAATATTATTTTGTAACGCCTCTAGATTTAAAGTTTTCTGGTTTCCTAGTCATCAAATAAAAAGAGTAATCTCAGGCAACTTTTGCCATTAAAAGAGAGTGTGTCTTACTGTTTAGAGGGAAAATAAGGCTAGATTCATTTGCAGTCTTATAGTCAAAACACTAACAGTTTGCAGCCATGAACATGTTTTACTGACTTGCCCTGCTACTAGGAAACACAAGGTAGTAAATGAAGTATAAAGAACACTCTGTACACCTTCTATGTAGTTACTCACTGCCAAGGGACTACTGGCAAAGTTATACTATACTAACATAGGAATATTGAAAGAAGAACTCTAAGACCTTGAAATGAATTGAGAATAGTCTCACACTAACTGCATCAAGCTGACAGTTTCTATTTTGTTAATATTAGGAATACAACATTGCACGCCCCTTGGTGATAGGATTACCCATTCCTCCTGGTCTAATGTGACAAGTGAACTGCTTGGGATTGCTGCTGCCTTTCATTAGCAGTGAAAATGATTTATGGCTAGAGATGGAAGTAAAGAATGGTAGATCCAGAAATCCCTCTTCCTAATAAAACCAAAGATACTGATCAAAGATGATTCATACCCCCCAAAAGATAGTCACTTCTGAATTATTTTCTTTGTAGATTTTCCAAACTTATTGCTTTTACTCTTTCTTTCTTCCCTTTGGGCCATTTCAGTAATGAATAGAAGAGAAGAGAGAATCAATGATAATTTCTGGTTCAACAGAAATTAGATGACTTGGATAGATTACCTATTCCTATAAAAATAGTCTTTTAAATGAGAGTTTTTTCCTTGGTACCATATTGGTGGTGGAGGTAGGGTATGGTAGTAAGAACTCTGAATGTGAGAAATTGCTCTCTATCACTGTGACTACAAGCAGGTAAATTAATCTCTCTGTACCTCAGTTCCCCTTATCTGCAGAATAGAAACAAAAATGCTTATCTTCTAGGATTGTAGTAAGGATCAAGTGAAATAATGCATGGGAAAGGGCTTTATAAAATATAAAACAAGGAAACTTTGGTTGTGGGAATAGTGTTTTGTCTCTTGTGTCCTCACTTCCCTCTTTGCTCAGTTTATTTATTTTTTATTTATTTATTTTTTGGCTGGGCCGCACAGACCCATGCCCTCATCAGTGAAAGCTAACCACTGGACAACCAGGGAATTCCCTTTGCTCAGTTTAGATTCCATGATCCATGATGATAATCAATCACTTGAGCCCACCCCTACCACACTTGCCCTCCTGTGCTTTCTCCCCTCTTTTTTACTCTGTTCTTGGCATAATATCAAGTATAGGTTAAGTACAGATTAAGTTTTTAACAACACAACAACAACAACAAAAAGAGAATGGGTGGTGAATTTAACCTGAGCTCTACTTTTTATTAACTTTTGGGAAATCAGTTAGCATTCCCAAGCCTTAGGCCTCAGTTCCTCGTCTATGAAAGAAAGTGATGATGATACTTCCTGCAGTTGTTGTGAAGATAAAATTCAATAACATTTGTAACATGACAGCACAAGACCTGGCACACTATAAGCATTTAATAAGTTGTAACTATTATCAGCAGTATTTATAATCCATGATAATTATTTTTTCTCTGCTGAGAAGACCTGACACTAATTTATAGATGTTCATTTCCAAATATACATGCATGTTTTCTATATGAAAATATTTTAAAATTCTGATTTAATATTCTCATTTAATAACTTTATTGATTGTTTTTAAACCCTCTGCTCTTTTCCTTAATACCTGAAGAGCCAAAAGCTTTCTAATTATTATTGTACATTTGGCTTATTCACAGTACAAAAAGAATTTTTAAAAAGAAAACTATGGTCTTAAATCTGTCCTGAATTTATAAAACATGACATATAAGATGTGCAAATATAAATACATGAATAAATGTATTCAGATTCAGATTAGAAAAATTTTTGTAATGAAACTATATGAATGATTCTGAAACTTGCCTTACACAGCTAGGTAGGCTAAGTAATATTTTCCTCAAAACCCACATTATGTTTCCATAGGTTTTAATGTTTTCTTTTAGATTTAGAACACATTTAGTCAAAATGTTGACACTCTTTTATAATGAGTTTCTGGTTACAAAAGAAAAATCCACTTTAACCTTAGTGTAACTCAAGGCATTTAAACAATTCTCCACGGCATTCTATGGCCTCTTGTTATCCAATGAATGATATTTTAGTAAAACAATGAAACGTTCCATGTTCCTTCTTATTACCATCCATCATCCAACAGCTGTAAAATCACCAGCTGCTGGGAAAAAGAGAACTACATCAGTTCTCCCAGCTGCAAGGAGAAAAAGCTTAAGATCTCCTCTTCACATAATTTCTGGGATCCCAGCAGGCTGGAATCAAAGTACAGTTTTCCTTGACACAAAACCTCTAGCCTTGTAAACATGTCAAAAAGCACATACACTATGATTTATTCTTGTCGCTACTGGGGAGAAAGTGTCTGTGAGAAATGTGGTAGAAAAGGCTGAGATAATATAAGATAACAACAGCAATGTAGATAGAGGCTACCATATGCCAGGCACTGGCTATCATATTTTTAAGCCTCACGATAACTATATAAGGTAGACATTGTTCTCATTTTCTTAGGGAACTGAGGTTCAGTGAGACATTAATTTAGTAAATGCTGTGGTGAGTCAAATCCAGATCTATTTGACTCCAATGCTAGGGTCTTAAACACTGCGCTGTTCTGCCTTCCAGTGACATGAACAGATAAGGAAAAATTGAACTGGTGAAGGCTAAATGGAATGGATTGGGAAGAAGGGGAAAATGGAAAAGGTGGTACTACTTTAAAAGACACAGGAGGAGTGTTTAAAGGTAAATGAGGCTGCGAACTGGTACCCCACTTCATGCCTTTTCCTACCCCCCTCTTCCAAAGAAGGAAAATGGCCCTAAAATCTTATATAGCTTAAGAAACAGACTAAGTATCATTTCCATTAACTTCCCTAGTTCTCTATCATCAGCCATCAAAAATTCTAGCCCGTAAAACCAGATTTCATTAACTAATTACTCATCCTCACAACATTGGCTGCAGGGGATTTGGCATAGTCTATAAAGCAGCAGCTCTCAAACTTTAGCAAGCACTGGAATCACCTGAGGGCTTGTTAAACACAGATACCTGAGCCCCATTTTTAGAATTTCTGATTCAGTAGGACTGGATATATATTTGAAATTATAACAAGTTCTCAGGTAATCCCGATGCTGCTGGTGCAGAGACCACACTTTGAGAATGACTGATATAAAGAAAAACTGTGCTAAAGAAAGTCAGATTTATACACACATACCTATGACAAGCTGACTAGTAAAAGAATACTCTCTTAAGAGGCTACCTTCTGTTCTGCAGGCACAATTTATGAATCTGGTTATTTACAGCTGCATATGTATAATGAATGGTGTTCACAGATACACAAATATGGGAGGACAATTGACCTTATGACCATGCTCTTAATAAAGCAAAATACTATGCTTTTAATGTGCAATTTGCTCAGCTAAGCAATCATAGGGATAAGAATATCACATTCAAACCAGGCAACTATGTCCAAATTTAATACCAACTCTTTATAATCCAGAAAAAAATATACATGAAAATAAAATGCACCTAAGCTTAGGGATGGGAAAAATCTGAAACCAGAACCATTCACATTTCTAGTCATAAGCCTCTGCTGGTCCAATTGCTTATGGCTTTTTTTTTTTTTTTTTTTTAAAGAGAGTCGAGACAGCAGGAATTCTTCTGGAACCAGATCCCTGCAAACCATCATGGCCTTGGCCACTTACCTGTTTCTAACCCCTTACCTGGCCCTAGCTCCACGTGTGACTTGGTCTTGCCTGGTTTTGGTACATGCTATAGTTACAGCACTGGGGGCTACCACCATTGTTGCAGAAGTTGAAATCAGTATGAAAGCTGGGGAGTAGGATGTCACAAAATGAGTATTATTTTAAGAAGAAATGGCTTCCAATTTCAAAGGAGCCTGAGGTGAGTAAGGAAATGAGGTTTCCATCCCATAGGGTCTTCTAGGATGGAGACTCCTCATTCTAACATCCTTTTGAAATGGAAAAAAACACTTACTATACAATCCCCTTTACTTGGTTATCCAGATCCTCTTTTTAGGTTGATAGTTATCTATTTGGGTGGCAGGGGGCAGGGTCTACAGTAACTTTAGTGTAACAGAGAAACCAAGCTGCAATAAGTCTACATGATTAGAGCAGATGAAGCTTACCTTTCCAAAGGGTAAAGCCTAAGCCTAGCTGGCAGCACACAAAGATTAACACTAAAGCCCAGGGAATTCTCTTTTCTGGTACAACACTGCATTGGCCTACTCATGATATGAAATGAGTGACTGCACAAACACGCTGAATGAAAGTATGAGGTCCGACTGGCCAGAGGCAACATCCCGACAGGAGATAATCACCGAAGAGGTTGCTGAAATAAAGTGCAGTTACCTACTCTCCACTACTCCTTGCTGAGAGAGGTAGGGTATGGGATGAGCAGTAAATGATGTTCTTCATTCTTCAAATAAGTAAATCCTGATAGGATGGGGTTGATGGTCAATCAAGTAGTAGAACAGGATGAAAATCTAGGCTAGTTCTAGATCTTTCTAAGGAAAAGAACAGCAGTGATAAGGGAAAAGAGAGGAACATTAAAAATGCCTGCAAGTATTAGAAAGGAGAGCCTTCTTTCTTTTCACTTATATAAGACAGGAGACGGCATCTCTTTTTTTTGTTGCAGTGGCAGCAGACTTGCTGGTTTTCACAGAACACGATTTCTGTATTATGGTCTGTTGACAAGGCTCCTCAACCACTGGAGAACAAACAGGCTGACCGTTAATGTCAGAGCTAGGTCTTCTCACGAAGCCTCGGACAGGGGCTATCTCACATACTGGATCCACAGAGGAACCCCCGACACTGCAGGGCGCTTCAGTTAAACTTCTGAAATATTACAGTGGAGTGATTGGCAGGTTTTGGGGGGCTCTGACTTCCTTGCACATGTAAATTCTTACAGAAAAGCTGGAAATATAAGGATGGGGAAGATTTAGTTTAGAGCCACAAAGTTCCAGACACCAGCCACGGATGTTTCTGCCCCATTTCACTACATGTTCTTTTCTGAGAAACACATTGCTGAGTGTTAAGCACTGTGGTTGAAAAAAATGATTCACCCTCCCTCATCCTCCGTGTGAATCTCACAACTGCAGAGGCTGAAGACAGGAAAGTTGTCTCTGTTCCCTCTCATCAGAGAACTCACTTGGTGACCTGGTGGATGTCATGAGCAAGGTAGCCCAGTTGTCTGTGTCCCCTGCCACAGAGATGTGGCTGACCTTTGTCATGTAGATGGAGAATTCCTTGGTCAGCCACTCCACCTGTTCAGGCATTAGCCCTGTGAAATAAAACATGCCAATTTGGTTAGCAATGTGCTGCCCATTGTTGGAGAAGCCCTCTTTCTTGAGGCTGGAGACAAGCTGAATCTGAATCTAATGACACAGTCGGCCATGCCTTTCACTTCTTGCAACCGTTGTTTTTGCAAATCCAGGCTGGTCACAATGGTTAAGGCAGTCAGGGCTCCATTGAGAATACATGGGATGGATCAAGATCTTCAAATGTGACTCCACCCTTTTGGCTTCATCAGCATCTTTGTAGGACCACAGTGAAGGCTCCCACATGCTCACCATGTAAGCCCATGTTCTTGGCATAGGATCGGCAGAGACAACATTAATGCCCTCTTGAATGAAGTGGTACACAGCCCAGACATCCATGTTACCATCACCACTGTCCAAGCCTTGGTAGGCTGGCAGAAGATTGTAGAGAACAGTTGTATTTTAAGACTTTTGCCATCAGCAGACCAGGTCAGAGAGGTGTACTGGGTGGCTCTGCTTTGCTGCTGGTACTGATAACTTCTTGCTTCAGTTCATTTACAATGACCTTGCCCTCCAAGTCCCAGAGCTGGGTGTTGGGGCCCATGGTGGCACAGAGCCAGCAGTGGTTGAGGCAGAAGCACAGGGAATTAATGATGTCCCCACCAACTGGCATGTAAAGGCGCTTGCTTTTATTGAGGTGCCACAGCATGGCCTGGCCATCCTTGCCTTCGGAAGCACAGAGGGATCCATCTGGAGAGACAGTCACAGTGTTCAGGTGGCCCGGGGGGCTGATATGGTTGGACTTCAGTTTGCAGTATTCCAGTTTCCATACCTTAACCAGCTTGTCCCGGGCACAGGAGATGATGATGGGATTGCTGCTGTTGGGTGAGAAGCAGATGCAAGATACCCACTCCCAGTGGCTCTCACCCTGGGCAGTGTATTTGCATATACCCAGAGTATATAATAAAAACTTCCAGAATTTTCTCTTCAGCCTAAGAAAGTGTTGCTAACTCTTTGAAAGTTTACATTCAGAGGATTTACTTTAAAAAAAAAAAAAAAAGAAACCACTGCTTTTTTTTGCGGGGTGGGCCATGTGGCATGCAGGATCTTATTTCCCCGACCAGGGATCGAAACCATGCCCCCTGCAGTGGAAGCGTGGAGTCTTAACCACTGGACCACCAGGGAAGTCTCAAAACTATTGCTTTTAAATGCATACTCATGAATGCTTTACAAGGCTCTTGAGAACTCTGGTAATTTAGTTTGGTTGACCAGAGCCATTCAGATTGTCTCATAGGTCATGAGACAAATCAAATATGGCCTATTCTGGGCCATGTTTTGTGGGCTTCTAAGCTTGTATCTGTCCTTTTGCTCAGGACTCTACCCTGAAATAATCCTATAAGGCTTGGATTAAAAGATAGCTGAGAAAACAAAAGGCCAGTGTCGTGGTCCGTTTGGGCTGCTAGAACAAATTTCCATAGACTGGGTGGATGATAAATAACAGAAATTTATTTCTCACAGTTTTGGAGGCTAGAAGTCTGAGATGAGGGTGTCAGCATGGTCAGGTACTGGTAAAAGCGTTCTTCCAGGTTGTAGACTGCAGACTTCTCACTGTGTCCTCACATGGCAGAAACAGAGTTAGCTAGCTGTCTGGCCTCTTCTTTTAAGAGCACTGATCCCATTCATGAGGGCTCCCCTCTCATGACCTAATTACTTCCCAAAGGCTCCACCTCCATATACCATCACATTGGGATTAGGGTCTCAACATACAGATTTGGGGGTGGGGACACAAACATTCAGTACATTGCAGCCGGCCGGCTCTCCTTCGCTAATGCACTTAAATATAATGGCAGAACTTTATTAGCATCTTACCTCATGCAAATTTTCTTGTTTCAGTCTAGTTGGTTGACATGTATCTAGAATATCTAGGTTATTTTCTATTTGAATAATACCTGAACCCAATTAACTTAGGTATAACAAATTATTCCATCCCTTATTTGAAACAATATTGGTTCAAAAATCCATTAATGAGTAGACACTAGTAGATGTTTGTTGAATGAGTATTGCACTTCCTTCAACTTGGAAGCCCCAGCTTCACTTCTAGAAGTAATAGCATTGTTTCTATTTTTGTAACTTCCTGGCTACTGTCCTAGTCATTTCAGTTACCCCAATGCTATTCTGCACCCCAGCAACTCAGCCCAGCTAACACAGACTATCCTGCTGGCTAGCTGGTTCATGGTCCCTCACGGCCATACCTATATCAGGGCTGGGAGAAAGAAGACAAATGTGTAAGTCTACTCTTTAGGTAATGAAGTAAGGATATTCTGAGGCCTTTTAAGTTTTATTTATGTTTGGTTTGGTTTGATTAGAAGTATCGGAGCAAAATATCAAGTGAAAGAATTAGAGTGTTCTCCTACTTGCCTAATCCTCATTCACAGCTCTGGATGCATCCCAACAAGGTACTTTCTGTCTGAGCCACTTTGTATCTTTTTTGGAAGAAGATGAGGTGAGGACAATGACAGTAATTTTCATCATCTCCCTATTCCTATGTTGCTATCATTCAACCAAACACCTACTGAACACCTTCTTCTGGCTCAGGTAATACACTCGGTCCTGAGGATATGAAGATCACACAGTCTCTGTCCTCAGGAAGTTCGTGATCTCCTGGGAGATGCAAACAAGTAAAAGTTCAGAGGAAAGCGCAATGAGACGTGTGAGCCTAGAGGAAGGAGCATTTAAGTCTTCCGTAGGGTGAGAGGCTACTCTTTTTTTTTTTTTTTTTTTTGCGGTACGCGGGCCTCTCACTGTTGTGGCCTCTCCCGTTGCGGAGCACAGCCTCCGGACGCGCGGGCTCAGCGGCCATGGTTCACGGGCCCAGCCGCTCTGCGGCATGTGGGATCTTCCCGGACCGGGGCACGAACCCGTGTCCCCTGCATCGGCAGGTGGACTCTCAACCACTGCGCCACCAGGGAAGCCCTGAGAGGCTACTCTTTACAGAGGAAAATTATTGTTCATTCTACTGGCTGGCCAGCAAAAGATACTGGGCATTAAATTGAAGTTCTTATTTTTTCCACTCTAAAATCTCCTTAACAATGGCACCCATTTACTGTCAAAGCTGGTTTCTATGTGATAATGCCACAAATATGATTATGCCAACCTCTCCTACTGCTCGCCTTACACTTTATATCTGGAAGTCATGGTACTAAAAACTGGCATGGATGTTTTCCAAGGAATCTGGTTATCATACTTGACTATTTATAATTCTAAAATGGAAGATTAAAAAACAAGTTAATAGGCACTTTATAGGATGGGCATGGAGTCAGAGGAGTGAATCAGCAGAGGAAGAAAGAAGAAGAACCATGTAAGCACAGACGCACTCTAAGGGAACTTAGACTACCAAATGATTTTTTTTCGTAAGTGAGGACTTGTTTTACATACCACGTGGAATGCTCCAGGGGCCTTGACAGGTCTGAAGCCATCAACAGGTATACACTGATCAGCGTGGCCATTACAGAAGCAGCTGCCCTTGACAATGAAGTCATAGATTGCATAGTGCGTAAAATGTTGAGGCTTTGCATTCAGGTTGTTTCTCTGACAGGGACAAGACTGTCGTTTTAGCAGCTGCACACGGAGGTTGGTGATCTTTAGCTGCTCCTGCGCTTTGGCACTGTAAGGGTTCTCCACATCATACGGTGGTGACAAAGCTCTGAAAATAACCTGTAAAGAAAAAGAAAATGCTGTGCATATATAGGACTGTGTGCAAACCCTGAACTATTTGCCCCGTGTAGTCCTGGTTTGATTTATACCTTTTATTATCTGCAAGTAATAAGATAACAAGAGGTTTTCAGACCTTGATCACCCCTGGGGAAGAGCTGCCCTGTTATCCCAAGGAACAGATGTGCTGCCTGTTGGGATGCAGAAGTATAAATTGAGTAATCAGCAGAAATCTGACTCTTGGGATGAAGGCAGCCATACAAAGATCTTGGGGGAAGAGCATTCTGGGCAGAAGGAACAGCCAGTTTAAAGGCCTTGAAGTGGAATCAAGCTTGGCTTATCCAAGGAAGAACAAGACCAGTGTGACTAGAGTTCAGGGGACAAGGGGACAGTGGAGAGGAGGACAGAGGCCACGTATGACAGATCATGAATAGAGAGCCCTTTAAAGGCCGTGGTAGAGTTACCCTAACTGTAGTGGGAAGCCACTGTAAGGTAATAGGCAGAGAAGTGATGTGATCTGATTTGCATTTTTAATAAAGGTAACTCTCGCTTGCTTCTGCGAGGAGAATGGATTATAAAGCGTAAAGAATAGAAGCAGGAAGACCAGTTAGGAAGTGACTGCAAAATAAAGATCCAGGCACTTATATTTCTAAATGAGGTATGACCCTTTCAAAGACTCATCAGTTATTAATTGGGACCACTTTCTCTATGAGTATTTTTGGTTCTCCTTTTCTGGATCTGCCTTGCAACTTGTGGCATATATTTGGAATATTTTTACTGGAAGTAAATATACAACCCTTTGAGGGTGGATTTGATTTCTAAAATTAGTCAGAAGTCACTTGAATCCAATGCAGTGAGTAATGTACCTGATCAAGTTAGTTAACAGCACTTTTGGTTAAATGCAAGGGGTAACTAAGTAATGAGACTTTTTATTGTGCAGGTTATAGACAGACTCTACAGGCAACCTAAGGCTTTAGTTCTGAGGAGGAAACCAGAGGGAGGAAGGCTCAGAAGGGACAGACTTTGGACATGTCTGTGAGCCTATACATTATACAGGGGCAATAAAATGGGCCTTGGGGGCTTCCCTGGTGGCGCAGTGGTTGAAAGTCCGCCTGCCGATGCAGGGGACACAGGTTCATGCCCCGGTCCGGGAGGACCCTACATTGCCGCGGAGCGGCTGGGCCCGTGAGCCATGGCCGCTGAGCCTGCGAGTCTGGAGCCTGTGCTCCACAACGGGAAGGGCCAGAACAGCGAGAGGCCCGCGTACCACAAAAAAAAAAAACCCAAAACAAAAAACAAACAAACAAACAAAAAAATGGACCTTGGGGTGGGGTGGTGCAAATTCTCTAGTAGAGAATCTCTGTTACTTTGGAGGGGTAGAGGTTAGTGGAAAGGGAAATCACTGCCCATGGAAACCAATGAATATAAATATAATGTAACATGAAGCATTATTATAAGGAGGGCAACACTGTTACACCTCATTATGCAGTTAAAAAAAACCACCTCAATCAATCTTGTTGATTTACATAGTAAGAAATACAAAGCTCCTCTGAAAAATTCTTAAGCATCTCTTGGCTTTTTAAAAATATGTCAAAAAAAACCCTATTTATAAAAAAACAGAAATATTTTGATAACCACATACAGTCATCCCTTGGTTTCCATGGGGGATCGGTTCCAGACCCCCCACGGATACCAAATTTTGCGAATGCTCAAGTCCCTTAGTTGGCCCTCCATATCTGCAGATGTGGAGCCTGTGGATACAGAGGGCTGACTGTAGTATGAAAGTAAAGTAATTATTAAAAAGTAAGCTTTGGATAAACTCCCATTTAGAGAGAATGTATCTAAAAGTAACTTTCCAGAAAAAAAATTTTTTTCTTTAAGGAATACTTTGGATAGAAAAATTTCATTTTATAAATTGCTTTTGCATGAAAAGTATGAAAAGGCAAGAATCTACTCTGTAGGATCACATCTCCAGGTCTGTTGGTACAGAACTGTCCTCAATGAAACATAACTTAAGGGAAGGTGATAATCAGCACTAGGCCTCCTATAGCCAATTCTCCATCCAGCAGCCAGAGTGATTCTCTATTAACAGAAATTGGACCATGTCCTTGCTTAGATCTACATGCACCTAAAGACCTCCCATGTCTCTCAGAATAAAATACAAAGTCCTTATAATGGCCCTGCTTTATTTTTTTTCTTAGTGCTATTACCTAACCTGCACATTTTAGTTGTAGTTGCTTAATGTTTTACCGTCTTCCCCGTCTAAAATGTGAACTTTTTTTTTTTTTTTTTTTTTTTGGCCACGTGGCATGCAGAATCTTAGTTCCCAGACCAGGGATAGAACCGGTGTCCCCTGCAGTGGAAGCACAGTTTTAACCACTGCACCACCAGGGAAGTCTCTAGCATGTAAACTTCTTGAGTGGAGTCACTGGTGTATCCTAGGACAGTGCCTGGCACAGAATAGGTATTCAATAAATTTTTGGTAAATGAATTGATTAACTATAACATTGTTCTGGTATTCAAATAATAGGTGAGAATTTCAAATAACTTCCTTTTACAGGGTCCTAAACAGATTCACATACTGAATTCATGTCATAGCACCAGAAGGGGACAGGTAAGAAGTTGTATTAAAGCAATAGTTACCAATAATGAATTATTAACCAGTATCTGCATACGTAGCTAACTTTGAACTTGCAAAACTTAAAAAAGTTGTATCTTAAACAATATTCTGCACCATTTATTCACATGGAAAGTGGTAGAAAGCAACATATTATGGAATAAAATTTTCCAATAAACAATATGTCACCTATTTGAAAGTCAATATAGAATTAATGTCTTTTTCTTTTAACAACAGCCTAAATCAGAACATGATTTCATAGTTTGAATCATTAAAAAATTTTTTTAAAAAGCATTGAATCCATTGTGAGCTTTACATGGGGTTTATTTTCCATATGACTCTCAAACACTGGCATTATGTTAGACATTTGTGAAGAACTCTTGCTCTAAATAAGATCAGTGATGTGGCTCCCTCCCAATTTATCAACCACAGTGGTGCAAGGACATGGAAAAAGGTAACCAGTGCTAACTAAATAAGTATTCCACTGAAAAGTCTATTGCATACTACACTGTCACCCACCCATCCTTTTCCTGAACATTGGTGGCAACTGTTTGCTGTCTCTGCTCCTGGCACGTATTTACCCTTGACATTTACCCTAGTTCCCTCTCTCTCCCTCCCCGTGAGAATTGTTCAGCACATGCAGGACTACAGGAAGATCTGTCAAGGTTTGTAGGAACTTAGAAGCCCTTTTGCTTCCTGGACCCAGACTGTGGAAGCTGAATGGCGGCTCTGTGCTTGGTGTGCATGACACCACAGTTGGCACGCTGATATCAGCAGGGAACGGACATCGTGACCCCTGAGGGTGCGTGCTGGAAAGGAGACAGCGGAGTGCCACAGACACAAAAGTGGATGGGAATTTAAACCATGAAATCTTTTTTCCAGAAAGGAGACGCCTTAATCTGATACCCTGGGAAATGGATCTACCCTGTGTCAGGAAACAAAGAGTGTGCCAATCCAGATGCTTCAAACTTCTGGCAGGTCGCCTTTTGGGTCCCACCCAGTTTTTCTTCAAATATCCCCAGAAGAAGCCTGTATGCCACTACTTAAATGAAGGCAGAAAAAGTGTAGAAGCCCTGCATATAATATCAGCCTCTTCTGTTTTTGTCCCCATCAGGAACTGGATGTACCTATGGGCCCATCACTGTTCCTCTGCCTGTGATTGCTTCTGAAGATGCACTCCTAACAAGACCTAGTTAAAAAGCCAGAGGGGGATTAGGATCAAGCCCACTTTGATGTTTCCAGCTTGTTAGTGCCATTGGCCAGGATTTCATGATCTTATTTTTTTAACTAAGAAATTTGATTATGTTTTAGTGATTAATACTATGCTCATTACAGAAAAATCTATCACTCAAAATGTAGAAGACATTAAAAAAACTACAATTCAATCCATCCTAAAGGCAACCAGGGATACCAGCTTGATAATATTTTTCCATCTAAACTTCTATATGTATACATATAGAATATAATGTAAACAACTTTGCTTCAACTTAGCAATACTTTGTGAATATTCTTCTAAATCATTAAAAATAACTCTACATACATCAGTAGTTCTCCAAGTGTGGTCCCCAGACTAATATCATCAGTATCAACCTGGAAACTTGTTAGAAATGTAAATTCTTGGGCCCTACACCAGACTGACAAATCAAAAATTCTGGAGATGGGGCCCAGAAATCTGTGCTTCAACAAGCCTTCCAAGTGATTCTGATGCACAGTAAATTTTGAGAAACACTGCTACATAATTTAAAACCTGGTTAGAATTCCATTGTGTGGATATGACATAATTTATTCAGCCAGACTGTTACTGTTAGTCATCTAAGTTGTTTCCAACTTTTCAGTATAACATTACAATGTACAATCTTGTAGCTAGAATATGGAAGTTTATAATAATATCCTGACACATTTCCAAATGAGAAAATCAAGAGTTAAAGGAATGCATAGTTTTAAAAGCTATCTGAGTTTCTTGAATGAATCATGGACCCTTTCCTACATAATCTTTGGAATCTTCACATTTCTCTGGTCTTGCCTCACTTCTCTAATCCTGGAATCCCTCAAACTTTGCCTAAGGATCTGGATTCTTGGCTTAGGTTCTGCCATTTCTTATGCCCCACTAAAACAAAGAGACCTTTAAGAAGTTCTGAACAGGTTCGAATCACCTATATGTTCTTTTTTTTCCTAGAATCCTTACAAAAAACTCTCAATAATACTGAGAATTAGTAAAAATTGTATTCTACATGTGTTATTTATACTCTGAGATAGAAATTTCAACAGATTATTAACACAGTGTGAACAGAATAAGAAGTAGAGGAAGTGTTTGGTACATAATAATCAAGGAATTCTTTCAGTATTGAACTCATACCTGACATATTGCTTTGTACCTAAAATTTTATTGCCTGTGTTGAATCATAATAATTTGAGAAACTTAATTATCACATTAAAAAAAAACTTTTCAGCTGCTAGCTTGAGGAATATTTCAGGTCCAAGTTGATTACCCATCCCATGGACTCCTCTGGCACTTGTTCTTTCCATGACAGCATTTTTACACTAGTACATTGTTATTGCCTATTTACTTGTCTGTATCTCACATTAGACTCTGCTCAGTGGGCAGGCATCTTGTTTGTCTGGTTAACAGCTGTGTCCCCCAGCATGTCCCACAGTCTTTGGCATATTGTAGCATTTCATAATTATGTTGAACGGATAAATGTATGAATGGTTTCTCCAAATAGCAGTTTTTAAAAGGAGAAGCCAAATAGGGAATAGGGTTTAGAAAAATAAAGAAAGCAAGATGGTCTTACCACCAGTTCTGCACTCTTGATGAGGAGTATGTGAACACACACATTTGTATAAATACCTATGTAAAAATAGGTAATACATTTCAAATGGCTTTATGGATTCTTTCTCTTCAGTAGCACACAAGATCTTTCATGTTCTTCAGAAAACAAATCAGGCAGGCATGATGAGCAAGCACCCAAACACATACAAATACTAGATATTTCCCATGGTTTCTGGTCTAGTTTTCTTAGTTACCAAAAATAGAAGCTTCAGGATCATAACTTCAACTGTTATTTAATGGTTTTGAAACCCTAGACATCTTCATATTCTCAAAAGAGCAGCTTTTGGTTTCAGTGATTTTCTCTATTTTTCTATTTCATTTTTGCTTTATCTTTTTACTTTCTTCTGCTTCCTTTGGGTTTAATTTTCTTTTCTTTTACTAGTTTCTTAAAATGGAACTGTAGATCATTGATTTGAGACCTTCTTTTCCCCTAAGTGCTTCTTTAGATGCAGCTCATAAATTTTTCTATGTTGTGTTTTCATTTTTAATTCAGTTCAAATACTTTCTAATTTCTCTTTTGATGTCTTCTTTGACCCATGGGTTATTCAAAAATACGTTATTTAATTTCCAAATATTTGGGGATTTCCCAGATACCTTCCTATTATTGATTTCTAAGTAATTCCTTTGTGGTCAGGGAATATACTTTGTATGCTTTGAATCCTTTTACATTTATTGGTACTTCTTTTATGGCCCAGAATATGGTCTATCTTGATAAATGCTCCCGTGCCCTTGAAAAGATTGTATATACTACTGTTGCTGGTGAAGTGTTATATAAATGTTAATTAGATCAAGTTGGTTAACAGTGTTATTCAAATCATCTGTATCCTCACTGATTTTCTCTACTTGTTCTGTCAATTTCAGAGAGAAAGTTGTTTAAATCTCCAACTATAATTATCAATTTATCTATTCCTTCTTGCAGTTCTTGCTTCATGCACTTTGAAGCCTTGTTATTAGGTGCATAAACATGTAAGATTGTTATATTCTCTTGATTAATTAGCTCTTGATCAGTATGAAATGTCCCTCTTTATCCCTGGCAGTATTCTCTTATCTGAAATCTACTTTGTCTGATAATAATATAGCCACTATCAAAAGCTTTTGATTAGTGTTAGCATGGTATATCTTTTTCCATTCTTCTCCTTTTAACTTACTTAGGTCTTAATATTTAAAGTGGATTTCTTATAAGCAGCATAATTGTGTCTTTTAAAAATTTTTATTCACTTTGATAATCTCTGCCTTTAATTGGAGTGTTTAGACCTTTTAAATTTAATGTGATTGTTGATATGGTTGTGTTTAATCTACCATCTTGCTTTTTGCTTTATATCCTGTCCCCTCCTTTTTCTCTCTTCTGTTGGATTGAACATTTAGGGTCCTTTTTACTTCTGTTTTTGTTTATTAGTTATAACTCTTTTATAAAAAATAGTGATTGCTTTAGGGTTTATAGTATACATCTTTAACTTAGCACAGTCTATCTTTAAATAATGTTTATCACTTCACATATACTTTAAGACACTTACAGCAGTGTACTCCCATTTCCTCCCCTTAATCTGTGTTGTTTTCATGCATTTGACATCTATATATATTATAAAGTCCATAACATATTGTTAATATTTTTTCTCTAAAAAGTCAATTATCTTTTAAAGAGATTTTAAAAATAAGAAAACAATTATTTTACATGTAGCTACCTATTTTCCCTTTTTGATGATCTTCATGCCTTTGCACAAATCTAGATATCAATCTGGTATCATTTTTCTTCTGCCTGAGGACTTTTTTTTTAACATTTCCTGTAGTGCAGCTCTGCTGGTATTTTTTTTTTTCTTTTTATGCCTGAAAAGTTCTTTATTTCTTCATTTAAAAAAATATTTATGTATTTATTTATTTTTGGCTGCATTGGGTCTTCGTTGCTGCTGCGCACAGGCTTTCTCTAGTTGCAGTGAGCGGGGGCTACTCTTTGTTGCAGTGCACGGGCTTCTCATTGCAGTGGCTTCTCTTGTTGTGGAGCACAGGCTCTAGGCGCACGGGCTTCAGTAGTGGCGGCGTGTGGGCTCAGTAGTTGTGGCGCACGGCCTTAGTTGCTCCATGGCATGTGGGCTCTTCCCAGACCAGGACTCGGACCCGTGTCCCCTGCATTGGCAAGCAGATTCTCAACCACTGTGCCACCAGGGAAGTCCCTTCTTCTTCTTCTTTTTTTTTTTTTTTTGCGGTATGCAGGCCTCTCACTGTTGTGGCCTCTCCCATTCTTCTTCATTTTTGAAAGCTATTTTTGCCAGGTATAGAAGTCTAGGTTAACAATTTTTTTTGCTTTCAGGATTCTGCCCCACTGTCTTTTGGCTTGCATTGTTTTTGTACAAAAGCTGCCATTCTTGTATTTGTTCTTTTGTACATAATGTGTTATTTTTTCCCCCCTCTTGCTGCTTCAAGGTTTTCTCTTTACTATTGGTTGTTAAACTGTTTGATTGTGCCTTGGGGTATTTTTCTTCCTGTTTCATGTGTTTAAGGTTTGTTGTACTTCTTGGATCTGTGGATTTATAGTTACAGTCAAATTTAGAAAAATTTCAGCCATTATTTCTTAAATTTTCTGTTCCCCTCCTCTCTCTTCTCTCCTTCATGGACTCCAACTACACATATATTAGATTGCTTGAAGTTGTTCCACAGTTCACTGATTTATTTATTTAACTTGCTGATTTATTTATTTATTTTTCTGCATTTTTTTCTCCCTGTGTTTCATATTGGATCATATTTCTATTGCTAAATATTGAACTTCACAAATCTTCGCTTCTGCAGTGTCTAACCTACTAATCCCATTCCGTGTTTTGTTTTGTTTTGTTTTTTTTTTTGGCTGTGCCACGCAGCTTGTGGGATCTTAGTTCCCTGACCAGGGATCAAACCCAGGCCACCACCAGGGAAGCCTGTGAATTTTACCTTGTTGATTGCTGGGATATTTTTGTATTCTTGAGCTCTTTTCTGGGGTGCAGTTACTTGGAAATAGCTCGCTCCTTTTGAGGCTTGCTTTTAAGTTTTGTTAGGTGGGGTCGATGCATTCATTAGTATTGGGCTGGCTCTGCACTTTTACTCAGGCAGTACCCTTCTAATTACTCTACTGATGCATCGCAAGGTTGAATTATAAAGTTTTCCACTCTGGCTGACTAGTCCTCATCCTATATGACCTCTGAGGATTTTCTCCCTCTGTCCTTTAGGGTGGTTCTTTCTTTGGCCTCAGGTAGTTTTCTTAAACACATGTGTTGATCAGTACTAAGTTGCAGACTTGAGGGGGACCATCTGTAGATCTCTGAAAGCCTCTTCCAGTGCAGCTGTTTCTTCTCTGGTACTCTGCCCTGCAAACTCTAGCCACCTTGGCCTTCCCAGACTCTCAGCTCTTTAATTCAGGAAATCCATTAGGCTCCTCCTAGGTTCCTCCTCCCTGTACTCCAGCCTGGAAACTCCAGGCAATAAGCTGGGGCAATCATAGGGTTCACCTCATTTGCTTTTGCTCTCTCAGGGATCACTATCCTCTGCTGCCTGATGTGCAACACCTGAAAACTTGTTTCATATATTTTGTCCATTTTTTTTTTTAAGTTGTTTCAGGCAGTAGGGTTAGTCTGGTTCTCGTTATTGCATCTTGGCTGAGAGCTGAAGTCTAAAGAACCAAGAGAGCTTAATTGTATAAAATACAATTTATAAAACTGTAATTGGACTAAGCCCTTATTTTTGTATAAAAATATCATAGAAATGACATACTGAAATTTTCATAATAAAGCTAGAAGTGTGGTTCCATTCAGCAGATAAAAAGGCTTGAAGAACAAATGAGTTTTCTTATGGGGCTTATCAAACTAAGAAATAGGAAAAATAATTGAAAACATAAGCATTTAAACTTTATAAGTTTATTCGATAATTCAGTTTTGGTAATTTGTATATTTTAATAGGTAAACCTTCACTATAACTTTCTTTATAATTTATGATACTTATTATAATCTACTTTATATTTTTATGTTTATGCTATGCTGTGATGCATCTTTGTATTCCCATGTACTACTGTCTGATAGATTCTCAACAATACATATTGAAAGACTGAGTCAATATAGAATCATGTTAAGACAGATTTATTTTTATTTTCTGATACAAGAATAATAATATGGGAATTCCCTTGGGTCCGGTGGTTAGGAATCTGTGCTTCCACTGCAGAGGGTACGGGTTTGATCCCTGGTCAGGGAACTAAAATCCCACATGCTGCATGGTGTGGCCACCCCCCAAAATAATAATAATATAAGTATAATAAAATTTTATTTATATAATGTGAATTTTATTCATAAGAGAATATACTAGGCACATAGTACTTCATAAGAAACTTTATCATCTTAAAAGTATCTTAGTTGTTTGCTAATCTTATACCACTTAAAAGTTTTACTTAAAAATTTTACTTTATTAAAAAAATGGATTTACTATTAGTCATTATTAAAGTACTTCTTGAGTGCCAAATTTGAATAATGTATTTTCAGTAATAAATTTACACCAACTGCCAGGATCACAACCCATTTAGAGAGGAATCCCTGGTACTTTTGCCTAATATAATCTACAGTAATAACTAACTCTATATTAGAAAAATAATCACACTTCTTCCCTACTCTACTTAAGCCTGGTTAGAATAACATCTGTATTAAGAAATATTTCCTTTACAGATGCCTTTTTCTTCTTGATTTCATTTTTTAAAAATATGTAAAACATTTTTGCTTCCATAGGCAAAA
Organism: Hyperoodon ampullatus; assembly: GCF_949752795.1. Lineage (NCBI taxonomy): Eukaryota > Metazoa > Chordata > Mammalia > Artiodactyla > Ziphiidae > Hyperoodon > Hyperoodon ampullatus. Next base: position 20,147,413 of record NC_136924.1, read on the forward strand.
CTATAATATAGAGTCTATCTAGAAAAGTCTCATATTATTGATGTCCTCTCCCTCCTCTGAAGGCAGTGCCTTTTATTTGTTCTTAGTTTTCCTTCCAGTGTTTCTTTTGGAAATATGTATATATGTTTTATTCCCTTTTAAAAATTATGTTAAATATAAAAATATATTTACCTCTTTTTCAATGGAAAAAGAAAAAAAAGAAATATTTCCAATTACATTATAAAGCCATCATTTGTTTTACGTGGTTATTTACTAGTTGTTTACAAATAGCACCTGATAAATTCATTTGAATCTCATAACTACTACACATTGACAACTGTTCTCTTTATTGTTAGGTTAATGACACACCTAAGACCTAAACATAGAAAGTGATATATTTGTCTTCATTTCTACTGTTTATCAAGCTATCTCAAAACTGCAAATTCCCATACTTAAAAAGTTCCTAAAATTTAGTGGGATTCACACACTCTAGTTTTATATTGTCACCACACAAACAAGGATGGCTTTATGTCACTTGACTTCTGAAGTTAGTTGCTGGCACCATTTAAGCTGAAGTTTGAAGTTAGGAATTTGAGATGAAAAGCTCAAAGAGCACAGATTCTTTGAGTACATGTATCCTAATATGTTTTTGAAACCAGCTTTCTGCTTTCCTGGGTGGGTAACCTTTGGGAAAGTATGTGAAGTTTCGGGCTTTTTACGGATTGCCGTGAGTGGAGAGTTCCGGTTTCATGGAGAGAGAAGGCTGGACAAGGAAAAGATAGCATAATTAACAGGTGGGCATCTGTGGCGGAGCAGCTGGTTGGTTTAATTTTAGAACATTTGTCCTTGTCTGTGCCACTTTAAGTGGAGCACCTACTTGTCTTAGAGAAGTGTGTCTGTCTTTGGGCAGTGCCAAAATCCTTTTGCTTACACTCTAGAGCATTAAGCACCCTTTTTCATCAGATAGCCCACCTTTTAAAGTGGGAGAGTCTTATCTACTCAACTAGTTCTTCTAAGATAGGACAATATAAGCTAATAAAGCTCTCAATGGAGCAAGCTGAGGAATGCAGTGCACTCAAGTGACTTACTTGTACTATAATAACCTCGATTTGTAAGTACACAAAAGCCTCTTTGCATGTTTCAAGGGCATATTTACAGTTTTAAAATGATGAAAAGGCAGCTTCTTAAATATCTTCAGGGGGAAAGGAAACGACAGAACTGCAAGGAGGAACAAGAAACAAGACAGAAGACCAAAATAAAAATAAAGATTGGGGCTAAAAATAAATCTTAAAACATTTTTCAATACATTCGGAATCCTAGCTTTTCCTTTGCCCTCAGTACTTGGAGGCATAGGATTTGAGTGTCAAAAGAGTCCTTAGCAATTGATGGTCTAGTCTGACTAGTGGAAACTGAGGCACAGAGTGCTTAAAGTGATTTGCCAAAGGTCAATCCATAGGCTTGTGACAGAGCTAAGACTAGCACCCAGTTTCCTGACCTCCAATCTAATGATTTTTCCATTATATCCCACTTTATACTTGTTTGGCAGCTAGCCATTCCTGAATTAAGGAAATTAAGGATTAAGGAAAATATTATATATGACTTATCCCACTTCCACTTGTCATCTTAATAATGGATAGGACTAACTGTGCCTGCCACCTTTATTTTATTAATGGATGTGAATAACTGTACCCTTCATAAAAGTAACGATACCTACTCTTGTTTGGCTCACAGGGATACAGTGAAGATTTTTAAAAAGATATCAGATATAGAAACAGCTTGAAAAAATTACTGCTCGTTATAAATAAAACTGATTGGTGAATAGCTTTTTATTAGGGACCTGCCTTGTTTTTGCCAGTCTCACTTCTTTGGGACTGAGCCCTATCAGTAAATGCAGCCCAGTGGCTAGGATTCATTGACGGGCCCTTCAGATGTGGATTGTATGTCAACCTGAGTAACTTCTCAGCATTTACCTTATGTTTCCTAGAACCATGTTCGGCCTACAGTCTGGAATACCCTCTGCTTCATCTTGGATCACTGATACCTTCTGTTTGCCTCACCGATGCTGGAAATTGCATGCATGATCTCTCTGCTTTCACTGCCTGTGAAAATTCCAATTCTTGCTCCCTCTCTTTGTACTCAACTTTATATACTCCAGTCATACTGAACACTTTCTGTTCCTAGAAAGCTCCATGGTCTCTCTCCCTTCCCTTTCCAGCCTTTGCCCATAAAATTCTACTGCCTGGAATACTTTTCACACCTCTTTGCCACTGTCACCCACTGCTTGACCCCCTTACTTGGCCAACTCATTACCTATCTTTTAGGTGTCATCCTAGATGTCACTTTCTTCACCATTCCTCTCCACTGCAAGCCTAGACAAGATGTTCTTCCAATGTGCTACTTCAAGCACCTGTTATTTCTTTCAGACTTAAAACTTAACCATGTCTATTTTAATTGCTTATATTCCTCTCTAGACTGTGAGCCCCATGAGTGCAGAGGGCCTTGTTTGCTTGCCTACAAGTGTATAGCGAATGCTTGGCACATAGAAGAGTTAATACATATTTGTGGAAAGATGATACTCATGCTTGATAAGGATTTACATGTCACAAACTGCATTCACCTTTATTTATCTCATTTCATCCTTACAGTAAACCTATGGTGTGGTTATTATTCATTTCCATTTTTCAGATATAGAAACCCTGAGAAGGTGTTAGTCGACATGTCCAAACTCACCTACCTAGTAAATGACAGAGCTAGTACTTGAACCCAGGTTGTTGGAGTCCAAGTTCAGTGTTATTACCATTACATCACAACTAATTTTGTTTGGTTATAGAATAATTAAAAGTCTAAAGCAAGTGATCAGGGGATATAAATAATTGGAGCTTCTCTTCAGGAGAATAAATCTGGCAAAGAGAAGAGCTTGAACCATGGTGGAGGCAGTGGGGGAAGGGTGGGGCAGAACACCCCTAGGTAACAGGCAAAAAAATGAATATTAGAACAAAAACTAAGAACTAAAGGCTAAGTTTTAGGGGCCACTCATAGTTAGAGGCCAGAAGAAAGGAGATGAGCCAGAAATAATACAAAAGAAGGATCAGTGAGCAATGTAGGAAAATAATGAAAATTCACTTTCCTAAAAGCCAAAGGAAGTGAGAATGCAAAGAAAGAAAATGTAGTTATTAATGGCAAATTCAATTCAGGAGGCAAGGGAGAAGATTGAGAAAAAAAGTGGGGGAGGGGTTGGCTGGCTCACAGAAGACTTTTGAGAGCCTAGATGGAATAAGGAACGGTTTGTAAAGGTTTCAAGAAAGAATAAGGGACAAAGTAAAGGAAGCAAGAAAGAAGCGATTGAAGAATTTTGGCAGTTTGTTTATTCATTCATCCATTGATAGACATTTGGGTTGTTTACAGATTTCGGCTATTATGAATAAAAGTGCTAAGGACATTCACATAGAAGTCATTGTGAGAACCTAAGTTATTTTTCATGGGTACTTAGAGGAATTTCTAGGTGGTTTGATAAGAGCGTGTTTAACTTTATTGGGAATTGCAAGTCTGTTTTCTAAGGTAATTGTACTATTTTGCATTTCTCCTAGCAATGTATGATGAAAGTTTTAGTTGCTACACATTCTCACCAGCACTTGGTATTGTCAGTCTTCTTAATTTTAGCCTTGATAGTGAATGTGAACAGTCTCTCATTGTGGTTTTAATGTGCATTTCCCTGTTGACTAATGGTGTTGAGCATCTTTTCATGTGTTTATTTGATATACATCTTCTTTGGTAAAGTATCTGTTCAAATCTTTTGCCATTTTTGTTCTTGTTGTTTTTCTTCTTGTTGAGTTATGAGTTCTTTATAAGTTCTGATATGTAAATATATATTCAGATATGTGATATGCAAATACTCTCTTCCAGTCTGTGGTTTGTCTTTTTCATTTTCTTAATGGTATCTTAAAAGCAAAAGTTTTTAATTTTTATGAAATTCAATTATAAATATTTTCCTTTTATGATTTGTGCTTTTTGTGCCCCAGCTAAGAAATTTTTGCCTAACTCAAGGTCATAAATATTTTCTCCTATGTTTTCTTCTAGAAGTTTTATCATCTTAGCTCTTACATTTAGATATATAGTCCATTTCAAGTTAATTTTTCTATATGGTGTGAACTAAGTGCTGAGAACTAAGTTCTTTTTTTTCTTTCTTCTTCTTCTTTTTTCTTTTTTGCATGTGGATATCCAATTATTCCAGCACTGTTTGTTGAAAAGACTACCTCTTCTTCATTGAATCACCTTGACAGCTTTGTTTGGTATAGTTTTCTTCATGTTTCTTTTGCTTGAAGTTTATTGATCTTATTAGATCTGTGGATTTATAGTTTCCATCAAGTTTAAAAAAGATTTGCCTGTTATTCCTTAAAAAAATTTTTTTTGTCCTCTGCTTCTCCTTTTAGATTCCAACTACATGAATGTCAGATCACTCAATATTTTCCCACAGTTCACTAATACTCTTTTCATTTAATTCTCTTTTCTCTATGTGCTTCATTAATTTACAGTTTCCATTGCTATGTTGTCAGGTTCACCAGTCTTTTCTTCTGCACTATCTAATCTCCTGTTAATCCCTTGCAGTATATTTTCATTTCAGATATTGCATTTTTCATCTTTAGAAGCTCCATTTGGGTCTTTTGTGTGTGTGTGTGCGGTACACGGGCCTCTCACTGTTGTGGCCTCTCCCATTGCGGAGCACAGGCTCTGGACGCGCAGGCTCAGTGGCCATGGCTCATGGGCCTAGCCACTCCGCGGCATGTGGGATCCTCCCGGACCGGGGCACGAACCCGTGTCCCCTGCATCAGCAGGCGGACTCTCAACCACTGCGCCACCAGGGAAGCCCCTGGATCTTTTTTTATATCTTCTATTTCTACCTTCAAAGTGTTTGTGTTTTCTTCAACATATGGAGTATATTTATAATAGCTGCTTTAATTGCCTTTGTTTGCCCATTCTATCAGCTGTGTCATTTCTGAGTTTGTTTCTATTAATTGACTTTTCTTCTGGTCAGGAGTCATATTCTCATGGTTGTTAATTATTTTTTTTGATCTTTTATGTTATTTTATTTTAAATTTTTATTGGAGTTCAGTTGATTTACAGTGTTGTGTTAGTTTCTGCTGTACAGCAAAGTGAATCAGTTATACACATACATATATCCAATCTTTTTTAGATTCTTTTCCCATTTGGTCATTACAGAGTACTGAGAAGAGTTCCCTGTGCTATACAGTAGGTCCTTATTAGTTACCTATTTTGTATATAGTATGTGTCATGGTTGTTAATTTTGATTAAACATTAGACATTTGTAAATATTATGTTGTTGGTTGCTGGATTTTGATGCATTTCTCTAAGTAGGGTTAGACTTTGTTCTGCAGTTAATTTACTTGGGGTCAAATCGTTTTGAGCATTGTTTTTAATTTCCGTTAGGGCGAATCCAGTTTAGCCTTTATTCTAGAGCTAATTTAACCCCACTAGTAAGGCCATCTGAGGACCCTTCTGAGAGCCCTTCCCAGTGCCTGTGAATTATGAGGTCTTTCCATTTTGGGTGGTAGGAACATGAACTATTCTCAGCCTTCTGGGAATACTAGGAATTGTTCAGCTAGCCTCTGCATTCTATCAGTTCTTTTCCCCCTCTCATAGAGTTTTAGTTCACACATAAGCAGCTCAGTATTCAGCCAAAGATTTGAGGGGACCTTTGGACAGATCTTTGGACTTCTCTCTTTCTGCAGCTTCCTCTTTTCCAGTATTCTTCCCCACAAATTCTAGCTGCCTTGGCCTCCTTGAGCACTGATCTCCTCAAGTCAGTGAGATCACTGGACTCTGGGTTCCCCTTCCTATGCCATGCCTTAGAAATGCCCCATCAATAAGCTGGACAGTCACAGGGCTTGTCATATTTGTTTCCCCTCTCAGAGATCAGTCTTGTGCTGCCTGTTGGCCAGTCTGAAATAATTGTATCACATATTTTTTCCTGGTTTTCTAGTTTTTTAATGTGGAAAGGTAATTCCTACAGCAGTTAATCCTTCACAAGCAGAAGCAGAAATCCCATTTCAAATTGCTAACTTTTAATATGTTGCAACTTCTTGAGTGTCAGAAATGAGACAAAAGGGAGAACCTAACTGATTTTAAGGAGATCACTTTGAATACTTAAATGTAATTATCCTTTCTTTCTTATTCCTTCCCTGTCCATCTCCCCTTCCTCCCTAAAGGGTAAAGGATTCTACCCTGAGATCTTTCTCTTGAGCAAATGAAACTTGCAAATGAAATTGCTTTCTATAATTTGTTGTATTTGGAGGTATACTCAGTATTTAAGGGGCAGAAACCATAGTGTTGCAGATATCCCTTTTTTTATTTTTTCAAAGTAGATGATATTACAATAGCTCTGGGTAGCTCTTTCACTTACTGAATTAAAAGTTCCTAGGGTTTCACTTTGGCCCTGCTGTCATTCAACACGATCAGAACAAAGCTCTTTACCCTCTTCTATGCCTCAGTTGCTTAACTGTAATATCAAGGTACTTTAATGCAGAATGTAAAATTGTGCACATGGAAAAGTGAATTTTCCTGAAGCACAGCAATTCAGATATTCCTTTAAATGAAGTGCACTAAAAGAGTCAGCCTTGGATCTCCAGTTTACTTACAAAACCTACCCACACTGAAAAAGATAAACCATGAACACTCAGTTGTTAACACCCAGAAGAATTCTCTAAGTCTACTATATCTACATTTCTATAAATACATAGTTCTTTTCTTTTATCCTCCTCTTTAAGAGTAAGACAACTCAAAAAAAAAAAAAAAAAGAGTAAGACAGTTCTTAAACACTAACAAGACTGAATGCCAGTAAAATTGTCCATTGTGGCAAAAATTTTCAGCCATTTTTTCATGTTAAAGCCTTTAAAATTTTTTTCCCCTCTGTTTATCCCCTCAATTAATCTTCCTTATAAAAATGCATATATACATATAAGTAAAAAAACAAACACTTTCCCTAACTATGTACCATAGAAAACCACAGATGGCAATTAGTTTGACTTTATTATTTTTTACTATAAATTTATTTATTTATTTATTTATTTATCTGTCTGCGTTGGGTCTTTGTTACTGCACGCGGGCTTTCCTCTAGTTGCGGCATGCAGGGGCTACTCTTCATTGCAGTGCACGGGCTTCTCATTGCGGTGGCTTCTCTTGTTGCAGGGCACAGGCTCTAGGCGCATTGGCTTCAGTAGTTGTGGCACGTGGGCTCAGCAGTTGTGGCTCAGGGGCTCTAGAGTGCAGGTTCAGTAGTTGTGGCACATGGGCTTAGTTGCTCCGCGGCATGTGGGATCTTCCTGGACTAGGGATCGAACCCGTGTCCCCTGCATTGGCAGGTGGATTCTTAACCACTGTGCCACCAGGGAAGTCCCAATTAGTTTGACTTTAAAACTAGCTTTCTTATTGAACATTTGTGTGCCTATTGGAGGATTTCCATAATGCAAACCTCCGCTAGAATGTGCTTTCAACTTTTCATTCAAGAGACTTAATCAGGAGCAACCAAAATATACTGCTTAAAGTTTAAAAAATATATCAAACTTTAAACACTGTTACCCTGGAGGGGAGATCCTGGCTACAAAACAAATAGACTTCAAAGGGACCTCCTGACTTTCTCTAAACCACAGATAAATATTTGCTATTACTATGGTAATAGGTAGCATAGGGCCACTTTGTCCTTCACTTGTAGGAGACCTTGAAGATAGGTGTTGATCGCCACCATGAAAGGTTTTCCCAGTAGAGATAAATCTCATATACCTTTTCCCATTAAGTTCTAGTCTGACATACAAGGATTAATTGCAAGGGATTAATTAAAGAAGAGAGCTGAAAGCTAATTAGAAGAGAAACTTGCAGAAATAAAAGCCAATAAACTGGCTTAAAAGATAAAAAGTAGATATTATTTTCTCTACTTTGACCTACATGTAGTGAAGTACAATCAGTTAAACTGAAAGACTGGTATCCCTAATTTATATGTTTGTAGAGATAGAAAACAAGGGACTTCCCTGGTGGTGCAGTGGTTAAGAATCCGCCTGCCAATGCACGGAACACGGGTTCGAGCCCTGGTCCGGGAAGATCCCACATGCTGCAGAGCAACTAAGCCTGTGCGCCACAACTACTGAGCCTGTGCTCTAGAGCTCGCGAGCCACAACTACTGAGCCTACAGCCCATGCTCCACAACAAGAGAAGCCACTGCAATGAGAAGCCCGCACACCGCAAGGAAGAGTAGCCCCCACTCGCCACAACTAGAGAAAGTCCGCACACAGCAACGAAGACTCAACGTAGCCAAAAATAAATAAATAAATAAATTTTAAAAAGATAGAAAACAATAAATACTATAAAATTAGTCTATGTTTCCTTCTGCTCCAGAGTAGAGATTTACAGAGAAGAACTGGAAGTACAGAATTTTCAGGATGTTTAAGCCATTGAGCTTACAGAGCATGAAAGCCCATAACAAAAATCCTGACCTCCAAATAGAAACAAATTAAATCTCATTTCAGTTTCTAAAAATGTTTTTTTCTCATACTTTAGATAAGAAAAAGACATTTCCAACCTGGATAGATTGCAAGCTTGGCTAATATAAATCCTAATTGTGTCTCTTATCAGCAGTGTCATTTCTGAGTGATGACAGAGCTGTGATTAAAGATAAAATTCCAGGTCTATGTAACATTAAGGCTTTTAATCAAAGAAGCATTTATTTATTCATTCAACCATTCTTTATTGAAATACTTTGTATCAGGCACTATGCTAGGTACTCTGGATACAAAACTGAATAAGAAAAATCAGTCATGCGCAGGATTTCAGTTGTTCCCTAATTCTTGAAAATTGAGCAAGCTCTGTTAAAAGAGGTGTAAGAAAACAGCTCAAAATATTATTTTTTTTAAATCAGAAGAGCACATAAGGCCCTTTAACCAAATTTCTCAATGCTGGAAGTTTCTCTAGAATGGCTGATACCCATCTGTTCTCTATTAGATCCCACACCCTCATCAGGCAGCATATTTCATTTTTTGATGATTCTAATTATCAAAAAGTTCCTCTGTGTTAAGCTAGATCTGTCCTCTGTAACTTCTAATACTGATCTTGAAGCTACACAAAATAAGTCTATTTTACTTTCAACAAGCAAGTCCTTCAAATATTTAACGGCAGCCACCAACTTCACTTTCATTTTCCAGGTAAAATATCTTCAGTGTCTCATATCATGTAGTTTTTAGACCATTTACCACTCTGGCTAGGTAGCAAATGACCTCTGTTTTATTTATATATGTAAGCTACCGATGACACTATTTTCCCACATTTCCCACTCTAAGATGTCAAACAAATTCTAAACTCTACTGCTGAACATTTTTTTCCAATTCCTTTTCAATCCAAATGCATTTCAAAGGTTTTTCTGTAACCTAAGGAATATTCAGATTTTAAAACACCTGTAGTATTTCAATACAGCTATTTGTGAAGAAATGGAGTTGATGAGTAGGAACAGTGGTATGAAAGTAAAAAAAAAATGAATTCACCATGAGAATATTATTTATGTAGCCTACTGAGCACTCACCTACAATCACGGTAAAACAGGGAGGCAAGATTGCCATTCCAGCGTCATTATTTTGGGAGGTAGGGAAGGGAAGGAAAGAGTCACTTCTATATCTGAATAGAATGTCGTAACATTATCTGCATATTTCCATAGTATCTGTCATTGTATTACTTAGTTCATGAGAAAATAATATTTCTGGTTACACACCAACTAAACTGATAGGCAAACTGACAGTTAAGGCTGACGTAACAAGGCGAGGTTGGGGGTGGCCACAGCAGTCTAAATAGTCAGTAGGTACATATGAACAGAATTGGTTCCCCCTGTCTCCATAAGCAGCTGAAGGGATGAAGGTGACTGGTTGAAACTGACCAGGAGATTTAAATGGCCTCTGAGGATGAAAGTACCAGGGGCCAGCTCCACAAGTAACATATCCTTCTGGTTACACTTAGGGCACCTGCTAGAACATCCAGAAGTAGCTAAATGCTTTCTCAAGTGGGCTTTTTAAAAAGGAGAACTAAAAAGGAACAGCAATAATACATCACTGAACTCTTGGCCCGTGAATTTCCACGTGCGCCTGGTGCATATTTTATAAAGTTCTTGGAAAACAGGTGTTTCCCACCTGTTCTGGTTACAGAATTTCAAACTGATAATCTTTTAAACATGTTATAACTCCCTGACTAACTTGAACAGGACTTCAAGAGAGACTTTTTCAAGCATATTGTTTTAAAAGACCATTAATTTTAACAAAAAACCTACCATACACTTCCGGGTAAGATGGCGGAAGAGTAAGACGCGGAGATCACCTTCCTCCTCACGGATACACCAGAAATACAGCTACACGTGGAACAACTCCTACAGAACACCTACTGAACGCTGGCAGAAGACCCCAGACCTCCCAAAAGGCAAGAAACTCCCCACATACCTGGGTAGGGCAAAGCGGAGAGATTCCCGCACAGAGGATCGGTGCCGAGCGGCACTCACCAGCCCGAGAGGCTTGTCTGCTCGCCCGCCGGGGCGGGCGGCGCTGGAAGCTGAGGCTCGGGCTTCGGTCAGAGCGCAGGGAGAGGACTGGGGCTGGCGGCGAGAACTCAGCCTGAAGGGGGCTAGTGTGCCACAGCTGGCCGGGAGGGAGTCCGGGAGAACTCTGGAGCTGCCGAAGAGGCAAGAGACTTGTTCTTCCCTCTTGGTTTCCTGCTGCGCGAGGAGAGGGGATTAAGAGCGCTGCTTAAAGGGGCTCCACAGACGGGCGCGAGTCGCGACTGAAAGCGCGGAGCCCAGTGACGGGCGTGGGACGCTGGGGCTGCTGCTGCCGCCGCCAAGAAGCCCGTGTGCGAGCGCAGGTCACTGTCCACACCGCCCTTCCGGGAGCCTGAGCAGCCCACCACTGCCGGGGTCCCGGGATCCAGGGGCGGCTTCCCTGGGAGAACGCACGGCGCGCCTCGGGCTGGTGCAACGTCACGCCGACCTCTGCCGCTGCAGGCTCGCCCCGCACTCCGTGCCCCTCCCTCCCGCCCGGCCTGAGTGAGCCAGAGTTCCCGAAGAGGCTGCTCCTTTAACCCTTTCCTGTCTGAGCGAAGAACAGACGCCCTCCGGCGACCTACACGCAGAGGCGGGGCCAAATCCAAAGCTGAGACCCGGGAGCTGTGAGAACAAAGAAGAGAAAGGGAAACCTCTCCCAGCAGCCTCAGAAGCAGCGGATTAAAGCTCCACAATCAACTTGATGTACCCTGCATCTGTGGAATACATGAATAGACAACAAATCATCCCAAATTGAGGAGCCAGGAGTCAGTACTGTGCCTCTGAGGTGGGAGAGCCAACTTCAGGACACTGGTCCACAAGAGACCTCCCAGCTCCACATAATATCAAACGGCGAAAATCTTCCAGAGATCTCCATCTCAACACCAGCACCCAGCTTCACTCAACGACCAGCAAGCTACAGTGCTGGACACCCTATGCCAAACAACTAGCAAGACAGGAACACAACGCCACCCATTAGCAGAGAGGTGGCCTAAAATCATAAAAAGTCTGCAGACACCCCAAAACACACCACCAGACGTGGACCTGCCCACCAGAAAGACAAGATCCAGCCTCATCCACCAGAACACAGGCACTAGTCCCCTCGACCAGGAAACCTACACAACCCACTAAACCAACCTTAGCCACTGGGGACAGACACCAAAAACAACAGGAACTACGAACCTGCAGCCGGCAAAAAGGAGACCCCAAACACAGTAACATAAGCAAAATGAGAAGACAGAAAAACACACAGCAGGAGAAGGAGCAAGATAAAAACCCACCAGACCTAACAAATGAAGAGGTAATAGGCAGTCTATCTGAAAAAGAATTCAGAATAATGATAGTAAAGATGATCCAAAATCTTGGAAATAGAATAGACAAAATGCAAGAAACAGTTAACAAGGACCTAGTAGAACTAAAGATGAATCAAGCATCGATTAAAAACACAATAAATGAAATGAAAAATACTCTAGATGGGATCAATAGCAGAATAACTGAGGCAGAAGAACGGATAAGTGAGGTGGAAGATAAAATAGTGGAAATAACTAATGCAGAGCAAAATAAAGAGAAAAGAATGAAAAGAACAGAGGACAATATCAGAGACCTCTGGGACAACATTAAACGCACCAACATTCGAATTATAGGGGTTCCAGAAGAAGAAGAGAAAAAGAAAGGGACTGAGAAAATATTTGAAGAGATTATAGTTGAAAACTTCCCTAATATGGGAAAGGAAATAGTTAATCAAGTCCAAGAAGCACAGAGAGTCCCATACAGAATAAATCCAAGGAGAAATACGCCAAGACACATATTAATCAAACTGTCAAAAATTAAACACAAAGAAATCATATTAAAAGCAGCAAGGCAAAAACAACAAATAACACACAAGGGAATCCCCATCAGGATAACAGCTGATCTCTCAGCAGAAACTCTACAAGCCAGAAGGGAGTGGCAGGACATAATTAAAGTGATGAATGAGAGAAACCTGCAACCAAGATTACTCTACCCAGCAAGGATCTCATTCAGATTTGATGGAGAAATTAAAACCTTTACAGACAAGCAAAAGCTGAGAGAGTTCAGCACCACCAAACCAGCTTTACAACAAATGCTAAAGGAACTTCTCTAGGCAAGAAACACAACAGAAGGAAAAGACCTACAATAACGAACCCAAAACAATTAAGAAAATGGGAATAGGAACATACATATCGATAATTACCTTAAATGTAAATGGACTAAACGCTCCCACCAAAAGACACAGATTGGCTGAATGGATACAAAAACAAGACCCATATATATGCTGTCTACAAGAGACCCACTTCAGACCTAGAGACACATACAGACTGAAAGTAAGGGGATGGAAAAAGATATTCCATGCAAATGGAAACCAAAAGAAAGCTGGAGTAGCAATTCTCATATCAGACAAAATAGACTTTAAAATAAAGACTACTAGAAGAGACAAAGAAGGACACTACATAATGATCAAGGGATCGATCCAAGAAGAAGATATAACAATTGTAAATATTTATGCACCCAACATAGGAGCACCTCAATACATAAGGCAAACACTAACAGCCATAAAAGGAGAAATCGACAGTAACACAATCATAGTAGGGGACTTTAACACCCCACTTTCACCAATGGACAGATCATCCAAAATGAAAATAAATAAGGAAACACAAGCTTTAAATGATACATTAAACAAGATGGACTTAATTGATATTTATAGGACATTCCATCCAAAAACAACAGAATACACATTTTTCTCAAGTGCTCATGGAACATTCTCCAGGATAGATCATATCTTGGGTCACAAATCAAGCCTTGGTAAATTTAAGAAAATTGAAATTGTATCAAGTATCTTTTCCGACCACAATGCTATGAGACTAGATATCAATTACAGGAAAAGAGCTATAAAAAATACAAACACATGGAGGCTAAACAATACATTACTTAATAACGAAGTGATCACTGAAGAAATCAAAGAGGAAATAAAAAAATACCTAGAAACAAATGACAATGGAGACACGACGACCCAAAACCTATGGGATGCAGCAAAAGCAGTTCTAAGAGGGAAGTTTATAGCAATACAATCCCACCTTAAGAAACAGGAAATATCTCGACTAAACAACCTAACCTTGCACCTAAAGCAATTAGAGAAAGAAGAACAAAAACATCCCAAAGTTAGCAGAAGGAAAGAAATCATAAAAATCAGATCAGAAATAAATGAAAAAGAAATGAAGGAAACAATAGCAAAGATCAATAAAACTAAAAGCTGGTTCTTTGAGAAGATAAACAAAATTGATAAACCATTAGCCAGACTCATCAAGAAAAAAAGGGAGAAGACTCAAATCAATAGAATTAGAAATGAAAAAGGAGAAGTAACAACTGACACTGCAGAAATACAAAAGATCGTGAGAGATTACTATAAGCAACTCTATGCCAATAAAATGGACAACCTGGAAGAAATGGACAAATTCTTAGAAATGCACAACCTGCCAAGACTGAATCAGGAAGAAATAGAACATATGAACAGACCAATCACAAGCACTGAAATTGAAACTGTGATAAAAAATCTTCCAACAAACAAAAGCCCAGGACCAGATGGCTTCACAGGCGAATTCTATCAAGCATTTAGAGAAGAGCTAACGCCTATCCTTCTCAAACTCTTCCAAAATATAGCAGAGGGAGGAACACTCCCAAACTCATTCTACGAGGCCACCATCACCTTGATACCAAAACCAGACAAGGATGTCACAAAGAAAGAAAACTACAGGCCAATATCACTGATGAACATAGATGCAAAAATCCTCAACAAAATACTAGCAAACAGAATCCAACAGCACATTAAAAGGATCATACACCATGATCAAGTGGGGTTTATCCCAGGAATGCAAGGATTCTTCAATATACGCAAATCAATCAACGTGATACACCATATTAACAAATTGAAGGAGAAAAACCATATGATCATCTCAATAGATGCAGAGAAAGCTTTCGACAAAATTCAACACCCATTCATGATAAAAACCCTGCAGAAAGTAGGCATAGAGGGAACTTTCCTCAACATAATAAAGGCCATATATGACAAACCCACAGCCAGCATCGTCCTCAATGGTGAAAAACTGAAACCATTTCCACTAAGATCAGGAACAAGACAAGGTTGCCCACTCTCACCACTCTTATTCAACATAGTTTTGGAAGTTTTAGCCACAGCAATCAGAGAAGAAAAGCAAATAAAAGGAATCCAAATTGGAAAAGAAGAAGTAAAGCTGTCACTGTTTGCAGATGACATGATACTATACATAGAGAATCCTAAAGATGCTACCAGAAAACTACTAGAGCTAATCAATGAATTTGGTAAAGTTGCAGGATACAAAATTAATGCACAGAAATCTCTGGCATTCCTATATACTAATGATGAAAAATCTGAAAGTGAAATCAAGGAAACACTCCCATTTACCATTGCAACAAAAAGAATAAAATATCTAGGAATAAACCTACCTAAGGAGACAAAAGACCTGTATGCAGAAAATTATAAGACACTGATGAAAGAAATTAAAGATGATACAAATAGATGGAGAGATGTACCATGTTCTTGGATTGGAAGAATCAACATTGTGAAAATGACTCTACTACCCAAAGCAATCTACAGATTCAATGCAATCCCTATCAAAATACCACTGGCATTTTTCACAGAACTAGAACAAAAAATTTCACAATTTGTATGGAAACACAAAAGACCCCGAATAGCCAAAGCAATCTTGAGAACGAAAAATGGAGCTGGAGGAATCAGGCTCCCTGACTTCAGACTATACTACAAAGCTGCAGTAATCAAGACAGTATGGTACTGGCACAGAAACAGAAAGATAGATCAATGGAACAGGATAGAAAGCCCAGAGATAAACCCACGGACATATGGTCACCTTATCTTTGATAAAGGAGGCAGGAATGTACAGTGGAGAAAGGACAGTCTCTTCAATAAGTGGTGTTGGGAAAACTGGACAGGGACATGTAAAAGTATGAGATTCGATCACTCCCTAACACCATACACAAAAATAAGCTCAAAATGGATTAAAGACCTAAATGTAAGGCCAGACACTATCAAACTCTTAGAGGACAACATAGGCAGAACACTCTATGACATAAATCACAGCAAGATCCTTTTTGACCCACCTCCTAGAGAAATGGAAATAAAGACAAAAATAAACACATGGGACCTAATGAAACTTAAAAGCTTTTGCACAGCAAAGGAAACCATAAACAAGACCAAAAGACAACCCTCAGAATGGGAGAAAATATTTGCAAATGAAGCAACTGACAAAGGATTAATCTCCAAAATTTATAAGCAGCTCATGCAGCTCAATAACAAAAAAACAAACAACCCAATCCAAAAATGGGCAGAAGACCTAAATAGACATTTCTCCACAGAAGATATACAGACTGCCAACAAACACATGAAAGGATGCTCAACATCATTAATCATTAGAGAAATGCAAATCAAAACTACAATGAGATATCATCTCACACCAGTCAGAATGGCCATCATCAAAAAATCTAGAAACAATAAATGCTGGAGAGGGTGTGGAAAAAAGGGAACACTCTTGCACTGCTGGTGGGAATGTGAATTGGTACAGCCACTATGGAGAACGGTATGGAGGTTCCTTAAAAAACTACAAATAGAACTACCATATGACCCTGCAATCCCACTACTGGGCATATACCCTGAGAAAACCATAATTCAAAAAGAGACATGTACCAAAATGTTCATAGCAGCCCTATTTACAATAGCCCGGAGATGGAAACAACCTAAGTGTCCATCATTGGATGAATGGGTAAAGAAGATGTGGCACATACATACAATGGAATATTACTCAGCCATAAAAAGAAATGAAATTGAACTATTTGTAATGAGGTGGATGGACCTAGAGTCTGTCATACAGAGTGAAGTAAGTCAGAAAGAGAAAGACAAATACTGTATGCTGACACATATATATGGAATTTAAGAAAAAAAAAGGTCATGAAGAACATAGGGGTAAGACAGGAATAAAGACACAGACCTACTAGAGAATGGACTTGAGGATATGGGGAGGGGGAAGGGTAAGCTGTGACAAAGTGAAAGAGCGGCATGGACATATATACACTACCAAACGTAAGGTAGATAGCTAGTGGGAAGCAGCCGCATAGCACAGGGAGATCAGCTCGGTGCTTTGTGACCGCCTGGAGGGGTGGGATAGGGAGGGTGGGAGGGAGACGCAAAAGGGAGGGGATATGGGAACATATGTATACATATAACTGATTAAATTTGTGATAAAGCAAAAAATAAAAAAAAAAATAAATAAATAAAAATAAAAATAAAAAAAATAAAAATAAAAATAAAAAAAAAAAAAAAAAAAAAAAAAAAAACCTACCATACAAAGTCATGAAGAGTATCTATTCTTAACAAAAGAATAAAGACAAGTCCAAATAGGGAATCCAGACCAGGGTCAGGAACTGAACTTTGCTTGCTCACTCTGAGTTCCCTACAGAGCAACCTCTTACTAGGATCACTTGGAGATTCCTCCTTGAGTCTGAAATACCAACAAGGTGTAGGTGGATACATTTGTTTTCAGCTTTGATAAGAAGTTTTACTTTAAGCTCATACTTATCTCAACATAATTTTGCCACCTAAAAATATCTTTTAAAACTTAGTTCTTTATCTTGTACTTGACATTCATAATATAGTTTTAAAAGAATTTGTAGAGTCACAATAGATATGTGGAACTAAATATGGAATGAAGAGACATGAACTGTTCTTTGTACATCTGATTTGTTCATTTTTCTCTAAATCTAACTCCTTCTAGTCTATTTTTGCCTGTTTGTGAAGATGACTGGGCTACTGCTTTAATAAAAAAATGTATATAATTCTTTATATTCACTCTATCTACTATGAAATGACCAAGACTGATGTGTTCTCTAATTAAATATCTGTCCAAAAGCACTAAGCAAAAATGTAGACCCTTGAGGCTCTTGGAAAACATTGACAGTTAACCAATGTTAGTACAGGATGTCCCTAACTTACAAGTGGTTTGTGTTCTAAAAATTTATTTGTAAGTCAGTTGCCTGGGCTTTAGAATGCATTTTATGTCTATTTTTGTTTACTACTGTATCCCCAGAGCCTGAGATAGTGCTAGACACATAGTGGGCATCCAGATATTTGCTGATTGACTGGATGAAGTGACCTAAAAGTGCACTTCACTAATAATGTAATTGAACTATATTATTGTTAATAATAGTTAGCATTGGGCTTCCCTGGTGGCGCAGTGGTTGAGAGTCCGCCTGCCGATGCAGGGGACACGGGTTCGTGCCCCGGTCCGGGAAGATCCCACATGCCGCGGAGCAGCTGGGCCGGTGAGCCATGACCGCTGGGCCTGTGCTCCCAGAGCCTGTGCTCCGCAACGGGAGAGGCCACAGCGGTGAGGGGCCCACGTACCGAAAAACAAAATAATAATAATAATAATTAGCATTTATAGAGTACTTAGCCATTTATAAAACACATTTATATGTGCCTTATTTTGTCCTTTCTCACATTGATTCAATTTACAAATGAAGAGTCTAAGACCCCTAAATTAAAGAGAGAGCCATTGAAGCTACTTGAGAGGATTGGGTGTGAGATGAGGAACTTGAATTAAAGTGGTAACAGTGGAGGTGGGAACCAATTAGAGATAGAACCACCAGAACCTGGTGATGGACCTGATATGGGCCTCCAACTCCTACACTTATGCTACCACACTGCATCTAGAAATATAAGCTATAGATAAAATATCATCTATTCATACAAAATAGAGACTCAGAGAGAGTAGGGACTCATTTCTTTTTCTGCTGACACCCTTTTCTTTAGCAGTTAAGTGACTTCCTTATGTTCAGTGGTTAAGAAGAAGGACCCATTCACCTTGCAAGAAATGAGATCTCCCCAAAAAGATTACACCAAAATTGAGGGCTCCTGCCTAGCTAGCAGGAAGACTGATGTGACTAGCTAAGCAGTATCCAGCCCAAGACCCCTGCTATTGGAGTAGTTTGGATGTAAAGAATTTTCTTAAGTCATTTACTCACTCTATGGCATAATCAATGTATTCAGAGGTGGTTGAGACATTAAGGGGTCCTGAGACAAATCTTCAAATCTGTACACAAATCCTTTCTGTAACATCTCTCATAGAGGCTCACTCAGCCTTTGCTGAAACATTTCATGGGATGAGAAACTCAATGGATCTCACTTTGTCTTTTGGATACATCCGTCTTTTTTAAAAGTCTTTCTTTGGTCAGACTCTTGCTTTCTGAAAGCATCAGAGTCCATTTAATCCCTCTTCAAACATCTGAAGAATGCTAGCAATTCCTGAACATCCATAAATCCTCTCTCACAGGCGAAATATCCCAAGTTAATTGTTCATGATATAATGAGGTTTCTAATTGATCTCACCAAGTCTGCTCAGCTTTCTCTAAATAGGAATATCTTGACCTGAACATAATATTCTAGCTATGCTTTGACTGGAGAACACAACAAAAGGACTATTCTCTTTTGTTTGGAGCATTATTTTTCTATTAATGCAGCCTAAGACTGCATTAGCTTTTTTGGCAGTCATGATGTATTGTTGACTCACATTGAGATTACAGTCAAATGAAACCCTCAGGTCTTTTTCACATGAATGGCTGATAAGTCACACCTCTTTGGTGGTATTACAGCTGATTTTTGAAAAGAGGAATTTATCACTATTAAGTTTAATCTCATAAGTTTTGCTCAAGAATCTTTCACAACGTTCCGTGAGTTGTCTTTCTTAAACAGTTCTGATTATGTTATCCTTACCCAGAGGAGCTACTGATTGATCTCCACTACCCACAGGATCAAGTCCAAAATACTTTGCACACTAGACCCTGTATAATCTGAACTGAGCCTTCAGGGTTAGCCTCATCTTCCCTCATCCCTCTCTCTTCTCCATTCCCCACCATTCCATACTCTCCAATCATTCTGAGCATTGACCTTCTTCACACATGTGCACTTTTCCATGGATTCCTTCTCCACCTTTCAATTATTTTTTTATACTTTAAGAGACAGCAATTTAAAAGTCCCAATCAGACTGTGAACTCCCTGAAGGCAGGAATGTACTACAGTGATGTTCAGATAATAAGAAAGAGACATAACTTACAAGTTTTATATTTTTAAGTTTTTTGGTTTGATTTTTCAAAGAAAAGAATATTTAGGGCTTCCCTGGTGGCGCAGTGGTTGGGAGTCCGCCTGCCGATGCAGGGGACACGGGTTCGTGCCCCGGTCTGGGAAGATCCCACGTGCCGCGGAGCGGCTGGGCCCGTGAGCCATGGCCGCTGAGCCTGTGCTCCGGAGCCTGTGCTCCGCAGGGGGAGAGGCCACAACAGTGAGAGGCCCGCCTACCGAAAAAAAAAAAAAAAAAAAAAAAAAAGAATATTTAAACCTCTTTCTTCAAAGCTAGTTTCTCCTCCCAGCTCTAGAAATGCAGGTGAGTGGGGTTTGGCTTACTTGAAATAATATTTCTTAGGGATAGGGAGTAACAACTTTGGCAGTTTATCTGAGTGAACCAGATAGCTGCACAGGTTTGTCCAGAGGCCGTGTCATAAGGTGATTGTTTTCCAGAATCACAAAAAAACCCCACCTTTGCACCCAACACAGCATTGTGAAAAGAAGCCCAGCTGGAAGCACTGCAGGAGCAGAAGCATGAGGCCCTCTATTCAATCATTTCCAATGATATCAATGAAAAACTAAACAAAATCCCTCAGTCAACCTTTACATGCACCTTCTGCTGTTTTCCAACAGCTGCTGATAGAGTTGTACCTTTCCATCTAAACCGCAACCCTTTGTACCAGGCCTTTGCAGATTAGCAACAGAGCCTGTGGTTTGGGTTTGCAAAGGGATGGAGGCTACAACATTGTTCTTGTTGAGAAATTGTACTAATTAACTATCTGCCTTAGGATCTGTCATCCTAAATGGCTAACTTAACAGACATTTAGCAAGTCATCTCTCAAACATACTGTTTTGTGTGCCTGCAGACCAGGTACTCTGCCATAAAGATGCTTTGAACAACAAAAGGTAACAAATAGTTATTATAGATCATCTTAACAATAATAATGCCTCAGTGTTCATATATTTGATAAACAGCTATTTAGCAGGCAACATGTTAGACGCAAGGGTAGTGTTTCTCGAAGTGTGGTCTGGACTGCCTTAAGGAGCTCACAGAACAATGCGATAAACGCCGTGACAGAGGTGAGCGTGTGATAAGGGTGCACAGGTGTAAGGCACACACGTAGTGCACCTAACCCAGAGTTTTGGAAAGAGGTGAAGTTTAAGGAACGTCCTTAAGGATGAATAGCAATTATCTATCCTTTCATCCATCCATCCAAAAATATTTGAGTGACAACTTAGCTAAGTGGATGAGAGGTAGGACTTGGGGAGAGGAACAGAAGAGAGAAGCATCTCAGGAAAAGAAAGCATGTGTGCAAGGGTCAGAGGATGAGAAAGAGCATGGTACCTTGGGGTAATACAGTGGTTCAATAGATAGAGCTGGAGGCTGGGGTATAAGCAGCAGTGATGAGGATGAGGCAGCGGGTATTCAGAAGGGGCCTAGCATGCCCCATTAAACAACATGGACTACGTTATGAGGAAACTGGAGAGTCAGTGAAGGGTTTTAAGCAGAGAAGTGACATTTTAGATTTCATAAAGATCCTTCAGAGTGTGGTATAGAGAACAGATTGGGAAGCAAGCAAGACAGAATAGAGAGAACCTTCAGGAGAACATTGCAATAATACATAGAAATGACGTGCACCACCATTTGTAGATGTGGGGACGGAGAGAAGCATATGTACTCAAGAGACACTGCAGTAGCAGAATGGGACAGGCCCTGGTGAATGACTGAGGCTGGGCGAAGGAGAGAAAAGAATCGAGAATGAATCTCAGTTTTCGCCTTGATGGGTCTCTCTGGGTTAGACAGTGATGCTATTTGTTTGGGTTTTTATTTTCTCAGTGAGGTAAGAGGCAAACTCTTTGGCTGAGAGCAAGCAATGGGTGTGAGAAGGGGTTTTAGGGAGAGCAGAAGACACTTTGAAAGAGTCATTGCAGGAATGAAAGGGAGCTGAGGGAAAAAGGATTTCCAGGGGAGTGTGAGGGCCAAAGTCAGGCTGGAAAACGTAAATGTGTAGAGGTATCTCTCAGCACAATCGTGTTATTATTTTTCCCATTAGAGTTCAGCTATTTAGCTGAAGGAGCAAGAAGGCGAACAGTAGAATTGATCTAGAATGGGGATGTGATGGACAGACAAGGGGGCAATGGAGTTGAGAGAACCGACAGAAGATTCCAGAGAGAAAATCATGGGAGCAGGCTAGGTATCATGTCCATTTTTGCAGACAAATATATATTTGGGGGCCTGAGAAGAGATAAAAGAAGTGGTCTAATGTGATATAACTAAATTATTAAAGAGAAGAAATAAAAATTAGAAAGAAAAATGGCCAAAAGTAACAAACAGGATTGATAGAGCACGTGGGCAGGAGTTGACGATTACCTTTCTGTTGTTGCAAACTATACCTCTTCACTACGTCCCCTGCCCCAGAAAGGATTCCCCAGTGGGCCTATGTTCTTCTGAACTTTGGTAATCATCAGAGAGAGAGCTGTTGTTACAACAGGCTGAGTGTAGTGTCCTACCCCTTTAGGTGTGTTGGGATGGTGAACATGGGTTGTTGGAGAGTGAAGTGCCTAGTTCTTCTGACAGAGAAGTGGTTGATGTGGCCTCCATTTACTTTTGCTTTTTATTTGGAGGTGGGAGTGGAGTCAGAGGGTTATTCACTGGGACACAGGATATGAGAAAAATGTAGGCATCAACAAAAGGAACTGATGGAAAGCCTCAAAGACCTCAGCAAGGTCAGGTTGGCTGAAATAAAAAGAAACACAAATTCTTAATGGA
Source organism: Hyperoodon ampullatus (assembly GCF_949752795.1). Classification (NCBI taxonomy): domain Eukaryota; kingdom Metazoa; phylum Chordata; class Mammalia; order Artiodactyla; family Ziphiidae; genus Hyperoodon; species Hyperoodon ampullatus. The sequence continues at coordinate 20,169,919 of NC_136924.1, forward strand.
GATTAAACAGTATAAGGGAGTGATTACATTTTCTCTCTTTGATTTAATTTTAAAACACTGAAACCTTTTTCAGTAGCTGCCGAAAGATAGAGTGTTCGCACAAATGATGTCACGCAGAAGGCATTTGAATGTCTTTCATACTTTTTTTGTTTTGTTTTGGGAACTGTGATTATGAAGTGTAAAGTAACAACGGCAAACATAGCTGATGCCTTGAAAGACTTCTGCTCCTGTCAGTTACAGGAAAGTTAGGAAGACAAGTGAAATAGGACATAGAAAGAGGGTTGGTGTTTTGTTTTTGTTTGTTTGTTAACAAGACAAACTATCCAGGAAAAGAGCTTGTTTCTTAGAGATAAAGTGAGATGTATACAAAATGCCCAACAGAATAGAAACTGGCACATTATACTGTGATCTCTAAATGATGCTTTTCTCTTCTCCTCCCTAATAGAACAACTAAACATTAATACATAAGCATTAATAAAAACATTAATATTTTTCAAGATTGTGAAAATGTAAATACTTCTACATAAATGGGATTAACTGCACAGCACCCTTGCCTTAGGTAGATGTTCTCCATCACATTTTGCAAATTAAATTTCACAACCCACTAAGCAGAAAAAATGTGTACAATGCTATATTTTAATTTCATTTCCAATACTGTAATAGCTCAGGGGCATTTAAAAATGCCTTTTTAAAAAAAATCATTCCAAAAGATTGCTCCTATAGCTGGAATTTTGGGTCAAAAAAAAGATTAAAAGTTGTATGAGTCAAGATAAAATGGAATGTGAGGCCCTTAAAATCTGAAAGCACCCAGAATCAACATTTCTCTTTCAGCATGATATTTTCAAGGGTTATCATCCTCCTTCAATACTGTTCCCTCTCCCTTTTCTATCATCATTCATTACCTGATCAGTGCTTTCCCTTCTCCTTATTTGTTTCGGTTCATCTTTTGAAAACCTAAAGTTGCAGTTCTCATGCCTTCCCTCTGACTTTTCATTTTAGAATTTGTACCCTCTGTTTCGACTGTAGCAAGTCAATGTTATTCGAATTCATGTTGTTGCTTAATTAAACAACCATTTAATTACCAACCCGCAGATTGGTAAGACTGGTTCTCGTATAAGCCTGGGCAGTTCCAAGCGTTTTTGGTAATGGCAGCGTCAGTGGACTAACTTTGATCCTCTCCTGGGCTCAGTTCTTGGACTTTCCTCTTTTCTATCCACACCCACTCCCTTGATGACCTCATCCAGTTTCATGGCTTTAAATATCATCTCTGCACTGATGACTCCCAAGTTTATATCTTTAGTCCAGACCCGTCCTCTGAACTTTAAACTCACAGATCCAACTGCCTACTCGGTATTTCCACTTGGATGTCTCACAGGCAACTCATACCTAACGTGTCCACATATCAGCTCCTGGCATTCCTCTCCAAGTCTTTTCCCTCTAGAGCCTTCTTCATCTCAGTAATTGGCTATCCCATTCTTCCAGGTGCTCAGGCTAAAACCATACTTACTTCTCTCTCTCTCTCATACCCTGCATCCAACCTGTCAGCAAATGCTGTTGGCTTTTGTCCATAAAACGGATCCAGAACTCAACAGCTTTTTACCATTTCCACTGCTACCTTCTGTCCATGCACCATCAGATCTAGCCTGAATTATTGCAGCAGCATTCTAGCTGGTCTCCCTGCTTCCCCCTTTGGTCTTTCCTTAACACAAAAACCAGAGAAATCCTATTAAAAATAAATTGATCATATTGCCCCTCTGCTCAAGACTCCACGGGCTTCCAATATCATTCAGAGTAAAACTCGATGACTGTATAATAACTTATTGTCCAAACTGGGATCTCTTTGAGAGTGAAAGGGGATGCTACGAATAATTAACAGGATTTAAGTGATCTAGGTGTAAATTTGGGCCATCCTGGGCACCTACTTATGAGGCTCCACATAATCGCCCACACCTCCCCGTTATCCCTCTGACCTCGCCTGTTATACTACACCTCAACCCCTCTGCTTCAGCACCAGCCTCTTCACAGTCCTATCAGTAGGAGGCAGACTTCCTCAGGGCCTTTGCTCTTCCCCTAGACGTGCCCATGACTCATTTCTGCTTCCCTTCAGGTCCTAATTTAAAAGCCACAGTGAGGCTTTCCCTGGGAGCTCTGTCTAAACATTTAAAAACCCCTTCCTACTTCCTAGCCCCCTTCCCTGCTTTTTTTTCTTTCTTTCTAAATTTACACTTATTATTGATACTATCTAACATTCCATATATTTTACTTACTTAACTTGTTTAGCACCTTACATTTAGAATGTAATCTCAGGGGCAGCAGTTTTTGACTTTTTGCTGTGTGTCCCCAACTCCTAAAATAGTTGGCACATAGGAGACACTATATAAATATTTGTAAGAAGAATGAACGAATCGTGACTAGTTTGAAAGGATGCGTAGGAGTTGTGTAACATCTAACACAATTAGTAAACAGTATTATCATTTTACAGTTATTTTCATATAATTCAAGTCAGCACCAGCCCCCTCACTGTCCTGACGTATTCTCCAAATGTACTCTGGACATTTATGCCTTGTGGGGATCTGTGCTAGGTTCAGAGGTTGGGGGTCTGGGAGCCACAGAGTGAATACAATGAGAGAGGAGACAAAGTTCCTCAAGAAGTGAACACTGTAGGAACAGAAGAGATGGGGGACATGATATTATAGTTACATGTAAGTGACCAGAGTGCATGGGAGTGCAGACGAGAGAGAGATTACATTCAGTGACTTTTCAGACAATTCTGATTACTGATCAGAAGCAACAACTTCCATATTCTCTGGCATGATTCATTTTCCTTGTCTTCCAGAGCCCCCAACCTCTAATACTCCCAGCCTGGTTTGTGTTCTCCACTCCTTGGTAGGAAGTTACCTTGTATGCCCAGATATACCTGACCTCCAGGTGTCTGTTCCTCATTGTCTGGCCTTAATTTTTCAATATGAATCATCAGTTACTAACTCAGCATTTTGCAATCTGATCTCTCAAAGTTTCCAGAAAATTACAACCAAATACGGGCAAAGTTAAACCATCAAATAGAACAAATACGAAGCAAGCAGATGCTAAACAGATTTTTTTTAATAGCTAGAAAGAAGGTATTTGGTGGGGGGGTATTCACCCATTGAAATCAATAAGTCAAAGTTTATTGATTTAATCTCTGGGTTTGTTCAAATTTTTAATGTAGCTCCTTTGAATAATTTTATTTGATAACCATCCTGTGGGTTTTCCTTAAACTAGAGCCATTTTTTTAAATGTGCTGTTGTAAGTCTCTAGCCCCACCCCTACAGGAAGGGAGTAGCCCCAGGGTGTGGATAATTGAAACACTCTAAACAAATATATACAACATTTTATTTTCAAAAAAGTTCAACAAAATTATAGCTGAGAATATGCTTCAAAGCATAACATTAATAACTTAGAAGAATTACTTAAAGTGGTTACCAACTAGATAAAAAGTATTTCCCTTCTGCCCAACAAACAAATCAAATAAAAAGTATGCTAAATGGTACTGAAGAACTGTAATACTCACTCCCATATCATTTATTTTAAATGATCTTGGGTAACGTTAAGTGCAAAGAATCTTTACTTGTTATTTTTCTATCTAATGTAAAATAAATTAACTTTATTATGCAAAGTTCACATATTACAAATTATCAATTGAACTGTAAGTTTTACAGTTTAATAATTACCAGAGCAATTTAGTTTTAGTTTAGTTTTGTTTTTGATTTTGGAGTTATAATAAAACCTAATCATATAAATAATTTTAAAGCAAGCTAATCATCCCAGCTCTGGCACAGGTTAGCTCATTACTTATTTACTCTGACCAAGTTACTCTGACTCACTAAGTCTCAGGTCCTTTGTCTGTAAAATGGGGTCAATACTGGTACCCAACTAACAGGGTTCTTGTGAAAATAAGGGATGCAGAAGACTCTACAGAATGCCTGGCAGATGGGAAAGCTTCAGTAGATAAGAGCTGCCACTATGACTCATGACTGATACTGCTGAAAAAATAGGCATGAGCACATTTCAATGATTGAAGAAAACAAGTAGCTAACCAAAGAGTAGTGTTTAGAAAGCACTTCTACTCATGTATTACTTTGTTTTATCTTTTCAGTTTAAAAATCCTAAATATTGTTTAGGACATTATACATATAAATACCTGTAAAAACCTGATTAATTTATCATTTTCTGCAAATTTGTGCCATACTGACTTTATCACAAGGTATTGAAATATAATCCTTTTCAATGGCCTAAAGAGACAAACAGATACTCAGATCTTGCAAAGCATATTATTTTCACAACATACTTGGGGAATTAATGATGCACTACCTCATATTATTTAATCAATCAGTCCATAAATTATCACATTTAATCTCTTACCCACTGGACTGTAAGGATTGCGAAGGAAAGGAATGTATATAGTTTTTGTATCTTTCACACCACACAGCTTGGTACAAAGGAATTTCAAACTAGTATAGTGGAAGCAGCACTGGGCTAGAAGTCAGGAAATACGAATTTCAGCTGAGTAATTGTAGACAAGTCACTTAACTCTCTTCAGGCTTCAGATTACTCATCAGTCATGTGCTTTTCCATCAATGACATTCAGGTTCCTTTTCAAATGCTCTCATTTTAAGAAACACTAGCAAGAGGGATTTTTACCAATGTTTGTCATTTTAATACACAACTTCAATTTTCCATATCAACAGGTTGAAAGAAATAGGACCCTTAAGTATAGATTTTGTTCACTCATGAAAACTTGCCAGGAACTCAGAGTTCTTGTCACTGTCTGCTCCATCAAACACAAATCCTTCACCCTGTTTTAAAAACAGCAAGCCCTCCCCTGCCAGCATTCCCCATCCCCTACCCTGTTTTATTTTCTCCTTACTACCTATCACACTCTGGCATACTGTATATTTTACTTAGTTATTTGTTCTCTATCTCCCCCTTCCCTACCCCCATTCCCAGTACCATGCCAAGCACCACATCTGCCTGTGCCTTTTTTTTTTTTTAAATGGAGGTATATTTGAAAATTAAGAATTGTATGTATTTAAGGTGTACAATTTGATGATTTGATATACATAAACATTGTGAAATAATCACCACATTCAGGCTAACATTTCCATCACCTCAGATAGTCACCACTTTTCGGTATGTGTGGTGAGAACACTCCAGATCCACCCTCCTAGCAAATTTCAAGTACACAATAAAGTATGGTTAACTATAGTCATACTGTTGTACATTAGATCTCCAGAACTTGTTCATCTTGCATAACTGAAACATCGTACCCCTTGAACAACATCTCCCCCATCTGTGCCTTTTACCGGGATTTTGGGAGCACTTAATACCTCCACCCCAGCATTTCCCAAGTTGTGCTCTGAGGATCTCTAGAGTTCTGAAAGATAGTAATCGGAGTTCTGCAAAAAGAGGGTTGCATGGGCAAATAAGTTTGGGAATGTCCCATCCTATACTTCCCCCTTGGAGACAGAGGACACATATTGAGAATATTTATATACTTATAAATGTCTAATTTTGTTAAACCCAGTCAGTGTTTCCCAATCTGGTTTGGCCATGGAAACTTTTATTCCCAGAACACCACTGACATCTCAGAGGACATTCCTGCTCAGGAGAAAGCCATCTGGCAAATTCTTTTTTACCTTCATGTCACATCCAAATGAATAGCAAATGTGAGAGAGTGAGCGAGGAGAAAGACAGATAGCTCTTTGCTAGCAATTCTTAGAGGTAATGGAGAGAGAACATGGTTTTATGAAACAAATACTATACTTTTAAAGTCAGAAGACTTGTGATTTAGTCCTAGCGCTGTCACATAACTAACTAACTGTATGTCGTTGGGCAAATCGCCCTACCTCTGAGCCTCAACCTCCTCTCCTGTAAAGGAGACACATTTTAGGATAACCATATCCTATTCTTTGAAACTGCTGACCAGTTTAGAAAGTTTCTGTGTAGTAGATTTGACTTGGATTTCAAAAGTATTTAAATTTAAAAAGTATTCTTGGATTTAAAAAGTATTCTTCTGAGTGGATTTTTCGGGCCTATATTTTTAAAGTCCTCTTTCAGATGACTGGTGCCTTCCACTCTGAAGATGGGCATATCTGATTTCTTAGACATGAAACTACAGGACTCTCTAGGGCCCTAAAAGCCCAAAGAAATATTTTAGAATGAATAATGGAAACAAATTAAGTCTGGGATGTATTTAGGTTAGTCTGCGTAGTAGGATAATACCTAGAGAAAGCCTGAGAAGTCTTATATAGAATGGAGGAAGATACAGGTCTAGTATTATAAATAAGGAGTAAATGAAATTTGAAACTACTTATTTGATGCTAGATTAATTGGCTTATTTTTCTGATCACTCAATTTTCAAAGAGAGTGATTGAGGATACAGGGTTGTACTGAAAAATTAATTTGTAGCTCAGCACTAATTTATATTCCAAAGCAACATGCAAGAGGTAGATAATAATCATTTTCTAGGGGGCTTCCTCGGGTCCTTACCTTTGAGGAACTCTCTTCTACTCTCTAACTCAGGAGGGAAAGATTCATCCTCAAACCTGTCTCTGAAGGGAAGAAATTCTATGATGGTTTAATGTACACTTGCAAATAATGCTCTAGAGAGAACTAGGTGGCACCTGATGTTTTTCTTGCCATTGAAATATGTCTGCTGAAATAACAACTACAGTAAAAAAAATTTTTTTAACTGGATATAAAAGGTGACTGCACATTGAAAGATCTATCTAACGTAAATTTTAGTCTCTGCTTGAAATTTGATGTAAGCATTGATGACAATAAGTAGTTTGGCTTTAAAGAAGACAAGATTTTGCTCTGCTCTAGGTTAAATAAATGTTCCTTTAGTCATCTCTAAGTAATTGCTGGGCCATTGTAATACATTCAACATGATATTTGCTAAGCAAGCATGCCTGCCATCTGGTTACTGAAACTCTATTTTTGCTACTTCATAGGTACACATGGCCCAGTAGCACTGAGATGCAGGGAACTGATAGGAGCCTGTGGATCAATTCCAAAGCAATTTGAGAGTTCAAGCCATTCATTTGTTTGCAACACAAAGTGTTCTCCACGGAAGAAAACAATGGGTCTAACTTATCTGTCTCTTTCCTGTCCTGGTATCTTTAAAAATGCCCATCATGACAGGGTGCATGCAGGTTTACAATATTAAGCTGACTTTAGAGAAGAATGGAAAGAAAACTAAGAATGGAAAATAGTCTGTGTGCTGCTTGTACCACATCCTGCTCGGCTCTGGTGCCAGCAACTCTGTTCCTGGTCTGAGGAGTGTCCACAGAAGAAGAAGTAGCTGGGTAACATGGCAAAAGTCCATATGGGTCTATGGTAGGAGGGAGAAGAAGTTTCCAAACCAGTCCTTCCATCAAGTCCCTGGCAAGCACCCCTGTCCCCCAAACCAAAGATAGAATTAGCAGCACGGAGTACAATGCCTGACACACATAGTAGGGGCTCAATGAATGTTTACTAAATATAATCATCTGGGAAGTCTGTGAATAGTAATATAAATGACTGCTAGAAGAATGATTATGTTAGTCTCTGAAGCCATTGTAATACGTGCATTGGATATATGCTTAACACCTGGTCCAGGCTTTCTTAACTTTGACACTATTGACATTTTGAGCTAATAATTCTTTGTTGGGAACAGGAGTGGAAGGGATGCTATCTTGCCCACTGTAGGAGGCTTAGTGGCATCCCTGGCCTCCGTCCACTAGATGCCAACAGTGTCCCTCTCCCCCGCAAAAATGTCCCCCTCATGATGGGGGGTAACAAAATCACTCCTTGTTGAGAACCACTTATCTACTCTGTGTGCCTGTGTCATGTACTAGAATTAGAAATACTATACTCTCTCTTCTCTTTTTTCCTGCATTGATATTTCTTGATCTACACGTTGAAGGTATTTTATTCTTTTAATCTGCTTTCTCTCAATTGCCTCTAAATTCCATGTTTTCACATATCTCAGTGGGGGAGGGCTTTCTAGGTACATCTGTACAAGTTGAAAAAGACATGTTTCCCCCTTCGGAGAGGTGAAATATGAAACAAAGAGTAAACATTCCATACAGAAATTGGACTAGTAGCTAAGGAGGCTGTTTTGCAGAATGATATTGAGATGGTCTTGCTCCCCGGATAGACCCAAGACCCTAAGCTGCAACTGATATGTATGTGCGTCCAAAAAGAGTTTCTGCATCTTAAAAGAAACTACCTTCATTTGTTTGCTATGCACTCTTGCAATCTTAACAGTAAAACTCCTCTGTTATATAAAAGTATCCTTCTGACAAACGTATTTTTTTCTCCCTTGGTTTTGTTTTTTATTTACTTCCTATTTATGTTAACAGTTTCAGGAAGATACCAGCATGGGCTCCAGGAACAGGCTGTCTCAGTAACTCCTGCCTCTTCAGAAGCACAGTAAGCAGTCCTGCTACCTGAAGAAATCAGTAGCCTTTTAAACCTCTAAGGTAAAAGGATAATGTTGCATATTTACTCTTTCTTAAAATGAAAAAAATTAAAATCTTAGAAATCTGACTTAAACCTAGCCAGTGGGCAACCTGCTTGAAAATGACTACACATCCATGTCTAAGGGTGAGAAATAATTTATGACAAATAAAGCTCATGAAAAATTCTAATTTCACTCATGTTGCTACAAGTATACCTTCATGCTTTAAAAAAAATGTGGGCTGGTAACATTTTTCTACCTTACTTACAGTGTAGAGTTAAACATGTGCCCTTACCTCTCCTCCAGTGCACGGGAAAGGATTGGAGTATCTAGAAGTGCAAATAGCTCCCTTCTTGACAACATCATCTTCCAGGCCAAATGTAGCCAGGCAGTTAGTTGCAAAGTACTTGTAAGGCTTCCATGTCTTCCCAAAGTCCTGGGACCGGTCCAGCACCATGGCTGCCGGCCTGGGGGACTTGAACACCATAATCAGATGAGTGAAGTAGAATTCAGCTTCCAGGTCTAACTGGATCTTTTCTCTGTGCACATCCTCAGCAGACTGCCACCACGTGCGAGGAAACCTGAAGGATGAGTCTGCCATGGCAGCTGGCAGGTGAGCCAGGTGAGGCTGGGCAGCACTGCATTTGTCACATTTGGGCTGCTGACAAGTCAGATCAGTGTTCTCACTATAGAAGCAGTACAGTTCAGTGGCGTTCTGACCACAGGTGGTGTCTGCCCAGAGTTTTCTTCCTAAAGCCAAATTTCCCATGCGAGGGTTACAGGCTTTTTCACAGCGGGAACTCACTCCAGCCACTCCACTCAGTCCTAGAGATGGGAGAGCATATGTTATTCAAGACAAACCCATCTGGAAACCTCTTTTGTCCACCTAGTCCATCTTCAACAGTCGAGTTATCCCCATATTGCCCCAAGGCTTTCAGCAAAGAGGAAATGCTACCAAATTTGAGCATGAATACTGTTCTGCATTTATACTATTTGCATACGCAAGTGTGTGAATGTGCATGTGTGTGTGAGGGTGTGTGCCTGCATGCCCGTTTCATGTAAAATTCACATAGAAGAAAATAAAATCACTTTGGGTAAAGGGCGAGAGGAAGGAAGGTGGAAACACTGGGTAAAGATAATGGGCCTAAAGATAATGGGACTGCTTTCTAACAGTCTCTGTTTTTGAAATACATTCATTTGCTTTTGAAGTCATGACATAAATAATACCAAAAACCAACAATGTTTTTAAGATCACTCAATTTAGTCTTTCAAATATAATTTGAGTCTTTAGCATTATCTAACATGTTTATGAGAATGCATTAAGGAGGAAATGTAGAATTCTACTATATTTTTAAGACAAAAACATGAAAGGACCAATTCCCTAAGAAAATCAATATGAGGTATTGGTATACAGTGGGATCTCATTTAGGGAGACAAAGCTAGAGACCACTGGAGCCAAGATGTGCAATATCTATTTTTAATATTAAGTAAATGTAAGTAAGAAAAAACCCTCTAAACTGCCAAATGACAGAAAAGCTTATTTGACACACTCTCTGCCTCTTGAGTGCTTCTACCTATGACAGGTTCTACAGTAGTTACCTGTTTGCTTAACAGGAGAATGTTTACAGTCTGGCAGCCACTAACAGGACCTTTAAACATAATCTGTGAACTAAAACACCTTCCTAAAGAAACATGCGCTTCCACCCAAATAAAGGTCCAACAGACTTTAATGTTTCAAAATTACTTAAAATGATAAACATTATACACCTACTAACATCCTGACTACATAATATAATCCTCAATTTGGGCTTGTCATTTTAATTATGAATACCTGAAGCAATATTATCTATTTTAAAAGTTAAAACAGAGAGGGAAAAAAAGGAAAAAGTCAAACCCCAAATTCCGGCTAATTGAACGTTTCTGCTTAAGAGGGAGCATCTCTGACTTGTTATCACTATACTGTTGGAGAAGCCAAATGACAGCTTAGACCAAAAGAGAGACATTGCACACACTCAACTGACTATCACGAGCCTCACGAGCCTTATGGTTCTTTGCAACCATAAGAAAGGGCTTCCTTAGGCATATTTTTTAAATGTCAAATTCAAGTGTGCATTATGCCTGGACTCTGTTTGCCACTTTTCTGATTAGCTGGGGCAACAGTTGCTTGTTTGGGTGGCCAGGATCACCCAAACACACAGTGTGCTATGACTCACCTGTAAAGCATTTCAGGGAAAATCATATACTGCCCGTACAAGTATTTTTGACTTGAAACACTTGCCTTGTGATATTTATTTACAACCTCTTGATTGCTCGCATGTTTTTACTATAACACGGTTTGAAAAGGGAAAGGTTTATTAAAGTTCACTTTGTGGTTGGGGGAGCATGCATAAGTGCATGCAGGGGTGCCTAAGTAGCAAGAATTAAAGTAAAAGCTTAGACCTTTAACGGCTCCTTGGGGAAAGTACTGAATAATTTTAGATGCCCCCACCCGAAACTAGGAAGAAATCCAGAAAAGACTGGAGCCAGATAAATAATCGGTGGACACAATACTTAGATATCCCTAAAGAAGTGACCATCCAAGTATAGCAAGGATGCTCCTAAGAGTGCGACGCGTTTGGGATGCAGACTCTAAAGCCTGGCTTTTGCTTCATGCTAGCGTCTCTGGGGGCTGAGTGGATGAAACCGAAGGGAAGGGAGAAGTGTGCCAATGCTCCCTCTCCACCAGTCCGTCCCTCCAGCCCACACTCCTCTTTCTGGAGCAAGCGAGATGCGTTTGAGAGACCAAGTGGCCAAAGAGTTCCTCACTTTCTTTCCCCCTTACACCCTGAACCGCACTTACGCCTAACTGGAAACCAGGTGACCTGCAAGAGGAGGGTGAGGAGCAAAAGGGGTTCCCAAATTTAGAAACGGCAAGCTAGGAAAGGGTGGTCAAGGGCAGCCCAAGGCAGCCGGGATGGGAGTGGGAGGGAGAGCGCATCTGACGACGCCTCTACCGGTCGTCCAGTTACCGAGACAGGAAGCAGACCCGCCTCCGACCTCCCGCGGAGCCTCGGCCAGGGTACCAATTCCCCAAGGGCGGCAAGCCGGCTCCGTGCAACCCGGGGCGATCACTACCTATCGTCCCAGCCCGGGGTCTCACTGAGTTCTAGCCACTGCCCAGGGAGAGGCCACTCACCCAGCCCCAGGTGTCCCTACCTGGCTCCCTAGTACCCAGCATGAGGTCGGGGACGACGGCGATCGCTCTCAACAAGAGAGCGGCCCCGGCCCACGCGCGCCCAGGGTCGCTGGGCCACCCCTCCCCATCATTCCTCAGGCCATGAAGTGCCGGGGGATGGCGAGCTTGGTCCTTTGTTCCCTCACAAAATGGAAAGGCAGTTTTTTACAAGTCCAAACCAAGAAAAAAAAAACCAAGGTCGCGCTGTCTCCGGCAGGGCGCACCCAGGATATCGGGTTATCCAAAGGCATGTGTATCGCAGTTGCAAAAAAAAAAAAAAAAAAAAATCAGTAGTATTTTAAACTGCTGAGACCCGGGGAAAGGAGGCGGAACATGGCCACTCATTTCATCCTTGGGAGCTGAGCTCTGCGCTCTCAGCCTGCACTCGCCTGCACCCCCGAGTTCCGAGGTGGGGCACACAAGGGGCGAAGGAAGGGGGTTGGGGGCCCGGCAGCGTCACCACCCACCTGCGGCCACCGCGGAGCAGCCCCAGAGCAGCAGCAGCCGCGCGCAGCTCCCCATGGCCGGGAGGAGCCGGGAGGACCCGGGCCGGGCGGGTGCGGGAGGGAGTCGAGCCCTCGCGGCCGCGGGATGAAGCGCCAGCAGTCCTCGGGAGGAACCGGGGCTCTTTATTTCTTCCTCCTCCTGGGGTGCCAGGCTCGGTCAGTGGGCGCCGGAGGCGGGGAGCTGCGGGCTGGGGCCGCGCCGGGCGGTGGGGTGACCCTCGCGCACCGGCCTGGAGGGGCGCGGGCACCTTGGGGGCGGCGGGAGCCCCGGCACCATAGCCCGCCTGGCCGCGCTGCCCTGCGGAGCGGTCCTGCGGGATCCTCCGCCGCTAGCCCGGGGCTCGGCGCCCGCAGCAACAGCTGAACTTTGCGAGACCTTTCACTTCCCGGCCGCCTCCGCCGCCGCCGCCGCCGCCGCCACCGCCTCCTGGGCGTCCTCCTCCGCTTTTACCACGTCCTCTTGCTGCTGCGTCTCGGTCCCGTCCTTCTCCATGGGCAGTTCCATGGGATGCATTTTTATTGCACCGACACCGCGGCGCTCCGGTGCCAGCCCTCCTCCCCTCGCACCTCCACCCCTTCCTCCCGCCCGCCCCCCGCGCTCGCTTGACAGCCTGGGCGCAGTAGCCCGCGCGGTCGGGTCGCCGCCGCCACCCGGGGAGGGATCCTCTCTCCCGACCAGCCGCCCCCGCTGCCTCGCTGCCAGCTCCACCCGCCCGCCTCAGCCCCCGCGCGCGTCTGTCACCTCGCACCCCAGCTTCCCTCGTGCCCCTCCCGTCTCTTGCCCTGCTTCTCCCTGTGTGACCCCCTTGGTGCCCTCCAGCACCCACAGGCCTCCTCTGGAAGCAGTCTCCCACCTTCTCCCGCAACATTCCAGAGAGCAGTTGACTCCCTCTTGATCAGGTCAGGGCATGCCAAGGGGCTTAAAAAACCGCGAAACAGGCTAGCTCCTACTTCCCACATCCCCCAACAAAAACAAGCCCTCCTCTTCTCCCGCCACCCCTTCTCCCAGAGTCTAACGACCCAGGGATGGAACCCCTCATCCAGTCCGGGGTCAAGGGCAAGGGAGAGCTCATTAACTGCTAAGTGGCATTCGCCGCTTCTCTGCCGACTTTCGGGGGGGTGGGGGAGGGCATCTTGGCTAAACAATCAATGCTTACTTTATCCGAGGTGTATCCGTTTTGATGTAAAACGTGTTCCCTAATTCAAACTCAAGTGCTAAAAGAAAAGGGTCACAGGATTAGCTAGTGCCCAGTTTAAGAACATCCTTGTCTAGGGGCAGGGGCACGACAAAGACAACCTCTTTGGTCCTTCTAAGCACTCTCTCTCCAGTTGTGCTGCTAGACAATAATGTTGTGTAATAACGTATGGGGAACAATTTAGTAGCGACGGCAAGCAGCTAATTGTGGATAGGATTGCTCAGGGCTGCTGCTTATGGAAGACGATTACACAGCCCTTGAGTCTGGGACTTTTGCAAGTTCTGTGAAGTTATAATTGTACGTATACATCCAGGGAAACTGGTTAAAGTTAAGTAGAAAGCAATTTTTTATTGCAGTTTTCATTTTGTGCCTTTAAATATTTTCCAGAAAATTATCTACTTTACAGATACCCTTCAGTTGTGTGTGTTACTGATGACGACAGTTCAGAGCTCTGGGGCATACGTAGATATTATTTATGACTCAGCTGGGGACACGTAAGAAGTTTATATCTGCCAGGAGGGACTGGGGCAAGGTCAGCATCATCCATTTGGGAGACATTAGAATTATTCTGGCCAACACTGGGAAGTGGCAAAAGGTGTGGAACAGCAATTTATGTAACACTTTAGAAAATAAACCCTTTGAATTTTTCAAATATTGGCAGTGTTAGGGCTTTCTTCATATCTTATAGACATGTTCCCGATGAAGTCAGTGAAACACGTCTCCAAATTATTATTCTTACCAAATAAATGATAGGAAATTATAACAACCAAAGGCTCTTAGCACCAATATTAACCTAATTAACAAAGCAAATCTTAAAAAAAAGAAAGAAAATGCACTTTTATTATTAACTTCTGATTCTACTATTTTGAGGCAGAACTACTCCATTTCTCATTGCAAGTGTTAGGGGCATAATATCTGCACCAATCCTGCCTTGATAATATACTTCCTTGATTGCTCTGTAACTGGTTCCTGTTTCCTTTAACAAGAGAGTAAATGCCTTAATGGTCAAGCAGTCTTTTATACTTAGTCTATATAAAATATTATTATGTTTTTCTTTTATTCTTAACTGAGAACACCTGCTAGATATATAGTAAATTTTCATTAAATGTTTTTGACTGAGTAATGTTAAAACTATTACTATATACTAAGAGCAGGGATTAAGAAGAAAACCAGTGAAATCAGAATGATTCTCCATATTCTAAAGAAATCTGTACGTTTATACCAAGATGAAGCAGCTCAGGAGGGAAAAGTAATTAGCATTCTAATAAATTTCATTTGGTTGTATAGTCTAATTTAGTTATAAATTCTATTTTCATTTAAAAAATTTGTTTTTCTTTTTTTCTATTTTCATTTTGAAGAAACTATACAGGAAAAGTTTACCTACCTAAGGAAAATCTTGCTCAGTGATCAGCATATATTGCCTATGATTAAGTGTTTTTGAAAATTTTAGTAATGGGTTTAGAATTTTTTTAAAAAAATTATGAATCAGTAGGAAGCTTAGCATGGAATTTTGATAACCAGTTTTCAGAAGCCACATAATTGACAAATCTAGACTACTCCTGAGAACTTGAAAGAAAGATAAAAGGTCCTTTAAGAACTAAAATAGATGGCAAAAAGTCCATGCACCAAAGACCTTATTCACAGGAGAGCTCTTTAGGTCTTCACTTAAATTATTCATGCAATGTTAATAAGTTTGGTTATGCTGTTATCCTAGACCATAGCATATTAGAAGTAACAAAGTAGAATGAAGCAGGATCCTGTTAAAACAAGGAATGAGTTGCAAAGTGGTAAGAAAAAAGTAGCCATAAGGACCAAAAACCCCACAGCCATCTGAAGACTTTTAGTTTAGAGGCAAAGCACCAAAAGGCTGCAAAGGTATCATTCTAGTATAACTTAGTACAGTAAATGAGGTTTCTAATGGATCATGGGATTATTTAGCATCAAAAGGAACCTGAGGGGTTTTTGAGGCCAACTTCTTACCCCATCATGAATCCTCTCCACAAAATCTCTGTCCAATGGTCATCCAGTTTCTGTTCTAGAAATCTCAGTAAACAAAAGCCTCAAAAGCAGCCCTTTTCATTTTTGGTACTATTTTGTTTAACTGTGACATCTTTCTTCTTAAAATTCTACCTATGTTTATAGTTTAGTTGTCTGCAACAATACAGAATAGGTCCAATCTCTTTTCTAATAGGTATTTGAAGATTTGAAGTCAAGTTTTATTGCTCCTCCTAACTCTTCTCTTCTTCAAGTGTTTAATTGCCCATGGTAGCATGATTTCCAAACCTTTAACCATCTTATTCACCCCTTTTCAGATATACTACAGTTTGTCAATGTTGCTTTTATACTGTGCACCTAGAACTCAACTCCAGGTTTGTCTGAATCGGTGTAGAATAAAACTGAACTAGTAGTTCCCTTAACTTAGGTCTAGGGCTTATATTTCATCAGCCTAAAAATGTATTAGAAGCTTTATGATGTCAGCTGATATTATGCTTGAAGCAAACTAAAATCCCCTTTTTATATACTGATGTCTTAAAGAGTCATTAATAAAACATAAAACATGTTTTGTTTAACCAGAAGGAAAGACTTCCATTAAAATACATTGCAGATAGCAAGCATTCAATAAATATTAAGGAAAAAAAGCAATAAATTCAAATTGCTAAATTTGAAAAATGGCTAAATTTTTAAAAGGAAACTGTTACTCCTGAATGGGATAAGTATCTATTTTCTGAAAAAATCATCACTTCTATGGAAAATTTGATTCAATAACACAGTATACATTGGTATTACTATACATTTCCAAGGAAAGGAGGGACTTTGAAATAGTGATATTTTTAGTATACCTATTATCTTTCCTCCATGGAACTATAAACAGTATCTCATTTATCCTGGAAGCATCAATGTGTGGGAAGGAACAGGTATAATTTTGCACATTTTCAGAGAGAGAAGATGATGTGAAAGATATAAATGCCAAATTAAGATCATCCAATAAATATACACCAGAGACAGGATATGGGTTTCCAGATTTGTTTGTTTGTTTGTTTGTTTGTTTGAATCATTGCTTATCCATCAGTTTTCCATGAGTACAGTCTTCTTTTTTTGAACTAGAAGACTTTTAGGAGACAATGAAATGGAGAATTGTTCCCATTGAAATAATCCTATATTTTGTTTTCTGCCTGGTCTATGCCCTTCAAATGCCCTTTAAAAACACCGTTCTGGGAATTTCCTTAAGCTTTAATCTAAGCCTCCTGCCACTGGCACTGTGTTTCTTATTTCGTCTGCTTCCTGGCTACAGCTGCTCATTCCTAGGAAGGGAGTAAGAGCCTTTGAAAATACATGTGCTCTTCCAGGAAGGTAAGCAGTACTTTCCTTTAAAAAAAAAAAAAAAAAAAATGCACACATGCTCTCTCATGTTCAAATTAATTATATGGAGTCTAGAAAGTTCAAACAAACAGGAACAGTTCTGTTGTTGTTACAGAGATAGCTACTCTGGACAGCGCTGTACTGACACAAATTTTAAACATTTTCTCTTCAAAATAGCTCTTAGCTAAAACTTTCTATACATATTGCTATTTCTGACATTAATGAAAAGAGGCTTAGAGACAAATAACTACGTTTTTAAATGTAGGGAAATAGATAAACAGCTACCAAAGGCCTCATGAGGATGAAAGAACAGTAAGCAATATGGGTAATTTCTCTTATTTATATCTTTTATATAGCAGTATAGTAATTAGGAGCATGGACAATGGGGTCTGACTCCCCAGATTTTAAGCCTGGCTCTGCCACCTGCTAGCTGTGTGAGTGTGGGCAAGTTATTTAACCTCTTGGTGCAACCATTTCCTTATTTGCTGTATGGAAATAATAACAGTATCTAATTAATAAGGTTATTATGAATATTAAATGAGTTTATATTTATGAAATGGTAGAAAAGAGCAAGACACATTGGAAGCACTTTAAGTTTTGTTAAATACATAATATAGTAAACTACAAATCCATCACGTACATGCAATCTCTTTTGACCTGCCCTAGAATTCCATCTTCAAGTTATATATGGATATTTAATAGGCAGAAATGAAATCGTTGCCCTGGCTTAATTTTAAGTGCTGTTTTAGCTGTATAAAAGGCACTGCACAGGAGATGAAAGTATGAAGCAACAAATCTTTTTTAACTAAAGGGAAAGAGGGATTGGCACTGATGGAGCAGCTGCAATTTACCAGGCACAATGTTGAATACTTCATAATTCTCACGGCAACTTTATATGGTTAGGTTGTCAACCACTTGATGAGAAAACTGAAGCTCAGAGAAGTTAAATATCTGAGCCAAGGTCAAACAGCTAAGTAAACTGACAATGCAGGATTTGAACCCCCAGTGTGTCTGACTTTAAGCACAGTATTCTTTCCGTTTCCTCTTTCAAGAGAGGTGGCATAGCAAGGCAGTTAAAGAAAGGGTGTGAGACTAGATTGCCAATTTCCTCATTGGTAAAAACACTCATAGAATATTTTCTACCTTAACAATTACAGTTGAACCCACTGAGCCATGGATTTAACTACCACCTACCTTGTTTACTCCCTAATGTCACTCGTGGACCTCAGGGCTGTCAATGGACAGCTCCACTTAGACATCTCAAATTCAACACATTTAAAACTAAACTCACTCTCTTTCTCCCCTGGCAGGTTACTCCTCCTGTGTTTCCTATCTTAGTAGAAGGTCACAACTATCCATCTACTGGATCAACACAAATGAGTAGTATTTTCCAAACTTCTGCAGAATACTCATGCTCGGTGAGATATACTAAGTGTTCTGAGGAAAAACAGTTCTGTTGTCAAATGATATCAATATTAGGTTAAACAAAATTAAATAGGACTTCTCAGCACCTTTCATATGCTAAGTTCATTGCAAATCTTTAAGAAATGGACATAACATTATATTACATAGGATTGCATTCAGTTGCGTGGACCCAACTCACTAGCTTAACCAAATTGAGATTGATTTTCTTCCCATGACAGGAAGTCAGGAGGTAGACAGTCCAGAACAAGTGCAGCTGCTCAAGGAAGTCATCAGGACTTGCGTGGCTTTCTTCCTCATGGTTGCAAGATGGCTGTTCCACCTCCAGGACTTGTATCCCCCTTCTAGGCAAGAGAAATGGAACAGAGAAAAGGAAAAAAGATGTATGCCATCTGAGTCTTAAAAAGCTTCCCCAGCAGCCCCACCCACCTGCTTATATCTAATTTCCTGAACTGGGTTATCTGGCCTTTCCAGACCCTGAGGAAGTCTGAAGAGGTGAATATTTTAACTGGGCACATTGCCACCCTTAAAAAATCAGGCTTCTTCTATTAGAAGGAAGAGGAGATTGAATGTCAAGTAGACATACTGTGTATGTCATCAAATGTTAGTAATTTCACTAGTGTATCTGGCCCAAGCACCTATTAACATATTTCATGGCTCCACATTGTTGACAGATGGAATTCATGCTGCTTGGCACCCAAACCTGCTGTGATGTACCAGTTCCTGCCACAGGGTCTCTGGCTCCACCCAGAGTGAACTTCCTGCAGTCTCTGAGTGAGTAACGGGCTTCATGCCTCTTGTTTCTGCATGCTCTCTCCCTTCCTTTGCCTTCTCTTCTCTTCTCCTTCTGGCTAATTCTGGCAGGTCCTCGGAAATTCAGTTCAGACAATAACTACTGTGACACGTTTCTCTCTTGCTCTCTCCTCTTCCAACAGGGTTAGTTGCCCCCTCTATCATCCCATGGATCACTTCATTATCCTCAATTATAGTTTTCTTCTTATATATTAAGTGGGGGAAAACAGGAAGCAAAATTATATTTATGCTTTAGTTAGAACTATGGGAATCATACATATGAAAAAGGCATGGAATGTATCAAAAATACTAGAGACGCATGTTTCTCAAGCTTCGAAACTTTCAGCAATACCATATAATTGTTATGATCATATTTTTATTTTAAAATTACAACAAATTTTTTTAAAAAATTTTTTTTGCTATGGACCATTCTTAAAGTCTTTATTGAATTTGCTACAATCTGTTTTATGTTTTTGGTTTTTTGGCTGCCAGGCATGTGAGATCTTAGCTTCCTGACCAGGGATTGAACCCGCACCCCTGCATTGGAATGCGACGTCTTAATCATTGGACTGCCAGGGAAGTCCCTAAAGTTGTAACAACTTAAGGCAGAATATGATAAAGTGATACCTGATTAGTGACATACAAATAGGTGATTAGCAGCAGGTGGAACGCTGTGGGCCTAGGAGGTTAGAAATGCTACATGGAGGATATGGACATAGTTGAGCTCTTAACAATTGGACTGGTTTGGACGGATGTGGTGGCCAGTGTGAGTGAGCCTTGCTTGTAATGGTCAGGTGTGAATACACAAAGTGCCTTCTGGGAGAGTGAGTGGCATCTAACAGGAGAGGGGATTTATAGGGTCAGTAGGAGATGAGGAGAAAAAGTGGACTAGGGCCAAACAGTTAATGCTTTGGTGAGTCCAGCTGATCTGTGTTGGAGTTTCATGATTACAGCTGTTAGTATCTAGATGTGGCATATAATATAATACATTAGAAAAAGGAAGACCTAGAAGGAGTGTTGAGAGCTACTTTATGAGGAGGCTTGGATATAAACCAAGATGATGATAGGGAAAATGGAAAGAGAGAGAGGGGTTGAAGAAAAAACAAAAAAACTAAGGAATTGACAGGATTTTGTAATTGATCATGGGATTGATGGAAGAAGAAGTTAAAATGACTTGGTGACTCTGAACCTGGTTAGTTGAAAAAAATAATAGTTTATTTAGCAAGAATAGGAGAATCAGGAAATTTAGTTAGTTTAGGAGGTGGGGCAATAGGAGATGGCCTTGAACAGGTTGAACTAAAGAGAATGGCAGAGCAGTCAAGTGTCCAGATACAGGTTTACGAATGATTTACATAAAGATACAGTTGAGGGACTTCCCTGGCGGTCCAGTGGTTAGGACTTGCTGCTTTCACTGCCAAGGCCCTGGGTTCAACCCCTGGTCGGGGAACTAAGATCCCCCAAGCTGCACCACGTGGCCAGAAAAAAAAGATACAGTTGAAACAATAAGCAATAAACCATAAATTGAAATCCCCAAGAAAAGTGGATAATTTAAGAACATTTTCCATCGGTATTGTAACTACCTAATTCGTAATTATCATGATAAAACATTGGCATAGGAAAAGACTTTGGATGTTATTAGGCCAACCTCCTTTTTTTGACATGAGAAAGCTGAGGTCTGCTGATATTATACATTTAAAATCTATGGGCTTCCCCGGTGGCGCAGTGGTTGAGAGTCTGCCTGCCAATGCAGGGGATGCGGGTTCGAGCCCTGGTCTGGGAAGATCCCACATGCCACAGAGCAACTAGGCCCGTGAGCCACAACTACTGAGCCTGCGCGTCTGGAGCCTGCGCTCCGCAACAAGAGAGGCCGCGATAGTGAAAGGCCTGCGCACCGCAAAGAAGAGTGGCCCCCGCTTGCCGCAACTAGAGAAAGCCCTCGCACAGAAACGAAGACCCAACACCGGCAAAAATAAAAATTAATTAATTAAAAAGCAAGTTTAAAAAAAAATCTATTATTCCATGGGCCCCAGTCCACTCAAGGTTACACAGCTAGTTAGGACCAGTGACTAAGCTGGGGTTGAGCCTTCTCTGTGCCTAGTACTCCTAACTCAGCAATCTAGAGCACAAAGGTCCTACTCAATTTTTCTAGCTATTTAGCTTAAAATCAAATAAACTAGTGTCCAAAAATTAGAAAGTTGATTTAAAGAGCCCATTATCTCCTAAAGCAGAAATTTTTAAAAAATTTATTTTATTCAAGTATAGCTGATTTACAATGTTGTGTTAATTTCTGCTGTACAGCAAAGTGACTGAGTTATACATATATATGCATTCTTTTTCATATTCCTTTCCATTATGAGTTATCACAGGATATTGAATAGAGCTCCCTGTGCTATACAGTAGGACCTTGTTATTTATATATACCTCCATTGTATATATAATAGCTTGCATCCTGAAGCGGCAATTAAAAAGAAAAAAACTTTGTCGGCAAGTGTGATTTCAAGATAAATAATATAGGACAATGTATTCAAGCTGCTAATTAAGCTAGGTATGCTTCTAATTCAGTTTTACCTATAGATCTTAATTTCACTGGATATTTTTTAATACTAAACTTGGGCTGCGATTTCAAACACAAGCACTTCTGTATGTTTTTATTTCAAATCTTACAAGATTACAATGCAATTTAGAGGGCAAAATGGTGATATAATTTGCTTTAACCCTAAATTCAGTATAATGGACCTCATTATAGAAGAGAGATTCAGTTACCAGGAACATCAGAGAACCTCATTATATAATGTCAAACCATAACACCATCCTCAGAGCTCAAGGTAACAGCTTCAGGGTATTAATACATTTCAAAAGCCTATAAACTGAGCAGTAAAAGAAATTGGAAGGCCATAGCCACTCAAGGTTACAATAAAAATAATTTCATTTATGTTCCTGCAAAATGCAAAATAGCACCTCCAATGTTCTACTTTAAACCTTCTCTACTTATAAATGCTATTTACTCACAGAAATAGTGCCTATTAAACTTGAGGAATAAAGGCCTTAAAGCCAAAGTTAACACAAAATTAATATGAAAATAGTCATTGCTCTGGTGAAGTCTAAGCACTTTTTCATGTGTGCAGTTAGTCTCTCTAACATAACTGTAGAAGATTCCTTCAGCATAAAGGAATAGTACATCATTTTCCCACCTTCTTCCTTCCTTCAAGAATGTTTGAATGGATTTCCCTGGTGGTGCAGTGGTTAAGAATCCGCCTGCCAATGCTAGGGACACGGGTTCGAGCCCTGGTCTGGGAAGATCCCACATGCCTCAGAACAACTAAGCCCATGCGCCACAACTACTGAGGCTACGCTCTAGAGCCCGTAAGCCACAACTACTGAGCTTGTGTACTGCAACTACTGAAGTCCGCGCGCCTAGAGCCTGTGCTCCACAACAAGAGAAGCCACTGCAAGGAGAAGCTGGCACACTGCAAGCAAGAGTAGCCCCTGCTCACCACAATGAAAAAAAAACCTGCGCCCAGCAATGAAGACCCAACGCAGCCGAAAATAAATAAATTAAACAAATTATATATAAAAAAAGAATGTTTGAATGAAAGCAGGTTTTATTACAAACAGAAAAGAAGGAATCCTCTTTGAAAATGATTGATTATTGTTAGAGTACATGATATCTCTATTACGGACAGAACTCTGCTTTTGGTAATGAAAGCATATAGAATTATGTTAACACTTTTAAAGCAGTATTATAATTTATATTAAAAAGAATCCTGAAGCAGTAGGAGATTTCTCAGTCTACTAATGACCCTATAGGAAGTTTGCTCTGAAATTATCATATTCTCTGTCTTCCTACCGACCCAACAGGGGAAAAGAAAGAGGTACAGATTACTATCTCTTACTCTGGAAAAAAAAAAAAATCAAAACCTGCAGACTTGAAGTAATATGTAGCTAAACAGTAGCTTTGAATTCTTTTCTCAGTCTCACTGGTGTGGTCCTGGGTATAGTACTTTTTTTTTTTTTTTTCCCATGACGCTTTGATGCTTCTTTTGTTTATTTATTTATTTTTTTAACATCTTTATTGGAGTATAATTGCTTTACAATGTTGTGTTAGTTTCTGCTGTATAACAAAGTCAATCAGCTATATGCATACTTTTAAATACGTGAAGAGAGTCAAATACATTTGTGGTTTTCTAGTATGTACTTTTTTTGTATACAAAAGGATATTTAATTGCCCCTCTATGGACTCAAAATATCTGGCAATCAGTAAACAAATATCTTGAATATGCATGTAATCCAAAGGGATCAGTAAATAGAAAAAAAAATTCCCTATGCAAATTTGGATGAACCTGTCCTAATGTGCTTACTCTCGATGGGACATTGTTTTTTAAACTATTATAACTGGTAACAATAGCTAGTGTTTACTGGGGACTTAAAGCATGGCAGGCCCTGTGCTAAACACGTGACATACATTATTACCTTCAGTCCTCACAGTCACACTAGGGAGAGACCTTCAATCATCATCCTCACTTTACAAATGAGAACTGAGACTCGCACAGCAGAGCTGAGACCCTAATCCAAACCACTGTTCTCCAAAGCCACTATGTCCATCATGGGCCTTTGGAAAATATGGAAAGGCGGCAAAAAGAGCAAACCCATCATACCAAGAAACCAGTTTTCATTTTGGTATATTTCTTTCTGATTGTATTTCTATCCATACAATTTTTGTTCCATACTCTTTCACTTATTATTATTAATTTATTAGAAATTATTTCAAAATATCAATTTTCATGGGCATTAACTATTCCAGTGATTGGATATTCCTTGTTCAACTTAATGCCACACTTATATGGACACTTGGGCTATTTTCAGATTTTTGCTATAAATAATACTTTTATAGGTATTTATGTGAATTAAATATTTTCTTAATCTGGGATTATTTGTTTATAATCATTAAAATGGAAACACCAGGTCAAATACATACATTTAAAGGCCACATTAAATACATTTAAGATCACATTGCCAAATTTAGTTTCCAAAAAGTTTACATCAATCTGTACAACTACCACCAATATGGTGCCTATTTCACCTCACCCATAGCAGCATTGGGTATTATACTTTAGAAATATAAATTTCCTAGTTCAGTAAGTGAAAAGTGATTTTTTATTTGCTTTTCTTTTACTGGATTATATGCAAAATTGAACATTTTTTTCTATGCTTGCTATTCAGTTTTATTTTACCCTTTTCACTGAATTCCTAGGGTGGAAGCTTAGATTATTGTTTTTAGTTCTCTTTTTCTGATATATACATTTAATGCTTTAAATTTTCCTCTAAGCAAGTTGATTTTGCTGTGTCCCACAAATTTTGATAAGTTGTACTTTTATTTTTCTTTAATTCAAAATATCTTAAAATTTCTCTTGAGGTTTTTTCTTTGGCTCATGAGTTACTTAGAGGTATGCTGTTTAATTTCCAGATATTTGGGGATTTTCCAGTTATCTTTCTGTTATTTGTTTCTACTTTAATTCATTGTGGTCTAAGAACATACCATGTTTGATTTCTATTCTTTCAAGTTTATTAACGTATGTCTTACGGCCCAGAATATGGTCTATCTTGGTGTATTACTTCTTGTGAGTCTGCTGTTGTTGGATGGAGTATTCTGTAAATGTCAACTCGATCAAATTGACTGATCTGTTCAGGTCATCTATACCCTACTGTTTTCACCTTTTTCAAATCATACTCACTTAAAAAATAATTAATTAATTAATTAATATATTTTTTATTTTTGGCTGCGTTGGGTCTTCGTTGCTGTGCACGGGCTTCCTCTAATTGCGGTGAGTGGGGGCTACTCTTCGTTGCGGTGCGCGGCTTCTCATTGTGGTGGCTTCTCTTGTTTCGGAGCACGGGCTCTAGGCACACAGGCTTCAGTACTTGTGGCACATGGGCTCAGTACTTGTGGCTCACGGGCTCTAGAGTGCAGGCTCAGTAGTTGTGCCACACGGGCTTAGTTGCCCCGCAGCATGTGAGATCTTCGCGAACCAGGGCTCAAATCCATGTCCCCTGCATTGGCAGGCGGATTCTTAACCACTGCTCCACCATGGAAGTCCTATACTCACTTTTTACAACTAGTGAACAAAACAACAGAAGAGAAAAGTAAATTTAAAAACTTAATTACACTTAAAGTTTATAATGGAGGAAACAGATTTCCATGCATGCTTTTCATGAAGTTTTTCGTTTTTGCCTATTACCTCTTTCTAACAATGAAGAGGATGTATGAGAGGAAAAGCTGGGTGAGAGGGTAAGCCAGAAACACAGAAGAAAATGTTGAAAGGAAACACCAATCACGTCACTAGTCTGAGATTTTTTTCATTTTCTAAATGATGGTTTCACACCTATTGAAAAAGAAAAGCTTATTTTATCTGTCTTCTTGAGAATTCATAGTTTTTAATTAAAAAGTAATAACTCTTAAAAACAACATCTATAATCTCATATTTTGAACTGACCCTGCTTTCACTGTAAAATACCAGAAAATCACAGTTATAGAGTTGTAAAGGTAACTGTAGTACAGAAAGTTTGACCGATTACATAGTGTTATAGTTTTAAGAGCTCCTTCAAAAGCAATCAGACTATTTGGAAAACCTCTTTCATAATATATGTGTTCTTCCTTTAAAATGTAAACACTGGGCTTCCCTGATGGCGCAGTGGTTGAGAGTCCGCCTGCCGATGCAGGGGACACGGGTTCGTGCCCTGATCTGGGAAGATCCCACATGCCGTGGAGCGGCTGGGCCTGTGAGCCATGGCCGCTGAGCCTGCGCGTCCGGAGCCTGTGCTCCGCAACGGGAGAGGCCACAACAGTGAGAGGCCCGCGTACCACAAAAAAAAAAAAAAAAAAGTAAACACTGAGCCAATCTTAGAAGCAAACACTGACTGCATACTTATATCAAGTCAGTTGTTGCATTTTAGTTATAGCAATCCAAAAACGTGAACCATAGGTTTACTTTTTAACTCCAACACTGTTCAAAGATCACTTATTGGCCTCTGAAGGAACAGGTGGCATGTCTGTTATAGTTTAACAAGTGGCCTTTGGGTGAGGTATAGTCATTCAGATACCTCTGGATGCTTTGGATGCTCTCATGTGTGGCAGGGTACACTTGCTAAAACATTCTCCTCTCTAGATCTGGAAACCTAGAATCTGTATCTTAGGCACTGGGCTGGTATACCAGACTTCCCTTCTGAGTCATAGATGAAAAATGCCATCTTGCAACTGAGATAGTACTTCCTTTGCCAAGAAATCACATTCCTAATTTCCTAGTGTTGACATTACGATCCAGTTCTTGGTATATAAGACAGCTTTTCTCTTTGCAGTATACATATATCTGAGCATTCATCTTTCTGATAACAAACTTTACAGGGATTTTTTTTTCTCTCAGAGGTACCGTTAATTATATTAGGCTCCCCAGAGAATTCCAGATTCAGTTCAAATACCAGCAATTCAATTCTATTCCACTACTCACATCTGTTGAGTTGGGTTGAATTGAATTGTATTACATTAAAAGTTAATTTTAGGAGTATTTACTTTTTTAGGAAATTGAATTTACATTTTTTGGGGTATGGTATAACTCTCCATGTATTTAAGTCCTCTTTAAGGCATTTCAATAGAGTTTTACACTTTTCTTCATAAAAATCTTGTCAATCTTTAACCAGACAGTCCTAGACACTATTTTTGGTTATTTTTATAAATACCTTTTTAAAAATAATATTTTAAAAATCGTTGTTGTTGGTATATTGGTACATGACTGATTTTTGTGTATTGATCTTATATCTAGCAACCTTACTAAACTCATAGTTCTGATATTTTTACTTTTTGGATTTTTCTCTATAAGCAAACATATCATATGTGTATACACATGGTTTACTTCCAATCCTTAAAACTTTTGTTTTTCTTTGATGACTACGCTGGCTAGAACACTTAGGACATTTTGAATAGTCACAATACTGGAAGACTGGTGAATTGCTCTTTTATATCTTCCTACAAAGGTGCAGCTTGCTTTGTTGCACAACATCAGAGGCACCATTCACATCACTGTCTCTGTGAATAGCGTTTCCTGAAATTTGCAGTGCACAACCTGCAAGGCTGATGTAGTGGCCTTGCCTGTGTGTTTCATTTTTCTGTCTAATTAGGACTGTGGGTTCTCTCTCAAGCAAGTAGTGATAATCTGCAAATGTCTGGCTCCAAAAATAACCCTAAATGTGTTTCAAAAAGATTCTTCGGCTGCAAGCAGAAAAATACTATGTCTAGGAGGTGGGTTACTATAATACAGCTTTAGTAGGGTAGCCTCTTCTTCTACCCCAAATCAGTATTGATTCCGTGTTCTTTAACTTTAGTATTATGTAATTAAGTAAATTGTCACTTCCGTTTATATAAACACACAATTAGGATGAGGTAAAAAAATGGAAAGTTGGGTGAATTGCTTGGGGGAAGAGTCAACATAAAACTAATAAATTACAAATCTCACTAGTAGTAATAATAATATTTGTGATTAGATAATGGTAAGGTGGTAATGATAATAATGAACCATAGTTGTTTGGCTTAGTTCCCTTTTTTAATTGAAGTTATAGTTGATTTACAATGCTGTGCCAATCTCTGCTGTACAGCAAAGTGACTCAGTCATGTACATATAGATACTTTTTTTCATATTCTTATCCATTATGGTTGATCACAGGATATTGAATATAGTTCCCTGTGCTATACAGTAGGACCTTGTTGTTTATCCATCCTATATATGATAGTTTACATCTGCTAATCCCAAACTCCCAGTCTTTCCCTCCCCCACCCCCCAGCCCCCTTGGCAACCACACGTCTGTTCTCTATGTCTGTGAGTCTGCTCCTCTTTTGTAGGTAGGTTCATTTGTGCCATATTTTAGATTCCACATATAAGTGATATCATATGGTATTTGTCTTTCTCTTTCTGACTTACTTCACTTAGTATGATAATCCCTAGTCGCATCCATGTTGCTGCAAATGGCATTATTTTGTTCTTTTTCATGACTGAGTAGTATTCCATTGTATATATGTACAACATCTTCTTTATCCATTTATCTGTCAATGGACATTTAGGTTGTTTCCATGTTGTGGCTATTGTGAATAGTGCTGATATGAACATAGGGGTGCATGTATCTTTTTGAATTATAGTTTTTTCCAGTCTATGCCTAGGAGTGGGATTGCTAGATCATATGGTAATTCTATTTTTAGTTTTCTGAGGAACATCCACACTGTTTTCCATAGTGGCTGCACCGACTTACATTCCCACCAACAGTGTAGGAGGATTCCCTTTTCTCCACACCCTCTCCAGAATTTGTTATTTGTAGACTTTGGCTTAGTTCCAAATTTAGTTTCTGCCATAAAAAGTTCTTGAGAGACAGAGAAAGAGAGAGGATTATATAGCATAGCTGCTACTTTCTCACTAAGAAATGTCAGTGTTAATGATGTATGCCAAACATACAATGATACCAGATTCTCAACTGTTTGAACTCTCATCTCGTGCCCAAGCAATGTCAAAGTTAATTTTATCTGACTGAACCCATAAAGTTCTCTTTAGAAAGGCAGGTCTTTAGTTATAGACTAAAAAGGGCAAAGATTATAGCCAATTCATCTTTATAGCTGTACATCCGCAGTTTCAAGTTATATATATATTTCACTCACTCATTCATTCAGTATTGGATAGCACAGTTTTAGACCTCACGGGGTAATACCACAAAGGGAATAATATGTACTGGGTGCAAAGGAAGCACATGCAACCAGCTTGCGCTATCAGAAAAAAAGCACTGGATGGAGCCAAAAGAGGAGTGTAGATCAATCATGACCTTGATAGAAAAGGATAAAGTTTCGATGCTTGGACACATTTGCAAATAATGATGCTAGCATAGAAGCTAAGCAGAGGGCTAAAATAGAGACCACAGGTTATACGAAAAAGTTATGAATAGTCAAGAGTTCAAAAGCAACTTAAATGAAAAAAATAAAAACAGTCTGCCCTGGCAATGTGTAAGGTATATTAGGCTTGTCACTAATATGAGGTGGCCAGGGACATCAACTGTATTACTTCATCCTTATATCACCTGTGCCAGGCACAGAATAAGTTCTCAATAAATACTTGTTGAAAATGGAAGAAGGATGATCCATTAGATACCTATGTGACCTAATTTAAAATATTACGGGACTTCCCTGGTGGTGCAGTGGTTAAGAATCTGCCTGCCAATGCAGGGGACACAGGTTCAAGCCCTAGTCCGGGAAGATCCCACATGCAGCAGAGCATGTGCCACAACTACTGAGAGTGCGCTCTAGAGCCCACAAGCCGCAACTACTGAGCCTGCATACCACAACTACTAAAGCCTGTGCGCCTAGAGCCCGTGCTCCACAACAAGAGGAGCCACCGTAATGAGAAGCCAGGGCACCACGATGAAGAGTAACCCCTGCTCGCCGCAACTAGAGAAAGCCCACGCCCAGCAACAAAGACCAATGCAGCCAAAAATAAATAAATGAAATAAAATAAAATAAAATATCCCAACTCCCAAATGTCACACGTGGCTAAAGAAAATCTGTTTCTAAGTTGTTTTTGTAGGTGTGGTTCAGCCAGCATTGGTGACACATCAGGAAAGATGGCAAACAGACTGAGAACAAGCTGCAAAAAAGTGATCTCACTGTAAACAGCATGGGTGGGCCTGGTAGGTCAGTTCTCATACAAGCACATTCATTCTAGAAAGTTCTCATATGACTAAGAAGACGCTAACAGACATTGAACAGATTTCATCATTAAATAAATAGGAAACATCACATAGGTAATGGAAACTGTTGAATGATGATAGGAGGAGACGTTTCTAGATAATTCATAACCTCCTTCCTTTCATCCCCTTTCACATGTTGACTTCTCCTGTTGCTCTTGCCCTCTTCCATCCCTCCCCTATGAGGCAGGGATGTCTCCCTGTAATCCACTCAAGAGCACTATCTCTGGAAGTTAAGTAACTTGCCCAAGATCACCCAAGAAGAGACAGAGCCAGGATTTGGAACATTGGACCCCAGAGCCTGTGGCTATCACCATTCTGCTAAACTAGATTATGCAGTAGTTACATGGCAGGTAGAAAGCAAAATGCCTTCAAGTGGTCATGGGTGTTTTCCCTATTCTGTCATTAAGCAGCATTGTCCTTCAACTCAATCAACGATTCCAACCTTCCTCACCAGAAAAAGCCACCTAAACATTTCTAATTACCTAACAATATAAAACAAGAAAACACCAAAGATCCAGAAATCTCCAGGAATAAAGAATAGAGGTGGGAGGGGACAGTGAGCATTTTACTGCCCACTTAACCTCATTCATAAAATGGGAGTAATAATAACATGTATTTTGTAGGTTTCCTTAGGATTGAATAAGTTAATTAAAGCACTGAGAATAATGCTTGGCACATAGGAAGCATTTAATAAGAGTTAACTATTATTTATTTTTTTCCTATCGGGGCAGTGGATTGTTTTTTCTAATATTTTTCTACAAAAAAATTACAATATCACTACATGTTTTCAGTTCCTGTAGCCCAAGAATGTGATTTCTAGCATGTACTCATATTTCTTAAAATCCTATAGAACTTATCTGGATATTCCACATTGTAATACAACTTACCTTAACTTACTATTTTAACCAGGAATTCATATTGCTTTAACAAAAATGAATTAAAAGATTATTGATCATGTTGCAAAAGCAGAATAGTGAGATGCTTAGAGACCGGACTCTGGCATTCTAACTCTAGAAGAATCCCAGATCTTCCACTCACTAGCAGTGTGACTTTGGGCAAATTATCTACCCTATGTATACCTCAGTCTCCTCATCTGTAAATTAGGATAGTAATAGTATCTACATCATAGACTTGTTATGAGGATTAAATGAGTCATTACAAGTAAAGTTCTAGGAATATGGCTTGCACATAGTCTGCACTTACGTGAGTTATTATTTCTTTTATACTTTTTCCATATAGTTGAAAAATATATTTTGTCAATTGATTTTTTAAAATTTGTCAGCAAATGTCCATAGGAAAACATTCAAATTCCCCTACTCTAAATGCCTAAAATATATTTAATATGTGGTTGAAATTCAAGCCTTTCTATCTGTCTAATTTTAGTATATTGTAATTATTGCTTTAATTCTATTTTAATCCTCAGATACTTAATTCGGAGTAGTTGCCTTTTACTGTCTCAGCCTGTTACTTTTCCTAAAACCCATACTTAGGTTTAAACTTGTTTATATAATTTTTTTTAACATCCTTATTGGAGTATAATTGCTTTACAATGGTGTGTTAGTTTCTGCTTTATAACAAAGTGAATCAGCTATACATATACGTATATCCCCATATCTCCTCCCTCTTGCGTCTCCCTCCCACCCTCCCGATCCCACCCCTCTAGGTGGTCACAAAGCACTATCTCCCTGTGCTATGTGGCTGCTTCTCACTAGCTATCTATTTTACATTTGGTAGTATATATAAGTCCATGCCACTCTCTCACTTCGTCCCAACTTACCCTTCACCCTCCCCGTGTCCTCAAATCCATTCTCTACGTCTGCATTTTTATTCCTGTCCTGCCCCTATATTCTTCAGAACCATATATATATTTTTTAGATTCCATATATATGTGTTAGCATACAGTATTTGTTTTCCTCTTTCTGACTTACTTCACTCTGTATGACAGACTCTAGGTCCATCCACCTCACTACAAATAACTCAATTTCATTTCTCTTTATGGCTGAGTAATATTCCATTGTATATATGTGCCACATCTTCTTTATCCATTCATCTGATGATGGACACTTAGGTTGTTTCCATTTCCGGGCTATTGTAAATAGAGCTGCAATGAACATTTTGGTACGTGACTCTTTTTGAATTATGGTTTTCTCAGGGTATATGCCCAGTAGTGGGATTGCTGGGTCATATGGTAGTTCTATTTGTAGTTTTTTTAAGGAACCTCCATACTGTTCTCCATAGTGGCTGTACCAATTCACATTCCCACCAGCAGTGCAAGAGTGTTCCCTTTTCTCCACACCCTCTCCAGCATTTATTGTTTCTAGATTTTTTGATGATGGCCATTCTGACTGGTGTGAGATGATATCTCATTGTAGTTTTGATTTGCATTTCTCTAATGATTAATGATGTTGAGCATTCTTTCATGTGTTTGTTGGCAGTCTGTATATCTTCTTTGGAGAAATGTCTATTTAGGTCTTCTGCCCATTTTTGGATCGGGTTGTTTGTTTTTTTTGATACTGAGGTGCATGAGCTGCTTGTAAATTTTGGAGATTAATCGTTTGTCAGTTGCTTCATTTGCAAATATTTTCTCCCATTCTGAGGGTTGTCTTTTTGCCTTGTTTATGGTTTCCTTTGCTGTGCAAAAGCCTTTAAGTTTCATTAGGTCCCATTTGTTTATTTTTTATTTTATTTCCATTACACTAGGAGGTGGGTCAAAAAGGATCTTGCGGTGATTTATGTCATAGAGTGTTCTGCCTATGTTTTCCTCTAAGAGTTTGATAGTGTTTGGCCTTACATTTAGGTCTTTAATCCATTTTGAGTTTATTTTTGTGTATGGTGTTAGGGAGTATTCTAATTTCATTCTTTTACATGTAGCTGTCCAATTTTCCCAGCACCACTTATTGAAGAGGCTGTCTTTTCTCCATTGTATATTCTTTCCTCCTTTATCAAAAATAAGGTGACCATATGTGCGTGGGTTTATCTCTGGGCTTTCTCTCCTGTTCCATTGATCTATATTTCTGTTTTTGTGCCAGTACCATAATGGCTTGATTACTGTAGCTTTGTAGTACAGTCTGAAGTCAGGGAGCCTCATTCCTCCAGCTCCATTTTTCTTTCTCAAGATTGCTTTGGGGGCTTCCCTGGTGGCGCAGTGGTTGAGAGCCCACCTGCCAATGCAGGGGACACAGGTTCGTGCCCCAGTCCAGGATGATCCCACATGCCATGGAGCGGCTGGGCCTGTGAGCCATGGCCGCTGAGCCTGCATGTCCAGAGCCTGTGCTCCGCAACGGGAGAGGCCACAACAGTGAGAGGCCCACGTACCGCAAAAAAAAAAAAAAAAAAGATTGCTTTGGCTTTTCGGGGCCTTTTGTGTTTCCACACAAATTGTGAAATTTTTTGTTTTAGCTCTGTGAAAATGCCATTGGTAGTTTGATAGGGATTGCATTGAATTTGTAGATAGCTTTGGGTAGTAGAGTCATTTTCACAATGTTGATTCTTCCAATCCAAGAATATGGTATATATATATATATATATATATATATATATATAGTTTGTATCATCTTTAATTTCTTTCATCAGTGTCTTATAGTTTTCTGCCTACAGATCTTTTGTCTCCTCAGGTAGGTTTATTCCTAGGTATTTATTCTTTTTGCTGCAATGGTAAATGGGAGTGTTTCTTTAATTTCTCTTTCAGATTTTTCATCATCAGTGTATAGAAATGCAAGAGATTTCTGTGCATTAATTTTGTATCCTGCTACTTTACCAAATTCATTGATTAGCTCTAGTAGTTTTCTGGTAACATCTTTAGGATTCTCTATGTATAGTATCATGTCATCTGCAAACAGTGACAGCTTTACTTCTTCTTTTCCAAAATGGATTCTTTTTATTTCTTTTTCTTCTCTGATTGCTGTGGCTAAAACTTCCAGAACTATGTTGAATAATAGTGGTGAGAGTGGACAACCTTGTCTTGTTCCTGATCTTAGAGGAAATGGTTTCAGTTTTTCACCATTGAGAACGATGTTGGTTGTGTGTTTGTCATATAAGGCCTTTATTATGTTGAGGTAAGTTCCCTCTGTGCCTACTTTCTGGAGGGTTTTTGTCATAAAATGGGTGTTGAATTTTGATGAAAGCTTTTTCTGCATCTATTGAGATGATTATATGGTTTTTATCCTTCAATTTGTTAATATTATTTATCACATTGATTGATTTGCGTATATTGAAGAATCCTTGCCTTCCTGGGATACACCCCACTTGATGTGCTGTTGGATTCTGTTTGCTAGTATTTTGTTGAGGATTTTTGCATCTATGTTCATCAGTGATATTGGCCTGTAGTTTACTTTCTTTGTGACATCTTTGTCTGGTTTTGGTATCGGGCTGATGGTGGCCTCATAGAATGAGTTTGGGAGTGTTCCTCCCTCTGCTGTATTTTGGAAGAGTTTGAGAAGAATTGGTGTTAGCTCTTCTCTAAATGTTTGATAGAATTTGCCTGTGAAGCCATCTGGTCCTGGGCTTTTGTTTGTTGGAAGATTGTTAATCACAGTTTCAATTTCAGTGCTGTGATTGGTCTGTTTAAATTTTATATTTCTTCCTGGTTCAGTCTTGGAAGGTTGTGTTTTTCTAAGAATTTGTCCATTTCTTCCAGGTTGTCCATTTTATTGGCATATAGGTGCTTGTAGTAATCTCTCATGATCCTTTGTATTTCTTCAGTGTCAGTTGTTACTTCTCCTTTTTCATTTCTAATTCTATTGATTTGAATCTTCTCCCTGTTTTTCTTGATGAGTCTGGCTAATGTTTTATCAATTTTGTTTATCTTCTCAAAGAACCAGATTTTAGTTTTATTGATCTTTGCTATTGTTTCCTTTATTTCTTTTTCATTTATTTATGATCTGATCTTTATGATTTCTTTCCTTCTGCTAACTTTGGGGGTTTTTTATTCTTCTTTCTCTAATTGCTTTAGGTGTAAGTTTAGGTTGTTTATTTGAGATTAAACTTGTTTATATAATTTTATAGCAGTTTCCCTTACTAACAAAGCAAACTGTTAAGATATAGTAAATGTGATAAGTACTTAGAATATTTTATTTTTTGTACAGACTCTGCTAAACATCACAAGTCTTAGAGCTCAAAAATTAAGCAAAATACATGTAATTTTTTGTACATATTTTTAAATTTTATGCTTAAGTACTGTTTATGAGTATTGAAATTAAGAACAGGCTCAAATCAAGAAGAGAAATATGCCGGTGACTCATCACATTTTTAAAAACATAAATTTATTTACTTATTTATTTATTTTTGGCTGCGTTGTGTCTTCGTTGCTGCACGTGGGCTTTCTCTAGTTGCGGAGAGCGAGGGCTACTCTTCCTTGCAGTGTGCGGGCTTCTCATTGCGGTCCCTTCTCTTGTTGCAGAGCTCGGGCTCCAGTAGTTGTGGTGCACAGGCTTAGTTGCTCTGCGGCATGTGGGATCTTCCTGGACCAGGGCTCAAACCTGTGTCCCCTGCATTAGCAGGTGGATTCTTAACCACTGCGCCACCAGGGAAGCCCCGCATCCCATTTTAATGCTGCTTAATTTTTAGGCTTCCTGTGTGAATTAGCTAAGAGATACAGCAATTTAAATAATAATGACTAAAACCTTTTCTATTTCCTGTTTAATTTCTTTCTAAAAGAAAGTATTGTTTTTAAATATTTCTCAGGCATTCTCTATATAAAGAAAACCAGGAAATTAGAATTCTCTTAACAGGCATATCTTCTAGAGCTAAGAATTTCGGATGAAGGAGAAAGTGAATAGAAAAAAAGTATTTTTATGAGTTTAGAAAGGATAGGTCTATGTAGATCTAGAGTTTAAAAAGTCAGTCAAATGTTGTCTGTGTCATGTTAATAGAATATTATTTTGTGAATTCTCCAGTCTTGTCCCAATGTCTGGCATCATTCACATACCTGCATACCAGGTATAGGTGGCATGAAGGCAGCACACACTGATAACCTCCCCTTGGAAAAAAGATGAATAAAGAATATATGCCATTTTGTTCACTCCTCAGAAAATATCAGAGGCATAATAGGAAAAAATTAAAACTACAAAAAAAATTTTTTTTAATTAACTTATAAAGAAGTCAGAGTGATCAGCTTTCTTATTTATAATTATGGAAAACAATTTACTCACATTACTAACGGTATAGATAAGACTTTCTTTAACTACAGCTATGTCTTTTCATAGAACTGAAGATTTTAAAATATAATGTACAAAATTTAAAACCTCTACTTATCCAAAATCAATTGACTATTCAAGAAACTTGTGTCTTCCTCTGCTTCTATTTCATGATTAACAAGGAATTAGTTTCAGCACTCTTTTTAGAGCATAGGTTGAAAAAGCATTTTAATTTCCATCTCAGGGTAATTTTAAAACCACATCAATTATTTTTCATGTGCAGCTGTTTTTTATCCACAAATTATTGCTCTAGGCATTTTTACTTTACCACACATTTCAGAAGAGAAGGAATGAAGGGAAACCAGCTAATCTACAAATGTTTCACCAACAGTAGATCAGACCACAAAAAAGTGAAGGAGTTATGAACCAACATTTCTTTAGGAATAAGAACTGCTTATTATATATATATTATATATATATATAATATATAATATAAACACTGGATATATAATCCACTTTAATTACATTTAATTATCACTAAAGAATTGATTTCTGGGGCTTCCCTGGTGGCGCAGTGGTTGAGAATCTGCCTGCCGATGCAGGGGACATGGGTTCGTGCCCCGATCCGGGAAGATCCCACATGCCGCGGAGCGGCTGGGCCCGTGAGCCATGGCCGCTGAGCCTGCGCGTCCGGAGCCTGTGCTCCGCAACGGGAGAGGCCACAACAGAGAGAGGCCCGTGTACCGTAGGAAAAAAAAAAAAAAAATAGAATTGATTTCTGATTTGCTTTCCCCCTACCATTTATTCATTTAATACATATTTATTTATGTGCTGGGAAACATAAGTGAAGCATAAGACTGTTCTCAAGAGGCCTACATCTGATTGAGAATACAATAATTGCACGTAAAACAAAGAGAGAATGATATAAAGCAATAAAACACACCAGAGACTGGTATGCCAAGAAGAGGAAGCAGAAGGGTGAAGGAAGAAGGGAGAAGGGAGAAGGGGAAGAGGAGGAAGAGGAAGAGGAAGAGGAAGGAGATGGAGACGGAGAAGAAGGAGAAGGAGAAGAAGAAGGGCAGCTAAGATTTGGATAAGCTAAAGAAGGGCAGGGGAGACATTCTCCAAAGGCAGGAGTGAAGGTTTAAAGTGAATAAGGAGGGCTTCCCTGGTGGCGCAGTGGTTGGGAGTCCGCCTACCGATGCAGGGGACATGGGTTCGTGCCCCGGTCCGGGAAGATCCCACATGCCGCGGAGCGGCTGGGCCCATGAGCCATGGCCGCTGAGCCTGCGCGTCCGGAGGCTGTGCTCCACAACAGGAGAGGCCGCGACAGTGAGAGGCCCGCGTACCACATAAAAAAAAAAAATCTCTTAAAATATATAAAATGAATCTAATTTGACAAAATCTAGTGATTCTGTATGCAAAAATAAATGTAGTTGATTTATTAACTTGTGAAAGTCTTTAAACAACCTAGTGACTCAAGATACCAGAAAATATATAAAGACCGTTTTATAAAGATCACTTCAGAGGTAGAACTTTCTCTGTGAATTTGAAGAATGTTTAAAATTAAGAATTCTTCTTGGTAATCTTTAAAAATCATGATGCTACTTGGCGAGTGGAGACTGTGAGGACTGAGACAGGCTTCTTCTCCCAAAGTCAGAGTCACACAATCCTAAACACTGGATTCGCTCACTCATTCATTCAGTCAATACTGAGTTCTCTCAATGTGCCGGGCATTCTTTCTGTGGGAAATAACACTGACCAGGTTTCTGCTCTTGTGACGTTTAACATTCTTTGGGGATGAGGGATACAGGTGGGATTTAATCAGGAGTGTAACATATTTTCTGTTTGACCAAAATTATACTTTATTGGATTCCCATCTGCCCCCAATTACTTCTATTATGTTAATAAGAAGGAGAAAAGACTGTAAGAAGGAAAAGGAGACATAACTTGAAACAGAAAGAAAGTCTATTTTTCCAAGGAGCAGCATGAGGAAGGAGGTGGAGCCAGCTTTTAGGAACGCCTGGGTCTGATGTTATCTCCCAACAGTCCTCACTGAACTCCCCAAACTGAGAAATTCTCAACCTTAAAACATGCTAATAATTTTTAAAGTGTCAATAATGATGGTAAACACTCAACTTTAGCATATGGTATTATCATATAAAAGCAAAATATTTTATCACAGAACCAGAAATTGACAGAATGGGCAAATGTTATTACAAGATTTTGGCTATAGAACTGGAAATACGAGTCTATTGATTAAGCCATGGCTCATATAAGATGATTTCCTCCAAGGAAAATGTGGGTCTTTCAATTAAGCACTTATGCTAATAGTTTTTATGAAGATCAAATGTTTCTAAATTCTAAGGCCAGAGAGAAATAGCTAAATCAATAACTGAAAATTTAGAGATTTTATTGGGTAAATGATTAAATATTTAGCTGTGAAAATATGTTTTTCTCTATAGAGTTAAAAAGTTTATGTTGATCATTTTCTTTAAGAAAACATCCTAGGCGCATTGTCAATTATAAATAAGGATCAGAATTCAGGTCTTTGCTTTAAGGAAACAGAGCTCTTAATTTTTAATTGTCCAAATAAAACAGCTGCAATGCAGCCTTTTATACCTCTGATAAAGGCCATATGTTCTTCTCTATCTATTAGGATTGTGAAAGTTTTTGGTGGACAAGTAATGAGAACCCAAGAAAGATTCTGTTCTCTTATAGCAGGTTCCATTTTCTACATGTAATTTCACAATGGGTGCTATAACCGGATAGTTCTATACAGAGTCATTGCACCAAATCAGGACGCTAAAATACTCTTAGTTTATTTTACCATGGTCTTGCACATGTAGTAGGGTTGCATAATAGGAGAAAAGTAAAGTCTGGTGCAATTCTCATGGCATTAACATAATCCCTATTGAGTAAAACTACAATTTAAAACAACTGGCCCAATACATCTACTGTTAACTATGGCCTAAGCTGTTTAAATAAAAAGAATTGTCATGTTAAAGAAGAATCCTGTTTGTCTTTCAACGCCTGATATTGGTAGACTGAGAATGACTAACAAAACTGAGAGTTCCTAGAAAGAGGGGAGGCCTTTTGAATAAGGGAAGAATTTGAAACAAAGAAGATAAAGAGGTTTCAGACTTATTTGATTTTGAGTATTTTTACACTATATAGTGACATTTCATTAACTTGAATTCATAAAATCAACTACTATCACCTAGTTTGGTGCTAAAGATTACTTTTGAACTATTTATGATGCAAGAAAGTCAATAATGAAAAATTAAAATAGTTCTTTCCATTTAAAATGCATAAAATGAAAAGAGTTGGACAAGGGGGCACAGGAAATATTTTTAATTTGTGGAGCAATTCCTGGGACTTAGTTTGCTCCGCAGGGAAGAATAATCTTTCAATAAATATCTTAGCAAATAAATATATTATTACATTTTTTCTTTTCTTAAATATTTTGAGAGGAAAAAACATATATATATATGTAAATATTTTGATTCATATCTATACGCCAAATATTTCCAAAGTAGATATTACCCATG
The DNA here is from genome assembly GCF_949752795.1 of Hyperoodon ampullatus. NCBI lineage: Eukaryota > Metazoa > Chordata > Mammalia > Artiodactyla > Ziphiidae > Hyperoodon > Hyperoodon ampullatus. The sequence continues at coordinate 20,209,346 of NC_136924.1, forward strand.
ATTGGTTAATACCTGAATTTACAGGGCTTGTTTCTATACCTTTCATTCACACGATCAAATCGTTAAGCCCCCATCATGTGTGCAGGCCTCAGACGCACATTCTGGTTATTGCCAGAGTGAAAGCAGAGTTTTAAGAGGCTTGGGAAAAGCACCTAGGCAAGTGCTTTTGCCTATCTCAAGCAGGTGATCTCAATCTGGGGCCCATGCATGAGCTTTAATGAGCCGAGGTCTGCAAATCTGCAGAAACATTTTTATGTGTTTATATGAAATTTTTCAGAGAGTCCATGGTTTTTTGTGGGTTTTTTTGCGGTACGCGGGCCTCTCACTGTTGTGGCCTCTCCCGTTGCGGAACACAGGCTCCGGACGCACAGGCCCAGCGGCTATGGCTCACGGGCCCAGCCGCTCCGCGGCATGTGGGATCTTCCCGGACCGGGGCACGAACCCGTGTCCCCTGCATCGGCAGGCGGACTCTCAACCACTGCGCCACCAGGGAAGCCCCTCCATGGCTTTCATGATTATCAAAGGTCATTATCCCCCTAAAAAGGTAACAATTATTGATTTAAGGAGTCTTTGTTCATGGAAGATCCAGTGCTCCAATAAAATGCAATACAAGATTGGGATTGACATATATACACTACTATGTATAAATAGATAACTAGTGAGAACCTACTGTCTAGCACAGGGAACTCTACTCAGTGCTCTGTGGAGACCTAAATGGGAAGGAAATCTAAAAAAGAGGGGATATATGTATACGTATAACTGATTCACTTTGCTGTACAGCAGAAACTAACACAACATTGTAAAGCCATTATACTCCAATAAAAATTAATTTTAAAAAACCCAAACAACAACAACAACAAAACAAAACAAAAATGCAATACAACTTTGGATTAAAAGATCTGAAATGAGAATTCCCTGGTGGTCCAGTGGTTAGGGCTCGGTGCTTTCACTGCCAGGGCCCAGATTCAATCCCTGGTCAGGGAACTATGATCCTGCAAGCCTCAGGGCACGGCTAAAAAAAAAAAGAAAGATTTGAAATGACGTCCCATCCCCGTTGACCACAAACTTTCCCTGGAAAACCCTTCAAATACCTAGCTGCCATTTGCAAGAAAAACTGTTCTAAATGTAATGTTATAGGTTTTGGTAATATTAAACATTTCTTCTGTTAAAGTCTCTTATATCCTTCGTTCAGCTAACAATATTTTTGCAAATGTATTATGTGCAAATGTTGAGGATAAAAACGATGAACCAAAACAGACGTGTCCCTCACCTTCCAGGATGGATATATCGCAGAAGACACTCTCAGTTTTCCTTGTTCTCTAAATCAACTGGAGGAAAAAAATGTGTAAGACATACTCAAGTTCATCTAATTTCAACTAAAAGCGCTCACATTAAACTAAATGAATGAAGTAAAGTGACATCTAGTGTTGGTTAAGTGGCAGTGAAATATGTATAAGGACACTGTAGCTTTAACTTATTCTTTGGAAATAATGTTAAACTTGGCTTGACCAACTCTTAAAAGCATAGTTTTGTTTTCATTCTTTTTTACATTTTAGAGTAATTTTGAAATAATCTGAATTTAAATGTCGATAACATTGTTTTTACTTTCATAAAAAAAATCTCAAAGCACAGAGAGAAGTACTGTATAGAGAATAAAATAACACTCATGGATCTATCACCCAGTTTTGGCATTTTGCTGTATTTGCTTCAGATAGCTTAAAAGTAAGACATAATAGACACATTTGATGCCCTGTGAACTCTCTCCTGATTCATTTTCATCTTTTTCTCCTCAGAAGTAACCACTATCTGGTTTACTATTTCTGTGACTCTTTTTATATTTTTTATTACATATTTATGTACCTGTAAAATTTGTAATATTGCACTTTTTATGCTTGATATAAATAACACCATACTGTATAAATCCTTGCAGCTTGTTCTTTCTGTTTCAATATTATGCTTTTCAGATTTATTCATATGGATCATTAGCTCTAGTCATTTATTTTAACCGCTGTGTGGTAGTAATCCATTGAGTAAATTGTAGCACAGTTTATGTTACAATTGATGGACATTTGGGTTGTTTCCAGTGTCTTGCTCTTTTAAACCATGCTACAGTGAACACTCATATTTGACCCCTTGTGCACACGTTTGAGAGTTTCTGTAGTCTGAAGGCCAAGAAAGTAGTGCTCAGGTATATATATAGATATATATATATATGTATATATATATTTTTTTTTTTTTTTTTTTTTTTTTTTGCAGTACGCGGGCCTCTCACTGTTGTGGCCTCTCCCGTTGCGGAGCATAGGCTCCGGACGCGCAGGCCCAGCCCAGCCGCTCCACGGCATGTGGGATCTTCCCAGATCGGGGCACGAACCCGTGTCCCCTGCATCGGCAGGCGGACTCTCAACCACTGCACCACCAGGGAAGCCCTCAGGTATATATTTTTATATTCAATTTGTATCTCCCTGATTAGTAGTAAAACTGAGCTTCTTAAAAATGTTTCTACTGTGAATTGCCTAGACCTCACATGTGTCTATTGGATTGCTAACATTTTCCTTACCGAATTCTTGGGGTTCTTTACATACTCTTGATATGAGTACTTTGTAGGTTTAATGCACTGCAAATATTGTTCCCCAGTTTATGGCTCGGCTCTTCATTATGTTCATAGGATCCTTTCTTTTTAATGTAATCAACTTTATCTATCTTTCCCTTTCTATAGCTTAAGAAATCCTTTTGCAAGCTTTTCTCCTTTATTTTCTTCTAGAATGTTTAAAGTTTTGATTTACATATTTAGGCTTCCATGTTGCTAACTTCTGTGTATTGTGTGAGGTTGCGAATTTGTTTTCTTTTTTCTTATAGATAATAATTGTTCCAGCATTATTCATCAAAGAGACTATCTTTTCTTTATTGTTCGCTCTAGAAATTAGTTGTGTCAAATTTCTCTTGTATGGCATTACTTGAATAGGACCTTGAGTTTCCCTCAATTGAGTCAAGTGTATCTACTGACACATTCCACCTGTGGGCTTTTCCCTACTCACATGCTGAGCCTGATTTGCCATCTGCCTGAGAAATATTGGTCAATCTCAGCACCATTCTTCCTAATGTTCCCAGACTGTGTCTGTGTTCTCACCACTGTTTTTTTTCTTGCAGTCCATACCCTTGCCATTTGCACTCCTATTCTGGATTCTGAGTTAGGGTGACCCACCATGCCAGTTTGCCCAGGACTGAAGAGTTTTCCCAAAACAGGACTTTAAGTGCAAAAACTGGGACAGTCCTTGGCAAACTGGGATGGGACAGTAGGTCACTTTAGTTTTTACCTCCAGTTTCAGCTTCCTCCTATATTGACCCCTTGACTCTTTAATTTGGCATTATCTCTGTGCTCACCAATCATCTTTACATTGAACTTATATTTGTTGAGCACATACTATATCAGAGGCTGTATGAAGCATTTTCACATATAGTATCTCACTGAACACTTACAACAGCTCTGTATGTCTTCCTTTTATACACGAGGAGAGTTGCATATAACTGGCAAAGATCACAAAATTAGTGACACAAAAGATTGAAACCCAAGTCTCTTGACTAAAAGTATGTTATTTCTACTAAACTTGCTATCATTCTAGCCTGAGGAAAGCACAGTTGTAGTTGCATACATGGGGTCCACCTCTACTAACTGAACTTCTGGGTGGAACCTCATTACTCCTAGCCTCTCGCTGTTCGTACCTTTTTGGTTGAATGTTATTCCTGGTACATTTGACAGTGTATGAAGTCAACTTCATATATTATAAAGCAAAAGTCACAATTCCATTTGTTTTGCAACAGTACAAACATCTCAAATGTTTCATTAGGATAAAAACTAAGAAGAAAGAGAAACATGAATATTATAGCATGGCACATCACACTGCCACATCAGATTGTATCCCTCCAGTCAAACCATAACTGCGTGGATGTGGGATCTTTTCATTTTATTGCATCTACTTTATCAATTGTTCCCTTTTTATAGCTTATTTAAGAAATCTTTCATTAAGTTTTCTTCTTTACTTTCTCCGAATCGCAACTCTTACTTGTAGATTATTAATACAAAATATTGTTTGTGTAAATATTAGTTCCCCAAATATCAACAGGAGTTATGTAGGGGAAAAAATAATCCAATTAGTGTGGGAAACAAATTTCTTTATTATAGAACTTCTCAGTCTTTATTTCGTTAGTTTGCATTGTTATTTCCCCACACAGAGGTAGTATAGCATCTTCCAAATGATTTGGCCATGAAACCTTTTTGTTTTCTTTTTTCATAACTTTTCCCATACTTTGGAATATACATAGGGAAATTCTGTTTGCATCTGTCACAGCAGAATGCCCTCTAGAGGGCAGCAGATTCCCTTGGCATATGGCCAATCACCTGTTCACTGAACAGGTTGACAAGGGTCCTGGAACATGTTCTATTATTATTCAGTTCATGGATGTAAAATTTCTAGTTCCTATAGCAGGGATAGGCATTGAAATTTAGCTTAAGCCTGATAATAAAATACGTGTGTGGCACTAAGGTAAATACTCAAAAATCAACTAACTGAGTCTCTGATTGATCACAATTACATCATTGTATTATAAAATTCAGATAACAGATCATACCTTTTCCTTCTTCCTTTTTATCTTCAATCAAACTACAAATATTAATCAAATGTTCTATAAGGAATAAAATGAAGTATTACAAACAGTTCCTTTCCCAAGGAGCTACTAAAAGATTGGGGAGATGTTTAGATAAAGCAGCACGTTACCTCAGTGACTGTCACACCTGCCTGTAATTTTGAATCACCTGAGGCACTTTTAAACAATAACAATGCCCAGGTCCCACCTCAGAACAATTAAATTTGAATCCCTGTGTTTGGTCTCAGGCACGTCATTAAATAAATATTTTCAGATGACCTGATGAGCAGCCAGGGTTGAGGACCACTGTTTTATAATAGCAAATCATGTTTTCAGGAAGTAGTTTCTCACCTTTTCAAAGACGAGCAGAAATTTAGGCTTCTTATCCTAGAGGAAGTGTTTTAAATGTGGAAGAAACAAAAAGAAAATTGTCATTCTTACATCCTCTGTCCAAAGTTAACATGTGTCAACATCTTTATTCTTTCTTAGCCATCAGGATTGCATACAACAGAATCAAACAAAACCCCCACATCTTATAGTTCCTAAACTTAAATTCAGAAAACATTTCCTAGTCTTACAGCAAAAGACATCATTTTTTTGCCTCCAAAAATTCATTATAGCTCACCTTAGTTAACAAATAGCCTAGCACATTCCAAATAGATCCACTGGACCCATGAGGGCCTCATCTGACAAAAATAAATTCTATTCAGTTGCTACTTGAATAGAACTAAGAGGTTTATTTGTACAAAAACTAACTGGTGAGACAGAGGAGGAGAGAGCAAGAGATCGAGAAAATATGAATGACTATATATCTTCCAGTTGCAAAGAGATATGGAACAAGAACCTGCCTGGATGGCTGGAATGAGAAGTGTAGGCTGTAGTTATGGATTGGAAGTTTTCTTTATGCAAAATTAACTGGTTTACAGTGGGAAGTGAATGCATGGAAACGTGTCTTGTTAACATCACATTCTTTTTAAAAATTAATTAATTAATTTTATTTTATTTTGGCTGTGCCGGGTTTTAGTTGCGACACGCGGGATCTTCATTGCGGGGTCATGCGGGATTTTTTTTTTTTTTTTGGTTGCGGCATGAGGACTCGTAGTTGTGGCATGTATGCAGGATCTAGTTCCCCGACCAGGGATGGAACCCGGGCCCCCTTCATTGGGAACGCCGAGTCTTATCCACTGGACCGCCAGGGAAGTCCCAACATCATGTACTTACCATGAGCTCAGTTAGTGTCAATAACCTGATAGGATGGCTGTTTTTAGGGCATCATAGAACTGGAGACCTCCTGAAGACAATGACAAGTCTTTGAACTAAAAGATAGTATTTGAAAATAAAATACAGGCAGAAATAATGGGTGCAGTTCTTCTGAGAGCTGATAGATATTTTAAGCAAAGAACCAGATCCATCTTTTGCAAAAGGCTTTAGAAATCAAACTAAAAATGCTTAGCTAGGTCTAATGAAGTGTGCTTTGAATGATCCAGAGGAAATATTATTATCCCTATTTTATCGATGAAGTATCTAAAATCAGAGAAATTAAATAACTTTCCCAGGCCTGCAAGCAAATAAGAAGCAGACTGGCTTGAAAGTCTTCATGCTTGACTACTACACTGTATTGCCTCAGAACTTACAAAAAAACTTCACGTTGCAATAAACACATGTATGTATGTATCACACAAATTACCTGTTCTAAGGCACATATTTCAACATCTCTAAAATTGGGATATTAACAACCCTCAATGGGGTTTACAATTATAATTGACACCTATATTGATACATAAATGATACCTATAATTATAACTGAAACATAATTGGTACATAAAACAATGGTATGTCTTTGAAGTATAGTAAAATAAATCTCATAGGCACTTGCAGTTGTTCCTGCCCATAGGAAGGTGTTCATAAAATCAGAAATCCTTTTCTTTTTTAAGAAAAGTGATGGAGCTGCCCTGGTGGCTCAGTGGCTGAGAGTCTGCCTGCCGATGCAGGGGACACGGGTTCGTGCCCCGGTCCAGGAAGATCCCACATGCCGCAGAGCAGCTGGGCCCGTGAGCCATGGCCGCTGAGCCTGTGCATCCGGAGCCTGTGCTCCTCAACGGGAGAGGCCACAACAGTGAGAGGCCCATGTACCGCAAAAAAAAAAAAAAAAAAAGTGATGAAATAAATACAAATTTCTGTGAATGAAAGTTCATTCACTCTTTTAACTAATTTCTTGAGTTTGGTGATCAAAGTAGCAAAAACTCTGGAATCAGATGGACCTGTGTCAAATTCTGCCCAAACTATTTCCAAGCTATGTGACCTTGAATAAGGTACCTAATCTCTATAAACCTCATTCAAATGAAGACGTTAACAGCAACTCACAGAGTTATCATGAGGATTCAATGTAATAATTCATTTAAGGGACCAGCACAATGTTTGGCACATTTGATAAATGTTATCCACTATTATCACTATTAGTTTTAAAAAGTCTGTTACAATGCCTCCATTGTGTCACACAGAGGTCTAAGGTTTGGTAATGACCTTAAAACAATGAAATAAGGAAAAGATTTTGCTCTCATAACACTTATTTATATCTTAGGAGAAAAGGACACAATTATTATTGTATTTACTATGTGATCAGCACCAGGCAAATCACTTCGAGTTAAAAGGTGAGTTATGATGACTTGCCTCTCCTTGAGTGATTTACAGTGTAGTAACCTAGTTAACTAATATTTAAAATCTAATTGTAGAAAGCCTCTTTGAAAGTAGTTATGTCCCTAACAAGGTAATTAAGACATTTCTATTTGAGGTCTAATAAGAGATTCAAACTAGATAATCCAAAAATATTTGTCAAATCAAATTGAGCTGCATATCTCTTCTTTCTAGTTTGCTGTGAGTTGGGAAACCAAACAGGGCCTTCTCCCAGACAGTTTTTTAAAAACCAGTTTTCCTTTAAAACTCTTACTATAGAGTCACAGGAAATTTTAAAACATTAAATAAATAGCATCCACCTTCCAATTACACATTCAGATGTTTCACTCATTGCCATGTGTATTATCCTCACATATTAACTAAGTTGTCCTTTATCACTATAGTAATTATCTTCTATGATAACGATATGCTGAGTCACCAAAAAATTCAATCCACCACGTAAGGTGAGTTAGGCCCCAGTGATAATTCTTCGTGATATTTTACCCAACTCTAACAAACTTCACATTTATATAAGATGAGAAAAGAGGAAGTGAGATAGTTTAGTGGCTCATTTTCTTTATATCAGATGAGAACTAGAGAAACCATGGTGGTTTCATGACTCTTACCTCATGGCTCAGGAAAAAGTGGCTGAGCCAGCAATTTTCCTTGTTCCAATCTAAGACCATGTTCCACTTAAGTGATATTCCTGGTCTCAGTTTTCTTATTTGGAAATACAGGAATTGTAAGAGTTTTTTTCTTTAAGTATTTTTTGCAAATATGTAAGTAACATATATACTGATTTCTGAATATTTGGAAAAAACAGAAAAATATAAAAATAACCCATAATATTATCACCCAGAGAGAGCCAAATATTAACATTTTGACATATTTCTCTCTAGAAAGAGGAAAAGACAGGTGAGCACATATATATACAAATTAGGAATGGGATATGACCAAATGCATAGGTGAAATCAACAGACTACTTATTACTTTATGAAAGTAAATAAAAACAAGATATGAATGATTCTCAGGAAAATATAAATTACATTAATTGACTCAAGAATAGTAGAAAACCTGAATAGATCTATAACTATGAAAAAAACTGAAAACACTTGCAGAACCATACTTCCACGAGGTAGGTACCATTACAACCCCCATTTTATAGAATGAAGACGCTACATGTCAAAGAATTAGCAGAGCTGGGACTTGTCAGTGATTTCCATGATCGCAATCACCATACTCTAAGTAGGTCTGGACCCCAATGAGAAAAGACTCATCCTATGCTAGGCAAGTCATTTAACAATCAGTAACCCAGCACCTTCTCTCTGCATTGTTCTGGGTGCCAGGGATGCAAAGATGAATAAGTATGCCATGGTCCCTGTGTTCAAGAAGCTTCTAGTTGACTAGTTGACAGACAAATAATTATACAGACTATATTGCAACATGTTAATTGCTATAACAGAGGTAAAAAAAAAAAAAAAAAGTATTGCCAGATCCCAGAGGAAGAAGTGGTGCCATGGGGGACAGGGAAAGGATCATACTGAATGTACCATTTGGGCTGGCTCTGGAAAGGTCAGCAGAGACGGGAGAGAAAGGCATTCCATGAAGAGGGATGTGCTGAGACAAAACGCTATAGATAATCTATACGTTGATGTGTCATTAAATCTCTCTTTAAAAACAGTGCAAAGAGACATTATGCTGCTTTTGACAGAAGGCAGCAGTTGTCAGCAGCATCTTTTCCTTCTTCCATCATGACAAAAACTGCTGTTAGTTCACATTAAAATGGTAGTGATATTTGGCAGAAATCTACTGTATTCTTCCTTAATGAGTTGTCAGAGATTCTGCCATGCCATTTGTCTTCTAAACAAGTTATTATGAAGGCTGTCAGTAAAGAGTAAAGATGAGGATAAGCAATATATTCACCAGTCAGCAGGGGGTTGAGAATCTGTTCAGTCAGAATCAGCAGGGGGCTGTGGGAAAATGTCTGTTCTTTAAGCAAGCCTATGAAGGACCACCATTCAAAAGAGAGGGTAGGTTTGTAAGAAGCTAAGAAAGTCTTCCTCTAATTTAAACTCCCAGGAGCTTTCTGTGGGCACTCTATCTGCTTATGGACAGAGAATGAAATAAAGAATAGCAGACATTCAGATATAAGAGTGATCTTAATTTTGACCACTCACCAAAACCTAATTTGGAGACTGACAGATGAATCTGATACTATACAGAAGGTCATGTGTATGGGTAATTAAGTGGACAATCACATATGTCAAAATAATTCACACTCAGTCTGCAGTATAGAAATTTCGCTCTTACTTAGGCTATTAATTACGTGTGGAATTAAGGATCAAGATGGATTGTGTTTGTTTGTTTTCCCTGAGTTTCTTACAGTTTGAATTAGAAGTGCTAAGGAGCAAAGTTAGGAGAAAGATCCTGGCTCTGAGGCTTATTCCTTGTGGGACTTTGAGCAAATTATTTAGCAACTCTAGCTAATAATAACTGCTTAACAGAATTGCTGTAAGGATTAAATGAGATAATATATGCAAAGTGTAGGCACATAAGTGCAATAAATGGCATTCATAGTGATGCTGCTGCTGGCTTAAATATTATTATTATACAGATCCAAGAACAGTCTAGGCTTTCCCCCAAGCATAATAAGTTCCTGTAAAGAGAAGAAAATTTTTATTGTCTAAATAATTATGGATAAGTAAATTATATTATGAATAAAAATATTTTCTGCTGATAAATTAATCTTTTGTCAGTAATAAAATCTAATTTGTTATCTATGATTGGATAGAAACAGAATCAGTTTCAGTTCCCCTTCTTAAATTATTACATTTCTGATTGCTCCATTATACTTTGAGAATCAAGATACAGATGTTAACAACATCATTGCAAAATCTCATTTTACAGTGTATGGCTTTAAAAGAATTATATTTTACTGCCTATCATTCTCAACATACATGGAAAACTGAAAGGCTTAAGACATGAGACACTGAAAAGCTATTCTGTCTTTGGGAGGATGAAGGGTTAATCTCCTGTAATTGAAGCCATAGTTACAACTCAAGGGATATTCTTTATTTTACTCTTCAGTTAATTCCAGCTATTAATTTAAACTATCAGAGAATAATAGTATATTAAAGGTGGAAAAGTCCTTAAGATGATCTATTTCAGTCCCTTAATTTGACTAATGCAAAACTAAGGCCTACAGAAGTCAAGGGACTTCACCAAATATCAATGGGACCAAGGGTAATATTAAAAATGTTTTGTTTTTAGAATTGCAGCAGCTATAAATAATATAACCTGATAATTGCTAGAAGTAAATAATAGAACTAATTTGGTATGGAATAAATCTGACTTTTTAAATCTTAACTGGTTCTCACACCTGGGGTTAAATATCAGCTATTTGGAACACTGTGAATAACATTAGGTGCTTCATTTCTACAGTTCCTTGAATAACAGCCCACTACATTTCTACAACACATGGACATGTTCTTCAGTGCCTTAAAAGTTAAAGTGCTACTCAAAGTCCATCATTTTAGACATTGGATAGAAAAGGATATAGAATCATATTTGGCTTTGGGAAATTTCACAGTTCTTGGGATATATTAATATATCACTCAAATATTTGTCTATATTGTCTTGTTCACTGTAACTCTACTATATGTTGGCTAACAAGATCAAATAAAATAATTTTTTAACAAAGGATATTCTTTGTGTTTGAGAATAACACAGAATGGCTATTTTCCTGTAAGCCAGTTGATGTCACTCTATAAAATAGGCAGTAATTATAATAAAAAACTAAAATAGACTTCTTAACCTTACACTTCAACAATTTTTCACTCATGCACATTCAGTCATGCATGTAAAGCTGTCATTTCCAATCTAGACTATTTCTGATTAGTCTTAGCTATTCTGAAGCAATGCCAATCAGAGATTATGTTATCACTCTTGTGGCAATTAAATGCTCTATTTGTTTACTACTGAAAGCATGACTGATCTGATACATAGTCAAGTTACAAATAGTTCTGTGTCTGATATTAATGAATGCCCATAATGCATTTCTCCAAAGTTATTTCTTCACAGTTAAAATGACACAATTTACAATGAAAATTTTTCCTCTTTAAATGAGTGGTTCTCAACTAGGGGGAAGTTTGCCTCCTGGGGACATTTGGCAACATCTAGGGACATTTTTGATTGTCAAGACTCGGGGGGAGGAGGGATACTACTGGCATCTAATGGGTAGAGGCCAGGGATGCTACTAAACATCCTACAATATATAGGACAGACACTCCCCTTCAAGCCCAACAAAGACTTATTTGATCCAGAATGTCAGTAGTGAAAAAGTTCTGGAGATTGATGGTGGCGATGGTTGTACAACAATGTGAGTGTACTTAATGCCGATAAACTATACACTTAAAAATAGTTAACATAGTAAATTTTATGTTATGTATATTTTACCACAATAAAAAGAAATCAGTAGTGCTGAGACTGAGAGCTTTAAATCACTGAGAGTCCTTTTGTAAGGAATGTATTTCAGTACTTCTAGGAAGGCTAAAAGACTCTACATCTGATAAAGTGACATTAATAAAGCAAACAACTTTACTTTCTTCTATTAAATCATATTTTGTTCTCTCTTGACTTGCTTCCAAATTTCTTTCATCCACTAGTGAATGATTCCAAACAATAGTTTCCTCACCAACATGCATACTGCTGCAACAAAAATGAAAACAGAAACTATAATTAGGGTTTTTGTTTGTTTGTTTGTTTTTGCTTAGGCTAGTTTGACTTAGGTTTCAGTTACATGCAGCCAAAAGTCTTGACAAATACAAGGGGCAGCAAAGAAACTTGGACACAGAAACACAGAAAATAAGAAAATTTGACACATGGGCTGTATGGAGAAGAAAGAACAAAACAATATGAAGCAAGATGCTCCAAAAAACACTAAAGATAGAAGTGAAGATTTATTTTCTTTTTCTGGTGTTAGTCACAAAGGAAGCTAAATGCAGGCGTCCACTCAATAGTGGTCCATTAAGCAAGTTTATCAAGTGTAGACTCCAGCCTCAACCTATGCTTCTTCAAATCTACCTTCCCACTACTTTAAATATCTCCCCTGTGTTCAGAGTTGAACCCAGTAGTAATTAGTCACTTCACTTTACACTATTTCAGCTCTGAAAATACTTTATCAGTATTCCCTTTTCCCCAATTAATCAATGGTAATTAAAACATTTCTTATTGGGACAATACATATTATTAATAGCTCTTGCTGAAGCTGGATTAGAGAATATCAGCAAAGCCATAGCCCTTCAAAAGTTTTGATATTAACACAAATGAAAATGAAGCTCTAAAACTGGAACACAACGATTAGAATCAAAAGTTTTCCCACCGGGCTTCCCTGGTGGCGCAGTGGTTGGGAGTCCACCTGCCGATGCAGGGGACGCGGTTTCGTGCCCCGGTCCGGGAGGATCCCACATGCTGCGGAGCGGCTGGGCCCATGGGCCATGATCGCTGGGCCCGCGCGTCCGGAGCCTGTGCTCTGCAGCGGGAGAGGCCACAACAGTGAGAGGCCCGCATATCGCAAAAAAAAAAAAAAAAAAGTTTTCCCACCTATAACATAGCCACATCATAAAAATAAATATCTTACACAACTTTTACTAAAATTGCTCTTAGTTCCATAATAGCACATTGGAAAAAAGATGCTGATAATCCGTCAAAATAAGAATTTTAGTCATATACGTAGAAAAATTCTTGTCACAAAATTTTAATTTACAAAAGAGATGGGGAGAAGAAAATATAGGGAAATATTTTAGTGACATTGGGTAAAGAAAAAAAGTAAACCAAATGAAAAGCAGAAACTATAAAGAAAACGATTAGTGAACTGAAAACATTAAAATCAAAATTTTCTGTGTGGCAGAAGATACCATAGGCAAAATCAAAGTTCAGGCCACAGTCTGAGACAGTGTTTCTCAGAAGCACATGGTCAGCACCTGGGGAGCTTTTAAAAGTACTGATTCATAGGTCCCATTCCCAGAGATTCTGATTTTATGTGGATGAAGATACAGCTGAGGTGCCTAGAGTTTTAAAAGTTCCCCAAGTGAGTAAAATCTATAGCCAAGATGAAGAAAGTTGCAATGCATATAACCTATAAGGTATTTTTAACCAGAATTATAAAAGAATCTTATACATCAATGAGAAAAAGTTAAAGAACCAATGTAAAATTGGACAAGGGATTTAAATGGGCAAATAATGAAAGAGAAAACTCAGATCAGTAAACATACAAAGATGCTCAGTTTTCTAGTGGTCAGGGAGATCCAAATTAATACGAGATGCCTGTTCACACTAAGCAGGTTGGCAAAATTACAAGAGTTTGTAATGCTGTGAAGCAACAAGAAGTCTCAAACAGTGCTGGTAGGAGTCTAAATTGGTACAACCCTGTGATCGTTAATTTGCCGTGTCATCTTGGCTAGGTTATGGTATCTGGTTGCTTGGTCAGACAGCAGTCCAGATGTTGCTATGAAGGTATATTTTTAGATGTGATTAACCTTTAAATCAGTAGAGCTTGAGTAAAGCAGATTGCCCTCCATGATGTGGGTGGGCTTCACCCAATCAGTTGAAGGACTTAAGAGCAAAGACTGAGGTTTCTTGAAAAAAACAATTCTGCCCCAAAACTGCCCTGCCTAAATTTTCAGTTGCTGAGCTGCCCTGCAGATTTCAGGCTCAAGCCTGTAGCATCAACTCTTACCTGAATCTCTAGCCTGCTGGCCTGCCCCACAAATTTTGGACTTGTCTGCCCTCACAATCTTGTGAGCCAATTCAGTAAAATCTGTCTGTCTCTGTCTGTCTCTGTCTCCATATTATACGTATATGATATAATCTGTGTGTGTGTGTGTCTGTGTTTTTGTGTGTCTGTGTCTGTGCGTATACACACAGAACCTCCTGATCCTGTTTCTCTGAAGAACCCTAAATAATACAAATTCACTTTGAAGAACAGTTTGGCAATTTCTGGAAAAGCTGAAGTTGAACAAGTTCTAGAAAAGCTAAAGATGGGCATGGTCAATTTCAGATCTAGGTACGCAGCCTGCAGTCCCTCTCAAAGGGGCAGTACTGGCATTGTGGTCGGGAGCTGTAAAATGAGATGAAGGGATGGAACTTCTCTATGTTAAAGAATGTGGGGTGGCGTGGGAGACAAATATGGCAAAACGTTAGAATGTGCTAAATCAGAGATGGAGTGTGTTTCATGTTGCCACATTATTTTCTGCACTTTTTCTGTATGTTTGAAATAGTCTGAAACTTTAATAAAAACAATTTTAAAGCAACTTCTGTTAAGCATGATGGCAATGGAAGTGGCCCTGACTGGTAGGCCAAATGCACTTAATCAAGCTCAAAGTAGAAAAGACAGTCTCAGCAGAGAGCAGGGATGGATGAGGAAGGGTTGAAGGAGAAAGCGAATAACACTCGAGGACCCCAAAACTTTCAGAAGTCCCTTCGTGCACAGAACTTCCTTTGGTTTCAAAGATGGTTCATTCATCGTTAACTGGCAAAGGAGAGCATACACATTTGGCAGATTAAATGAGATCCACAGACATTACTGGTCATCTTGACCTTCATTACTTGGTTGAGGCAGTGTTTGCCCAGTTTCTCTGCTGTAAAGGTACTATTTTCTCTTTTCCTAGAAGTTTTTGAGAATCATCTTGGAAAATGTGATAAAATACATGGTTAACTTGCTGTAATATCAGTAGAACCCTTTGATGATTATTGCAAGTGGGATTTATGAGAAGCTGGGAGAAGACAGCACAGAGCAAGGAAAAACTGTATAAGGATTTGAGTAGGACCGAGGTAGGAAAAAATAAAAGATGTTGCTTAGCCCCTTGTAGTTCACTATTTTTCTACTCTGCCTTCCTTTCCTTGCCTTGAAAGTGTTTTTTTCTTCTTCCTTTTGTTAACTGGGTCCAGTTAGTTCCACATGGGCAGGAACCAAGCCTCTATTTGTTAATCTTTGTATCCCCAGAGCCTGTAATAGAGTCAGTGATAAATAGGTGCTTACTGAAGAAAAGGAATGAAAGGGGAGAGAAGAAAAGGGAAGGGAAAAGATGGGAAAAAAAGAGGAAATAACTGACCATAACAGATTATCAATGTATTCTTTAATATTTATTTTATGTTCCATACACAATTTATTATAGGTGGGAGCAAAAAAAAAAAAAAAAAAAAGGAAAGCCACATACTCGGTCACCATTGGCAAGGTTTTCCTTCTCTGAAAGCATCAACCTAAATTAAGACTAGAAAGAGCAGCAAAACCTTATGCTTAACCAATGTAGCATCTTCAGCGGAGCTCCCTGTTTGAAAGAAGAGAAACAAGCATTAAGACTGCAGTTTCAAGGCTTTATTGCTTTCCTCACCTATAATTCTATACTGTAGTAT
The DNA here is from genome assembly GCF_949752795.1 of Hyperoodon ampullatus. Classification (NCBI taxonomy): domain Eukaryota; kingdom Metazoa; phylum Chordata; class Mammalia; order Artiodactyla; family Ziphiidae; genus Hyperoodon; species Hyperoodon ampullatus. The sequence goes on from NC_136924.1 coordinate 20,225,072, forward strand.
GCCTGTGGGATCATCTAGATCAGAGCTGAGTCTGGTCATCATTTTCTTCCATGTGTTCATTCATTCAGTCAATACTGGCAAAGTGAAACACTGCCTTGGGTGTTATCCAACTGAGTGAAGGGTTAGGGCCAAACAGTGCAGGCAGGAATCTGCAGGCAGAAGGGTCAGCGGCCTGTTTCGCATCCCATGGACAGATATGTGTGGGCTTGGCATGGCTAGACACTTCAAGGGTTGTGCTCCAGAAAAGCAAACTTGCCTGCCCCCTCCTTGTGAGAAGAGCCTTGCATGTAGAGGAAAACTGGTCTTCGAGCTTGGTTGCCAACTGCTCAGGGTTGTTCCATACCAGTGCTGGGAACACTAGTTGCCTAGCTGTGCTAGCACTTGGAACCCTTGCAGAGAGAGGGCAAGGAGCCACCAAGCCCTGCAAGCTTATTACCAAGCAACCCAGAGACAGCCACAGGGATGGTCCAGCAGACGCTTTTGTTTGTCTCACCACACTCAGTCAACATTTATCAGTAACCAATTACTGAATTTTTGTTTACCTTGCACTTAAGGAACTTAGAGTAGGATGTCAAATACATGCACACGAATACCACAATACAGAACGATCTATAATATGTACTATATATGAGTAGTCCAATTATTACAAATAGAGGAGTTTTTATGGCTTCTCATATTTTTGGTGTCAGGTTAAATATCACCTCCTCAGAAAAGCCTTCTCTGACTTCCAGAAGGAAGTCAATTCACTAAACACACACGTGCTGAATTACTGATTGCTTTTGAAATTTTCATTACATGCAAGATTCACGGCAGTCATTTTGCCACAGCTGTTTCACTGCAATCATTTTGCCACAGCTGTTTTCCTCCAAGGATTTATGGGTTCATCTCAGTTGATTATCAGTTTTGCGTGTATTTCATCTGAGGATGCCTAGCACTCTCTGAGGGTAAACTTTCCATCAGAAAGGTTTTGCTGTCTTCTCTATTTTTGTAAACTGGACCTTTGCCTCTACCCTTGCCACTCACTGACAGTGAAACCATGGCAGTGAACATTCTGAACAACCTGTTTTAGATATTTGGCAATTTTTGGTATATTCGTCATTTGGCAGACTGGTCTTTAGACAAATTTAGGCAAAATAGAACTTCCTTATCTGAGTTGGTTTCACTTTCCACCATACCATTTCTCTATCTCCTCGCCCAGTTCATTTCCTTTCAGCACATAATAGTTGTAATTATTCCTTTGCTTTCTGGTTGTGTTTCTCCCACAGATTGTTCCTTCCTTTTGGAACAGTTGCATCCACAGCCCCTAGAATAATGATCAGCACATTGTGACACAATATATATTTGCTGAATAAATGAATGAAAGTTTCAAGAAGGAAAGGATCTCTTTTAATTATTAACTAATTTAGTCATCCCAAACCTCAGGAGGTAGAGACTACTGTTGGCCCCACTATACAAATGAAGAACTCAAAGTCAGAAGGCCCATGAAAGAACTTGAACTCAAGCAGTGCCTATTCCAGAGTCCACACACTTTACGCTGAACTACCTCTAGTAGCACAGAGGCACCCATGTTACAGAAAGACTTGTACAGAGATACATGGACATAAAGGAAAGAAATATACATACATAAATAGAATATTCCTAGATTGATATTTTATATAGTAACAAATCAAGAAACAACTTAAATCCCAACAATTAGGGTATAATATCTAAATATATGAGAAATATTATGCAGCCATTAAAAATATTGATACTGAAACGTTCCTAAGAGAAATTATTTTTACTATAATGTTAAGTAAAATAGAATAAAAGTTTATATATTATTCCAACTATATCAAAATACATACACTTATACATAGAGAAAAGAGATGATAACAAAATTTAACAGTAGTTATTTCAGCATTGGAATTATAGTTGATAAATACCCCAGGACAAAGAAAGGTGATAATGAAGCTGGATAACAATATTGATATACAGCCTAAAATAGAATGAGTGTAAACAGATGGCATATAAGAGGTTAGGTAAAATTGTAAAAAGTAACCTAATTGTTAGAGTAGAATTTCTGAGTGTGGCAGAGACCACTCTGTGTTCACATTGCCTTTTTCCTCCTGTGCACTGACAAAGCACATTTCCCAGCCTCCACTGGACTTAGGTGAGATCATGTGACTGTGTTCTAGCCGACAGAATGTGGAAAATGATGTGCATTGCATTAGGGCACGAAATGTAACAGCAACAAATGAGTTAACGAACAAAATCTTTTCTTCTCTAAAATAGGTGGTGTTAAAACAGGATAGATGGTGGAGAGCCATGTGACAGAATAACTAATGGCCTGGGGAAGTTCAAGAGAAGTCTTCAGCCCTAAAGTGCCCATTTGAATTGGATCATGGAGATAAGAATTTTCCAGGCAAAGCAAACAGGAGAAAGGATTTCTAGATGGAGAGAGTATCATGTGTAAGTACATGGAGTTGTAAAAAAACAAACAAACAAACAAAAACATGGCCTGTGATTCAAAGGCCAGCTTTGTGATTTGTGGGACAGAAAGGAAAGGCATAAAGCTGGAAAGAAACTTTGGGAAGGAACTTGTTTTAGGCCGCTGGTAAGTGGGAACCAAAAAAGGTAGCAGAGTAGTATGTCCAGATTTTCATTTTATTTTGGAGGAGGGAGGTTAGAGATACTTCTAGCAACAAGGTGGGTAACAGATGAAAAGTAGAATAACAAGCTTATTTGTAAAAATTTGATTCACTGGAAACATTTGAGGGATGAGGGCGATGGGGACTGTACAGCACAGGAGACTGTGGGAGAAGTTCTATGTGGTTTTGTTCTGTTTCGTTTGTGTTTTGAGAACAGTGAAGTCCCCTTTTGAACAGATCAACTTCCAAGTAAGTGCCTGTATGGTTAGAAATTTTACTCAAAACTCACCACTGCCACCTTGTGGAAGTACGGCAAAGAACCGAACTGTGTTTAAAGTCAGTATTTAACACTGGTCAGCTAGCTGAGGGGTTCCCAGCCTTTTTACCCCCGAAGGGTTTTATTATCTACCCTCCCCCCAAACTGAATCTATGATTTATGAAACTAAAAAACATCATTTATGGACAATTTTCTTTCCCATTTTTATAAATCAGATACGTATATAAATGCCAATCAGAGCTTCTGATCCATGATTATCAACTAGTATTTGTATTTTGAGTTGATTTCATTCTAATCAAAAGCAGAGAAGCATCAGGTTTTCATCATTCTTATACAGTCCCTGTTAAATAAATGTACGATTTGTTAGTTGTTTTGTTTATTTTTTAATAATACAAATAGTTTGCAAAGCCTCAATACTACCTGCAAAGTGATCCAAGTCTGTGGCCTGTGTTTACAAATCATTGATCTAATCCAGTGGTTTTCAACAGGGGACGACTGTACCCTCCAGAAGACACTGGGCAATGTCTGAAGACATTTTGGTTGTCACAACTTGGAGGGAGGGCGTTGCAACCGGCATCTACTTGGTAGAGGCTGGGGATACTGCTGCAATACATCCATTCTACAATACAAAGGGCAGTCCCCACAACAAGAACTGTCTGGCCCCAAATGTCACTAGTATTGAGGTTGAAAACCCCGATCGAGTCCAATCCCTTCATTGTTATCAGCGAAGAAACTGAGACCCAGAATGGTCACATGACTTTTCAGATTAGGCAGTACATTCAAGGGTTCCAGAAATAGAACATATAAAAAGGCATACAGGACTTGAACAGACATTTCTCCAAAGATATACAAGTGGCCAATAAGCACATGAAAAGATGCTCCACATCATTAGTCATTAGGGAAATACAAATCAAACCCACAATGAGACGGCTTATTATTATTAGGATTACTAGGATGGCTATGATAATATTTTTTAATGGTAAATAAGTGTTGGTGAGAATGTGGGGAAATTAGAAATCTCATACATTGCTAGTGGGAAAGTAAAATGGTGCAGGCATTGTGGAAAGAAGTTTGGTAGCTCCTCAAAAAGTCAAGTACAGGATTACTGTATGACCCAACAATTCCACTCTTACATTAGAAGGATCAATCCGTGATAGCGTAAACATCCTCCACCTTCTGCGCTATACGTGCAGTATAAAGACTGTAGCGGGCCTCTACTCACAACGCAAAAGAAACAGATGGAGCGGAAGCCCACCACACCATGTTCTAGACTCCATCTAACCTCATCTGAAATATATTCTGTACTTGACTGACTTCGGTGCGTTTCACGTCCCTTAGCCTATCTAGTCTTGCTTCTCCCGCTTCCCCTGAAGTGGGTTGACATGAGCATTGAGCATTACAGAACAGAGAGAAGGGGACCGTGTCAGAGGAGACCTCCCAGCACAGATTCTGTGGGAAAGTGAGGAGGAAACCCGAGAGCCCCAAATTCGTTCTCCCAGGTGTACAAGGACAAAGGAACCCCCCACTAGCCAAGTTGGCAAGACATCACGTCCACTCTGCAGGGTACACAGTGCACCCTCGAGGTAGGTGAGCAAATGAGAAACCCAAGCCGCCTCACGGCCTTTGCAGCCTCGCAGGTATCCTCCCGTCGGCTTGGAGCAGCCGGTTTCCCAGAGGCCCGCGGACTGCCCGGGAGGCACGCACCCACTCGGCGCCGCTGGTTGCCAGGAGACATGCCCAGCCACCTCCTCCAATCAGCAAGCACCTCTTTGCGTCCAATCACAGAAGCCAGAAGAGCGGTAGTCGGAGGTGAAAGGTCACTCTGCTATTTGGCGGCCATTTCTGTGGAAGCTACGCGGCCGGGACCCTGCTGTGGCTACTCCAGTCACGAGGGTCGGACGACAGCTGGGTCGGCGGCGAGTAGCCTGCAGCATTTGCCCACTACTGCAGCAGTAGTCGTCGCGATGGTAAGGAGAAAGTGCGGCCAGTGTCCCGTGAGAGAGAGAGGGCGGGTGACCAGCCTTGCCGGGCCTGGTGGTTGGTTCGCGCGTTCCCCATTCATCCGCGTGAGGCGCGGCGCGCCGGGTGGCCAGCCCCTTTCTCCCTGCTCTGGGTGTTTGAGGCGCGCTCTCCTTCCGAAGCGCTCCCCTCCCCAGGAGTGCCCCTGCCCCCTTCCCCGTCTTCTTCGTTTTGTATCCGAGCCTGAGGTGTCCTTGCTGCCTGGGGCCACAGGGCTGTGGTAAAAATGCAGCGGTTTTTCACGTCCCACTTAGCACACTCCACAATCCGCTTTCGTCCCGTGATGTTGGGGGGCCCTGCAGCCCTTTGGAATACAGAGTCCAGGCTTTGAGCATTCTCCTGTTCGTTTAGCAAAGCTTTACTGAGCGCCTGCCACCTGCCAGGGCCAGGTAACGTTCTAGGTGCTAGGAATATAGGGTAAAAAGTACTGATGCGGACCCTGCTCTAGGTTAACTCAGACAGTAATCAAACAACGATAAATACGTAATTTCGAATAACGTTAACTGCTGAGAAGGGAGCAAATAGGGTGCTGTGTGGGGGCGCCGTGGTGTTAGGAGAGGGGTTACAGATGGCATCCCTTGGAGGAGGGATTGAATCTGAAATCTAAGCGATATGAAATGCAGCCCCGTGAAGAGCAGGAGGAAGCGTGTGTACCTCAAGCTCAGGGAACAGGAGCACAGGCTCTGAGACCGGAAGGAACACCTGACTAGCTGGAGGAATTGAGAGAAAGCCACAGCCGCCTGCAAGGATAGTGGTCATGAGATAGGGTCGGGCAAGACCTCTTAGGCCGTTTTAGGAGGTCTGGGTTCCACTCCAAGTGCAGTTGGAAGCCATCGAAGCATTTTAAGCAGAGACGTGGTATGATAAAAATAATACTTGCCGTGTGGCTAATAAGTTGGAGAAAGACAAGAGTGAAAACTGGAGACCCATTTGAGATCACTGTGAATGTGCTTATTCTAGAGGGGTTTAGTAGCCAGGTTTCTTGGTTGTTTTTTCTTTGGGCCGATGAGTGAGCAGATGAGGAAAGGAAGAAAAGTCTGAATTCACTGGGGGTACTGAATTCACCGGTTTGCTGAATAAACAAACACAAAGTGACTGCCCATGTGTAGGGGGCACTGCAAAGTCAAAGAAGACGCAGTCCTAGCTCCTGGAATTCCGTTGAAGATCGTGGAGCATGGTCTGCCCCTGCCTCCTTCTGTGGCCTCAAACAAAACTAATTTGTGTGTCCCTGAGATCCCTTGTTGATTCACTCTTCCCTCCTTTTACATAGGTACCCCACCCCCCACCCCACCCCGCCAGATCAGCCCTTTTCCCTCTGGAAATACCTCTCATCCTTTAAAACAGAGGCATTACTTATTTCAGGCAACTCTTCCTTTTCTTTTAACCCCGGATTGTTTGATTGTTTGGTACCCTTGTACATAGCATATCTCCTCTTACTACATTGCAAAATAATTGTCTATTTGCATGTGTGTTGGCCCCGCCCCCTCCCACTGTGGGCCTGAGGACAGGGACTGTTACCTGCTTCTTTTTTTTTTTTTCTTTTTTCTGCCTTTACCGTTGTTTCTTTATGGCCTTGGAACAGTGAGTGATGTATATTAGGTGTTCAGTGTTCCTTAAGTGAACAATGAATACTTTTACAAGTCTTGATGGATTGAAGGTGAAATTGGCTAACTGGGTATTTAAATTTCTCTGATGCTCTTCAACAAAAGTGAAAATTATGTAATAATGTGAGAGGGAAACAAGAGTTTTGCTTCATTTGGATACAATAAAATATTGGTGATTTGATAGAGAAGAGAGTAGGTAATGGAAGCCAAACTACGGAAAAATAATCAGTTGGGTTCTTTTTTTGTTCTTTGTGCAGAGTTTGCCCCTCAATCCCAAACCTTTCCTCAATGGATTAACAGGAAAGCCAGTAATGGTGAAGCTGAAGTGGGGAATGGAGTACAAAGGCTACCTGGTGTCTGTAGATGGCTATATGAACATGCAGGTAAGCTGAAGAGTTACAAAGATCATTAAATTGTATTAATTTTTCTTCACCTGACTCCTCAGAGGTTTAGTGTGACGTACAAAGATGTAATTAATTTAACTGACAAGCACAGAGCAAAATTCAGGAATAAAGTCAAGGCCAAGGAGGGTGTTGTAACTGTGATAACTATGTATGAGACATATTAAAGCAAAATTCAAGCACGGATTTGACTCCTAGCGGTTAAAAGTAAGAAGAGCTCAGACATTTGATTCACAGTGCCATAAGACAGATACACTAGAGTTCGCAGAAGAAGCAAAACTTTTCCCAGCGCTTAGCTCTGAGAGAAACTTTTCCAGTGAAATTCTTAAGTCTTTTGATGAATGCTAAATGTACAACATCAAAAGTAATTTGATAAAAGCAATTCTTGAGGGAAAAGACAGACCGACCAAAAGAATTGATGAACTGGCTACTTGTCTGTTAAACTAGCTTCTGTAAATGTTTCAGCCAGGTTTTGTTTTTTGTTTTTAATTGAGGTAAAATATATATAGCACAAAATTTACCACTTGAACCATTTTCAGGTGTGCAACTCAGTGGCATTAACTGCATTCACATGGTTGTGCATCCATCACCATTATCCATTTCAAGAACTTTTTCATCATCCCAAAGGGAAACTCTGTACCCATTAAACAATAACTCCCCATTCCCTTTGCCTCCTGGTAAACACTGTTCTTTTTGTCTTTATTCTAGGAACCTCATATAAGTGGAATCCTACAATATTTGTCCTTGTGTCTGGCTTATTTCATTCAGCATGGTGTTTTCAGGGTTCATCCATGTTGTAGCATGTATCAGAATTTCATTCCTTTTTATGGTTGAAATATTCCATTGTGTGTAGCGGTCCCTCAGTATCCTTGGGGGATTGGTTCCAGGACCTGCCTGATATACTGAAATCCACAGATGCTTGAGTCCATACTTGGCCCTCCGTATCCGTGGTTCTGCACCAGTTTGTTCATGCGGTCTCAAACCTGTGTTGTTCAAGGGTCAACTCTACCTCATTTTAATCGTTCTTCTGTTGGTGAATATTTGAATTGTTTCCACCTTTTGACTGTTGTGAATAATTCAGTGAACGTAGGTGTACAAATACCAGTTAGAGTCTCTGCTTTCAGTTCTTTTGAGTCTGTATCCAGAAGTGGAATTGCTGGATCATACAGTAATTCTTTGTTTAATTTTTTGTGGAACTGCCAGGCTGTTTTCCACAGCAGCTGCACCATTTTACATTCCACCAACAATGTACAAGGGGTCCAGTTTCTTAACATCCTCACCAACACTTGTTATTTTCTGGGGTTTTTTTAAATAGTCATCCTAATGAGTGTGAAGTGGTGTCTCATTGTTTCGATTTGCATTTACTTAATGATTAGTGATGTTAAGATCTTTTTATGTGCTTATTGGTCATTTACATATCTTTGGAGAAATGCCTGTTCATGTCCTTTGTCCATTTTTAAATTGGGGTGTTTGGTTTTTTGTTGCTTAATTCAGTAGTTTTCAGCCAGGTTTTTGAAGAAAGAGTTTGAGGTTATATTTTCCTGAAGCACAGTTATTTATGTGACTGATTAATGGCTGATGAATGAATTTTAAAGGGTACCTAGATAGGTGGTCAAACCAATCGTGACTCCAAGTATTCCAAACTGGTAGTGCTGTAGGCAGAGTACTAATAGGAGCACTTGTAGGCCCAAAGCTTAGATTTTCCTTAATTTAAGAGTTTACCACCTGAACAGACAATGCTCAGGTCCCCAGAGTTCTTATAGAGCATGGTTTTGGCCTGGAAAATTCCCTAAGCAGGAATCATTTACCAAGGCCCTAGAGAAATTTGAAGACTATATCCATTGTGCTGAAAATGTTCCAGACTTAGATAGTGGTGATAATTACATAACTTTATGAATATACTAAAAACCACCGACTTGTATACTTTAAAAGAGAATTTTATAAGAATTATTTCTTATTAAAAGAAAGGAATAAAGAATACCCACGAAATATTTGGTTTTAGAAGTAATATAGCTTCCTAGTGAACCTGCCAGAGTTATGAAATGTATCTCTGAGTAACTAACCACATTGGTGATGCTTTTGAGTTTGTTCACTCAGTGAATATTTACTGAGAGCCCCTTATGTGCCTGGCACTGTGAATACACCAGTGAACAAAACAAAGTCCCTATCCTCAAGAAGTTTGTGTTTTAGTGATGGGAGATGGTAATATAATGTGATATGGTATCAGGTAATGATAGATGCTATGGAGAAAAAGAAAGCAGAAATGGAAGAGGGTGACAAGAGTATACAATATTAGATAGGATAGCCAGGGAAAGTCTCTGAGGAAGTAAATGTAAACAGAGACCAGAATTGAGTGAGCAGCTGAAGAGAGTGTTTGGGGAAGGAGCATCCCAATTTGAGGGAACAGCAAGTTGCAAAGGCTCTGCGGCAGAAACACGCTTTTTCTTTTCAAGGCACAACAAGAAGGTGAGGGCAGAGTGAGTTACAGGAAGTGTGATAGGAGGATTGGAATGGTAGTCATGGAAGACCTTGTAAGGGACTGTGAGAATTCTGGATTTTATTTAAAATGTGATCATATACAAACAGCTCATACAACTCAATATCAAAAAAAACAAAACAAAACCAGACAACCCAATCAAAAAATGGGCAGAAGACCTAAATAGACATTTCTCCAAAGAAGACATACAGATGACCAAAAGTCACATGAAAAGATGCTCAACATCACTAATTATTAGAAAAGTGCAAATCAAAACTACAATGAGGTATCACCTCACACTGGTCAGAAGGGCCGTCATTAAAAAGTCTACAAATAATAAATGCTGGAGAGGGTGTGGAGAAAAGGGAACCCTCCTACACTGTTGGAGGGAATGTAAATTGGTGGAGCCACTATGGGGAACAGTATAGAGATTCCTTAAAAAACTAAAAAATAGAGTTACCATATGACCCAGCAATCCCACTCCTGGGCACATATCTGGAGAAAACACTAATTCAAAAAGATACAGGCACCCCAGTGTTCATAGCAGCACTATTTATAATAGCCAAGACATGGAAGTAAAATGTCCATCAACAGATGAGTGAATAAAGAAGATGTGGTACATATGTATCACACACACACAATGGAATATTACTCAGCCATAAAAAGAATGCAGTAATGCCATTTGCAGCAACATGGATGGACCTAAAGATGATCATACTAAGTGAAGTAAGTCAGACAGAAAAAGGTAAATATCATATGATATCACTTAAATGTGGAATCTAAAAAATGATACAAATGAACTTATTTATAAAACAGAAACAGACTCAGAGACATAGAAAACAAACCTATGGTTACCAAAGGGGAAGGAGTGGGGAGAGAGAAATTAGGAGCTTGGGATTAACAGATACACACTGCTGTGTATAAAATAGATAAACAACAAGGACCCACTGTATAAACCAGGGAAATTTAACTATATTCAATATCTTATAATAACCTATAACGGAAAAGAATCTGAAAAATGTATGTGTAACTGAATTACTTTGCTGTGCACCTGAAACTAACACAGTATTGTAAATCAGCTATAGTTCAATTTTTTTAAAGTGTGGTAGAAGGTCTTTGGAGCATTATTATAATTTAGAAACCAGTTTAAATGTTGGTGTACATCTGCCAGAAATAATCACTTTAAAAAAAAATCAGTTGAGGGCTTCCCTGGTGGCGCAGTGGTTGAGAGTCCACCTGCCAATGTAGGGGATGCGGGTTCGTGCCCTGGTCCAGGAGGAGCCCACATGCCACGGAGCGGCTGGGCCCGTGAGCCATGGCCACTGAGCCTGCGCGTCCGGAGCCTGTGCTCCGCGGCGGGAGAGGCCACAACAGTGAGAGGCCCGCATACCGCAAAAAAAAAAAAAAATGATGTTAATACATTATTTCTGAGAGCTGTTGCATACAAAACTAATTGTTGGCAACAATTTCAGACAAAACCATATCCCCTGAGTATAAGAGGTTATTTTTTGTTCTCTATAGGAGAAGGAATAATATCCAGTAGCATTATTAATTCATTAACATGTTTTAAATGCCTTACCTTATATCCTCTCTAAGACCTATTTTTCTTTCCCTCTGCCCACTTGCCTAGTTAATGAAGGAAACTTCCCTGTTTCCTTTCTATCTTGTTCATTTCTTTTGTGAGTCCCAGTAGCACTGATTGTAATTTTTTTTAATTATAAGTAAAGTTTATTATCTTTATGTAAAAGGAAAGCTAAACATTTTTATGTAAAATTAGAAATAATAGAGTTCTCTAAAGTAACTATAAAGGTCACTGTTAATTAAACCTCCTCTTAAGAACTTATTTTTTTCCTGTTTATTAGCACATAATTTTTAAAAATTCTTATTCAGTTCTTTAGTTTGGTTGTTGACTAATATAAGAGTACTTGGTGTTTTAGCCATAGCTTTTGTACCCATTGGGTTCCTCAATATGATATAATGCTATTACTCTGAGAAAATTTAACGTCTGTTTCTTTAGACCTGAATTATTCACAGCTTATTCATAAATTGGAGACTGTCTTCCTTGACATGTTGTTTTAATGTTTAATAGAAAGAAATATTACATTATTGAGATATTTAAAAAATTGTGTTGAAACGAGCTTTATTATATATCAGTTCTACATCTATTAATGTTAACTTTACTGAATGTTTATATGAAACCAAAAAGTACTACAGTAGTAATAGAAAGCTAATCTTCTAATTATCGTAGGTAAATGTGAGTCGTTGGTACCGAAAGGTCTCAGTTAATAAGTTCTCTCACCAATATTAGGTGTATAATACTATTTTCCTCTTGTGTGATTATACTAATATATTTTCTTTTTATTTAAAGCTTGCAAACACAGAAGAATACATAGATGGAGCATTATCTGGACATCTGGGTGAAGTTTTAATAAGGTAACAAAACATCAGTAGTTTATATAAGGAGTTACTGGTGAGCAGTAAAAATACCTGTTTAAATAAACTATTAGTGCCCCAATCTCAGAATTACTTTTTGTTAATCACTATTAATTTAACATAACATTCTACATCTAGACTTCAAGATTCTTGAAATTGTTAAACTTGTCAAAGCAGATTTAAATATTTTGGAGTTGTTCATTCTTAAGGTTTTTCTAGTGTTGATATTAAACTTTCTAGGTCTTAACTGTACCTTTTTCAGTGGTTTTAGTTGCAAGAGCTTGGTTTTGAATTTTAGGTGGGTCTGGCTGCTATTAGGGATTCGTATTACACTTATTTTCTAGAACTAGCTTCACATCTCCAAATTCTAGTTATTATTCCCTTTGGAAGATCATAAAGATACCATTTTATAACAACCGCATGGTATAAAAATGAGTGTCATGTGCTCTTTAACAAACCAAGGTAAATTTTTTTTAAAAAGAAATGTATTGTAATTTTAGCATTAATATTTTTGGAATGAAAAAATCTAATAAAAGTAGTAATTCAGATCTTACATGGTTTCTTGTTGGAACAACAAAATGGACTGTTTTTCTGTTTACAGGTGTAATAATGTCCTTTATATCAGGGGTGTTGAAGAAGAAGAAGAAGATGGGGAAATGAGAGAATAGCATCTTTCGGGGGGAATTTTTTTTATATATATTTGTAGACAATAAAGATTTGTTTGTTTTTCAACTTGACTGTGAGCTATTCATATTCAGATATTTACATGCAGAGCTCAAATGTTGAAACAGTTGAAAAGTTATTCACAGAACTAATGCTTTAAAAGCCACCCAACTTTATTCAAGTTGGTTTTCATGTAAGCCCAATGCTGTATTTTTTTTCTATAAGAGAAATTTATTTATATGCTCTATAAATGTTTATGAAAGTCAATTTTAGCCCTCGTAATTGTATATTAACTGAGACCTTTTAAAAGCAACTGTTTCTTTTAAAGTTATTTTTGAGCCACTTTTGACACATAAAGTTAAATATTTTCTTAGCGTTAATATAGACTGTATTATTTTACTTAGTAGTCAGAAAATTACATGTTAATTCTGTATCAATGTGAGCTAAATGATATGCACATTACAGCTAAAATTGAAACATCACCTGAAAATTAAAATGGTTTTGAGTATAGAACACAACAGAAATTGTGAACTGACATTTAGGCTGAAGACATGGTTTGTTCACTTAAGAGAATTAAGTTTTCTGAACAGAACCCCTTGATGTGAATTAAAAATCAGTCTCATGGTTGGTTATGTCTCATTTTGTTCTCATGAGAACATAATCTAGTAGTTTTCATTTAAGTTTTAAACTCCTCAAATCAATATTTTAGAGTTGCACATTGTTAAAATATATACTCCACAGGGATAAAGTTTACACTATGAACTTTCCTGTGGACTAGTTGAAAAAAAAAAAGATTATTTAAAGTCTTATGTTGTCAGAATGCCATTATTGCACTTAAATGGTTATTCACCGTACAGTTACATCAGTAAGGTCACTATGGATGTGTATCCCCACCTGGGACAACAGAAAGTATAAATGTTCAGCTATATAGAATAATGGTTAGGATATGGATAATAAAGGTCTTCAACAAAAGAAAATAACTCCCATTTCCAATCCTAAGAGCCTTTTAGAGTAAGGACCTGTCTTCCTGAAATTGGTTAGGCCTGCGTGTGGGGCAGAATATTGCCATTACTGAAAAGCAAAAATCTACAAAATATGCCTAAAGCATTCTGGTTATAAATGTCTTACTGCTGCTATTCAAGTGAAAAAATATTCTTCCTCCAGTGATTTTGTTCTTGTATCCTTGACTAAAAGTAGTTCACGTTTGTTACCAGGTGGAGGTTTTGAGCAGTAGATAAGTTGTCTTCCCAGCTGAAACAAAAGAAAAAGTACTTAATATTTTCATATAACCATTTTCTATTGAAGTGTAACTAAAATACTAATATTAACTTGATTTTTCTGAAGAATAATATAGTTTAAAATAGTAAATAATAATCCCAATTACAAAGGGATTGATAACCTAATGGATGTCCAAATGCAGGCAAAGTTAAGTAACGAATGGAGCACCATGGTATGCAGAAGACAGGGCAGTTAGGTTTTATGGGGAAGTGGGAGGATTTAGATAAAGTCATCAGATAGCTTGTGTTTCAGATATGCTAAGCTTAGAGAAACTCCATGTTTGAGGCCAACACTTCATTTCTCAGCAACTGCCATAGCTAATTTCTACTCCACTGGTTGGAAGAGATCACTTTCCTCTGCTAAGCAACAGCTGACTGGCATTTAAAAATCCTGTTAAACAAAAAAAAAAAACCTGAGAAAACCATGTACTATTTTCTTAGGCACTAGAAATCCTGTTGGCTCTTGGTCCCACCAGGAGAGGCTTAGGGATACCCCAGTTCATACCTATTTATTCTTTCTGGAACATATACTCAAGTATATCATACTAATCTTTCTCTTTGAGTCTTTTCTCCCCCTTCTCCTTATTCATTTATTTATTTTTTGTTTTGCCTTTATATCTGAATTTGTATAAATTAAATGGATAAGAAAACTGTTCTGTTGGACATGAAATTTGATGGGACGTTTCCATTGTGCCTCAAAAGGGGCACCAACCCTGTGTGTGACTGTCCCCTGCATTGCAGAACGTTTGACATTCCTGACTCCAGGGAACTAAATAGCACTAGCAATCCTCCCCTCATTATAACAACAAAAATATCCGTAGAGGACTGGAATCCTTGAATTCCTTTCCTAATGCCACATTTTTCCCCCCCACTGGTGATGATCTCCTTTGATAACCTTTGTTATTAATTTCTGTCTGAGAAAATTGCCAGTGATGAAATGTCCTAAATGTCCTCTGAAAGAGTAAAATCTTCTTTCAGAGGTCTTCATACATTGTTGACTTGTCAACATTCTTTCTCCAGTTTTCTTCCAGATTTAGTTTTCATTCTCATTTTTAGTCTGTTAATTCAGTAAGCATTTATTGAGTGTCCACTATGTGCCAGGCATTGGGGATACAAAGGTCATAAAACTCATTCATGGTCTAAAAGGAAAGATGGATATATTAAAAAATAATCACTTTAATTTGGTGAGTTTAGTAAATAATAGTATATACATGTAGCAGGGTGATGAATGGTTAATTCTCTCTTAGAAGAAGAGAAGTTAGGTCTTCATAGGCAGAGTTGAACTAGATAAGTACAGACCCTTTTAAAGATGAAATGCTTATTTAAATAAAATTAATCATCACTTTTTGACATAGTACATATTAACAGTTACCATACTGCAGAACTTTAAGTACTTACCTCAAAGGCTGGTTGTGAGGCACAGAAGCATTCACTATAGGTTAGCTGTGACTATGGTGAGAATCAATGTCCATATTAGCTTTGCAGATAACTATGAGATTGCCTTCCTGGAATATACTTCAGACTCTAGCTCAGAGGAGGGAGAGTGGCATATAGAAACAAAAGGCCCTTCACACCCAGGGGGAGTCATAGACCACATGCACTCTGTGACTGCCCAATTCTAAACTTATTGAACAGGTAATCTTAAAATATGAAGAACCTTGGCTTCTGGTCAGATTCTGCTGCTAAATCTGAAGTGACTCTGGGTAAATTATTTTAACTTCAACTATAAGTCTAATTATTTTTACAGTGTGAGGATTAAAAGACCCTTCCAGTAATAATGTAATTCACTTACTATTATTTTTTTAATTCTTTAGTTTCAGGGCACCTGGAGCTAAAGAAAAAGAGGAGAGGGGAGAGTTTTCTTTTACCAAAAAGTTAGTCTAATGGAGAACTGTAGAACCAGTAATTTGAATCATTCTAAAAGTAGCAAGGAACCAGAGAGAGATCAATTTTAGCTGTTAGCAATCTTACTGAAGTTTAACCTGGATAAATTAGATGAGTTAGGTATTTTGTTTTTGTACTGCAGAAGCCCTCACACATTGATGTAGTGGAACCTATTAATAACAAAACACAAACCTTGTTCTTTGGTTGTGCTACTGCTCTTTCCAGAGCAGCTTTTAGCCTTTCCTCCTGGTGTTTTTGTTTTTCTTTCACTTTCTCTTCACGCAGCCTGTCAAGAGGGGAAGACATTGTCCTAACTATAAATCACAGAAAGTAAAAAAGACCTACATCATTACTATTTGGTAAAGAATTATCTAAATATTATAAAGTTTCCTTTAAGGTTAAATGAAAATAATACTTCATCTTCACCCAAATCTATGGGTTTTGAATATTCAGGTGAAATTTCAACAACAAATCCTGTTTGTGTTGAAATGGGAAGAAAATGCCTGTCACCATTTTGGAAGAAGTAAAATCTATCCAAATCTTGGTCTAAAACAAGCACCTCAGCAAAGCTTTCTCATCTGCATTTACAGTTCAGTACTTCGCAGTTAATCCGTATGGCGGCCACTTGAATTAATTTCCAGCTATTTCCCCCTCTTTTTAAACCTTTTTATTGAAGTATAATGTGCAGAAAAGTACACAGATCACAAGTGTATATAGTTCAATGGATAACCACAAAAACATACTTTCCAGCAAATCTTTTTGAATGTTATCCTCAAATTAAGGCCAAGAAATAGTATTTATCTTTGTTCTCTTTAGGGTTGTTATGAGGATAAAATTAAATTAGCTGACTTATGCAAACTCTCTAGTCCAATGCCTGGTGCAGAATAACCACTGGACAAGTGATAGCTTTTTTATGGCTGTATATAATTATCAATGTAACATTCACTGAACATTTTTTATGCAAAATTAGGTGTTACGTTAGGTGCCTCCAAACCATGGGAAAAATCCAGTAAAATTCTTTTGATAAGAATGATAAGTAATTGGAATTAGATTCATGTATCGCTACTGGAAATAGTAGTAATTACAAGATGCAAATAAATGCTCTTAGTGTAATTAGTCAAAGGTTGTCTTCTGGAAGGAGTGATCTTTCATTTATGATTTCTTAAAAAATTTGCTTCATATTCAATAAAATCCCATCAGGATCACCTTAATATATTCTGGACTTTGTTTTTATATGGAGGAAACAATATCCCCCCCACCCCAGTAATGTAAGCAGTAACAAAGTATCTAATATTAATGGCTACTATTTGAGTACTTACTATATGCCAAGCATGCTTTAGCGCTTTTACATAGATTATTTAATTTAATCCTCACAACAACCCTGTGAGATAAGTTCCATTATTACTGCCATTTTACAGATAAGGAAACTGAAACTTAAGAGAGGTTGTGTGGCCTGCCTAAGGTCACAAAAGTTGTGAATGGCAGAATCTGGATTGAACCCAGGCAGGTCAGCTCTAATGCCCATGCTCATAGCCATAGTTCTAGTATGCCTGCCAACATGTTTTTTTGCTATAACGTGAATATTATTCCACCTATAAGCATTCTCTATATGCTACATTATACTAGGGATCATATTATATTTATAATAGTCATTGCCTCAAAGGTAGTATGTACATAAAATCCTTATTTAACTTGGTATGGAAATCTGCAAATCAGTGGATTCTCTGGGAAAGGCCCCAAGCTAGGCAAAGATGTGGGGACGTGGGAGCTGGGCAGGGGTGGAGGTGAGGGTGGTGGTATGTGTCCCAGGGATGATAATCCTCGTGAGATTATCTTGAGGAATAAATGAGTTAATGAGTAAATAGGATGTATGTAAGTGTTGGCAGTTAGGAACTGAGGAAAACCCTCATTACATGGCTCTAACTTTCAAACAATTCCTTCATAGATTGAGTCTCCCTGTAGTTTTCCAGTGAAAGGCTCCTGATTCTAGTCTTGGGCCCTTCACCACAAGTATAATTCTCCTTCTACATTATAGCCCTTTGAAAATTTTCATGTAAGTGGTGAATATTCACTCTGAAAATTCACTTTTTCAGTCTAGAAGGACCGCTTGCCCATCCGAAACTATGTCATTTGCCCCTGATGAACTGTCCTTCACAGTGCTTGTTTTACCATTGATAACGAGATATTTATTTTGTAAGAATATGGATGTTATGCGTCTCCACACTAAATAGTAGCTCCATGAGGAGGGCAGGGCTGGGTTTGATTCCACTGTGTGTCTATATGGATATAATAGAGACTTGCCATATAACAGACTTCCTTAATGTGTGTGGAATCCAAGCAAAAACAGCTTCTCATTAAGTCTTTCACTACCTTTGTATCATAAGACAGTGACTGTACTTTTGCCGTCGTTCTGTTTCATCCTCTCAATTGCCTCCACGTTTTCTTTGGGAACGGATTCAATGAGATCACTCAGTTCCACCAGGCGAGACTCTACTTTTACCAACTTTTGAACTGGGTTGAGGCTGCCAACCTCAGCATCTCCAATGCAAACTTTGTATACTTGATTAATTTTTTTACTAAGAGAGTCTATCAGTTTTTCCTGAGGTTGAGAAGAAAAGGAGAGCAGAAAACATAAAATTTCATTACTATTTTCTTGTTCATTCAATAAACATAAAATTCCCTTTTACTATATTGTAATGAAAAAGGCTTTTATGTTCTTCTAAATATTTCCTTTTTTTTTTTTTTTTTTTTTTTCGGTACACGGGCCTCTCACTGTTGTGGCCTCTCCTGTTGCGGAGTACAGGCTCCGGACGCACAGGCTCAGCGGCCATGGCTCATGGGCCCAGCCGCTCCACGGCACGTGGGATCTTCCCGGACCGGGGCACGAACCCGTGTCCCCTGCATCGGCAGGCAGACTCTCAACCACTGCACCACCAGGGAAGCCCTAAATATTTCCTTTTTTAAAAGAAAAACTTTAATACAACATAGAACAGTGAGAAAATGCAGCATTGAATTTATATTATAATTTATAGTCAGATCATTACTATAGTAACACCTTGGATTATTTTCTTTAAAAATATTTCAGTCTGGGTATAAAAAGTAACTTAATAGGACAGATTGTCTTTTTGCTTGAATGTTTTTGTGTATCATTCCCATTCAGGTAGACACTACATAAACATTTTAAATCCTTTTTTTCCCCACTCTAATACATTTCCTAGCAGCACAGTGTGTGAGCTCCCTTTTTTGCACTTACTATTCTATTTGCTAAAACTATAATCCTGTATGATAGTTATTTGCATACACGCCTTATATCCCTTCCTAGACTGTAAGCACCTGGAAGGCAGGAGCTATTTCTTATTTTTACACTTATATCTAAAGCGGCACCTTGCACATAACTGTGCACTTAATAAATGTTTGCTGAATAAATGAATGCATTCTCTAAGAGGAAAAAAAAAGTTACAAGCAAACAGATTCCTAAGCTGGCCTATAAAACCTTTTGAGGAGTTTTCATTCTCTCCACTGGGAAGCCATTGTAGTACTCTAGTCTTAAGCAGAGGCCTAGGCCAAACCTTGCTGATCCCTGTACCTGGCCACTGTGCCGTTTTAACTGTTGGTAGAGGTGCTCGAGCTTGTAGGTAACATGTTTCGGGACCGTAAGGAAACTCCTTCTGTCTCTCCACTGTGTACCCGGCGTTCGCGGATAAAAGGATCTCAGTAAACTTCTGGGCAAAGTAAATCGTTCTCCAGGTAGCATCCTGCCCCCATTACTGCTTCTGCTCAGGAAGATGAGAATCACCATAAAGCCAAGGACAAATAATACTCAAGACAGATGTAGCTCCAGGAGCCATGGGAGACCCCTCCTGAAACCACAGACTCATTCCAGAGCCACCAACACTTAATTACAAGTCAAGATCTGTTACCAATAGTTTACTTCAAACAGCTTGTCTGTCCCACTTCCTAGTTTAACAAGCTTTCTGATGGTCCTGTTTGCCATAAAGTCCCCCGTTTTTCTTCTGAAGTAACACTTACTGTATTCCCTATTTATATTTAAAACATGCTTCTAGGAAATTTGGAGAAATACAAAATAATGTAAAAGGAAAAAGTAAAAAAGAGCAAAAGCCCTATTTGCCATAAAGCTTCTTTTTTTCTTTCCCTTTCTAAATAACATTTATTGTATTCCCTCTTTATATTAACACATTCCTTTTAGAAACTTTAGATATATAGAAAAATATAAAAGGAAAACAGTATAAGTAACTCATCAAGGGGCTAAAATATTGTACTTGGATAAAAAAAAAATTACTGCAGTGTGGGTCATTAAAAATATATATTCTGGGCTTCCCTGGTGGCGCAGTGGTTGAGAGTCCACCTGCCGACGCAGAGGACACGGGTTCGTGCCCCGGTCCGGGAAGATCCCACATGCCACGGAGCGGCTGGGCCCATGAGCCATGGCCACTGAGCCTGCGTGTCCGGAGCCTGTGCTCCGCAACGGGAGAGGCCACAACAGTGAGAGGCCCGCGTACCGCAAAAAAAAAAAAAAATATATATATATATATATATATATATATATATATTCTGAGAAAACATCTTTAATATGAGAATGATTAGTAGTTGATGGAAGTTTTGTAGGGAAACCTCTTGAACACTTAGAGCTTTAGAGATGGATGGGTAGCGACCTTTCAGCATGTCTTGTTTTCTTTTTAAGTTCTGCCTGTCAAACAGGAGAGGAAAAGACAAAGAGAGATTTTTATTAAGATAACAAGTTAAGAACAGTGTAAGAAGTAGGATTGGGGAATGAGGTTAAAGAAAATACTCATGTATGAAAAAGAGATTGAGGGCCTGGCCCAACAGAGCAGAAGGACAAGGAAAAAGGGAGCTCAAGGCACAGGCCTACAGATGACAGAGAAGTAAAGTATCAGTCCATCCCTGGAGCTGCCACCAGATGGCGGGCCCAGCCCAGAGCACCTCGGAGGAGGGGTGGCCAAGAGAGGCTGCAAGAAGTGGGAGGAGCTGCCGCTTCCTGCTGAGTAGCGGGACAGGGTCGTGACAGGACCGTGAAAGGCTGAATACTGGATACGAACTCTGGATGCCTTCAGCAGTGAATGAGAAGTGATCTGACCAGAGCAATGTTTAGGAGAAATAGTTGTATCACAACTGGATAGGCGAGGGGGTAGATGTCTAGATGACCTTTAAAGTCCTTTCCAACTCAAGGATTCTGTAATTCTAACCCATGTTATCTTCTGCTGAGTGCTGACTGTAAACAACGTTCGCAATTGAACTTGATAGCTCCCTGTGCCCAAGAACAATAAAACGAGAGATGAGGATGTTCTGCAAATTGAACAACGGAATAGCTTACATTCCATTTCATGTTCGATAAACAAACAACCGCACAAAACAATATGTATGAATCTCACCAACATAATGTTGAGAGAAAGAAACCAGACAAGCTGGACATATTACATGATTCCATTTATATAAAGTTCAAAAACATGAAAGCTAATCGATGGTGAGAGAAGTCAAGATAGTGGTCATCTTGGGTATATGGTAGAGACTGGAACGGGGCATGCGGGAGGCTTCTGGAGGTGGTAATGGTGTGTTCACCTTGAGGAAATTCCTTGAGAGATACACTTAGGATCTGTGCACTTTTCAATATTACATTATAGTTGAGTTTAAAATTTTATTTTAAAAGTAAAATATTGAATCAAGGAAAATGTTTTTAGGGGATTAAGTACAGTTAAGAGTGTGGAAATTTTGAAAGAATAAAATACTCATAGCTCCAAAATACCTATGATAATTTATGAATATCAAAATTAGACACAGCTATGCTTATTCACTCATAAAGGATTATGTTTTGCACATTTCAACATATGAAAAGAATGGGAGTGGGGAAGCTGGAAAATTCTTAGAAAAGAATACTTTCCCCTGCCAATTGTCCTGCTCTGCCTGTGCTTCTCTGCCCCAACATTTCACATTTTTGGGAGACACTGTGAATTATTAGCTCCATTTTCCCAGAGTATATAATACACGGATGCCAAAATTACACTTGTGACCCAAATGTCATAGTCTTTAAAAAAGTAATTTTCAGATCGATTCTATCTTCTCCATTTAGGGCTCTGGTTGCTTCAAAGTTTGAGTATTGAAATGCCACTTTTTTCCATAGCCACCCTAAATTTGGATGAAAGGGGCTTGGTGGAGGGCACGGGGAGATACCACTGATATTTACCTGACATTTTTCATGTTAATCAGTTACGGAATTATTTAAAACAGAATTGAAGGGTGGAAACAACCCAAGTGTCTGTCAACAGATGAATGGATAGATAAATTGTGGTATAAAAATACAGCGGAATATTATTTGGCTGTAAAAAGGAATGAAATTCTGACGCATGCTACAGCATGGATGAACCTTGAAAACATGCTAAGTGAAATAAGCCATAAACAGAGGTCCAGATACTGTATGCTTCCATATATATGAGGCAACTTTATAGAGACAGAAAGTAGAACAGAGGTTACCAGAAGCTGGAAGGTGGGGGAATGGGGAATTATTGTTTCATGGGTACAGAGTTTCTGTTTGGGATGATGAAAAATTCTGTAAATAGATAATGGTGATGCTTATGCAATATTGCAAATATACTTAATGCCACTGAGTTGTACGCTTAACATGGTTAAATTGTAAATTTTATGTTATGTATATTTTACCACAATTTAAAAATGTTAAAAAAAAAAAAACCCAGCATTGAAGAACTGAGAGGTGGCTGTCATCACACTTCCTGCTCTGGCAGTGCACAGTCCTATCCCCTCCTACCTCCGGGCGTTATGCCACCCTAGGAAATGTGGGCTGTGAAGGAGCCATAAACAGGTTTGTCTTTTATAACCCTGCCCACCTATGGGCAGAGGAGCACAGTCATCTTCTGATAGAGTCCCCTTAAATCTACCTCTGTTTGAAAATCAAGTTCATAACTATAATTGTGATATTAGTCTCACATATGAGTTTTGAATTTTATTCATTGGAGATTTTTACAAGAAAACCAATGTTAGCTGGAGTTTGTTATGGGTTTTAAAACTAACCTAATCATCCATTGAACAAACATTTATTGAGCACTTACTTTATGAGGACACTAAACTTAGCTGACTAGATAGGGTAAGACAATCCCTACCCTGGGGTTTGCGTGGAGCTGGGAGAAACCAGCACACAAACAGATAAGCACACGTGGATCTATGCAGACCCGAAAGAGGCCACAATCTGTTACAAGCTCACTGTTGGGAAGACAATTCCTTTCAGTGCTGATTCAGTGATTCCTCTGTTAATTATTTGCCCCTCAAATTAATACCAAAATGATCACAGGTAGTGAACTACTTCACATGTATGGTAATATGTATACTGACTAAAAGAAATGTATTTATAGGCGGGGAAATCTCAGCATCATACTTTGTAACATTTTAAGAGAACTCCAATGCCAATTTGAATGCTTTCTATCTACTGTGTAAATAACCTATTACATATTGACAAGGTAATTAATTCCAAGCTGCTTTCCAGGCTCTACCATCAACCTGGGACTTGTGGTTTGCTTTAATTCCCCTATTCCAATGCTTAATACACAGGGAATGCAGATTATTATCATGAGCCAAAATAAAATTACTACAGGCAAAGAATGATTACCTGAATTAAATTCTCCAAAACTAAATAGCCTGGACCTTAATTCCAGTTCTGCTGCTTTTTCCTCTTCTCTTACACAGCCTTAAGCATTTCCTTGTGTTCCAAAAGAAACTCTATGTTGGTATTTCTGTTGCAAAAGAAGAAAGAGACCCTTGTCTGTAATTTGTGGTTTAGTGAAATAAGCCATCAGTCAGGAGCTTCAGCACTCCCTCCAGATCATGTGTCAACATCCTATGTCTAGTAAGCCAAATACAAGTTTATATTTTAAGACATTGACAAAGTACATGCAACTTTTCAGGTTCAAGTGAGAAAAATAAATGCACAGATGCTTTTTAACTTCCATCAGGAAGCATTTTTCTCACCCCACCCCCACTTCTGTGGTTCCCCCGAGTCCCCCAAATAGAAAGCAGCAGAGCTGAGGTATCGGGAGCCCAAGCTGTGTGACCTAGTATGTCAGTGTTCTCAAACCTGGCTGATAATCAGAATATCTGAGGAGACACTGGGTAAAGTACAGACTCCTGACTAGTCACTTAGAGATTCTGATATAGATCCCCTTTTCCTGCCCAACCCACCCGATCCCCCCAAATCATATTGTCAGGGCGGGGGCCCCATACACTGAGGACTGGGAGAGAGGAGACAAAGATTAAAAGGATACAGTAGTCTACTGGGTGGTTATGAGATTATGGTTTTAGGTTCTTAACTTATGAACAAGTTAATATGTTCCGAAGTTCAATGTAGTTTGACTTAACTATTTTAAAAGATTGCTGTCTTCTGATCCAGAAGACTCTTCCCAAAAAAGGTTCTACACATTTTTAGAATGAGTAGATATAAAGATCTATTCTCTGCAACTTGAAGCTATTTTCCAAAGTTATAAAATTTTAGAGTAGAAAGGAATTTTGTGAGTCATCAAATCCAGCCTCCTTCCCAACAGAAATGCTTTTTTATAATAGCCCTGATATATCAATATGTACATTATAAAATGATATAATATTTAAGTCACACACAAAAAAAACTTTTGCTGAGAGTCACAGCCAAGGAAAATGCATTTATTAGCATTATCCAAAGCATGAATTGATTAGCCAGATGATAGCATAAAACTGTATTGAACAAAAATTAAGGGAGTAGGTGACATTTCAATTCTTTTTAATCTTTTAAATTGTCTTTTATTATTGCTAGCTAGGAAAATATTTTGACAAGTGAAAGTAGGGACTAAAATTAAACTAAAGCCAGTCTATTCTGTGTAGATAGAACTTCTACCTTTTCCACTCTTCAGTGTAAACTATTAACAAAAATCCCATCCTAAATCCAGAGAGACCACAAGGAAGGGCCATACATAAATGAGTTGGACTTTATCTCTGGTTAGAAATCAGTTAATAGAATAAGTCTGCTTGTTTTGAATGACTTACATTTTATCCTGTATAAGTTTTTCTCTTTTATTTACATCTTCAAGATTTTCATCTACAGCTTGGGAGTATTGTACCAAAGTAAGATTCTGCTCTTCCAGCTCTGTGAGGACCTGAAGTAACTCTTCGGGTTCTTGGAAATAAAGTTCTGGCTCCTAATCAATCAATCATGAAGAATATAATTCGCTTAAAAACATGCTACCTGTGTACTTGTGGAAAAAACAGTGGGGTAAAGGAATACCGTTCTGATTATGAGGGAGACATGGGCAGAGAGTGACAAAGGAGCCTATTTCCACGTGAGAGCTGGCCTTCAGGAAGAGAGCACTTTGGGTGTTGGGGGGAGATGAAGGTTACTAGAGAAGGGGAAAAGGAAGAGGGTGAGGAAACGAGAAGGAAGAAGGGATGCAGCAGAGGAGGAGGCAAGGGCAGGAGAAAGGGAAAGGCAGGTCTACGGAAAGGGAAGGGGAGAGGAACAGAAGAACGAGAAAGACGGGAGGCCAAGTGAAGGTCGTTTTCTCCCCACAGTTTAATGATGTTCTATTTTCCAAAATTGTAAGTATAAGTTTATACTACTTGAAGTAAATTTAATTATTAGCAAGATGACTTGGATATTTGCACACCCATGTTCATCCTATTTACTGTAGCCAAGAGGTGGAAGTAACCTAAATGTCCATAGACGGATGGATGGGCAAAGAAAATGTGGTATATCCATTCAGCCTTAAAAAAGAAGGAAATCCTGTCATTTGCTACAATATGGATAAACCTGGAAGACATGAGGACATGAGACTAAACGAAATAAGCCAGTCGTGAAAAGACAAATACTGCATGATTCCACTTTTACGAGGTATATAAAGTAATCAAACTCTTAGAAATGTAAAGTAGAACGTGGTTGCCCGGGGCTAGAGGGAGTGGGCATAGGGGAGTTGTTCAATTGGTGTATAGTTCAGTTTTGCAAGGTGAAAAAGTTCTAGAGGTCTGTTACACATCAATGTGCTTATAGCTAACACTACAGTACCATACACTTAAAAATGGTTAAGATGGTAAATTATGTTTTTTCTACAATTAAAAAAAATGACTTGGATAAGGTATGTTATACATAATACATGGATGGTGTTTTCAAGTGGTTTTCATTCGTTTTGAGTTTCTGTGGTTGTATTTAGGGTGGGATTAGCTCAAAGTCAGGGTTGTAGCTCAAATTCAGGGTTGTAGCCATACAGGGCTGTTTTGTTGAAGGTCAATTTATCTCACAGTCCAGCGACCCAGTATACCTTTAGCCCCAGTAAAATGATAAACAGTCAGAAGGTGGTTATTTTTACAGGAAGATTGTAGATAATGTATATCTCCTAAATTGTTACCTTCTTATAGACCTTTATTTATTTATTTTTAATTTTTTTTTTATCTTTTGGCCACACCGTGTAGCATGCGGGATCTTAGTTCCCTGACCAGGGATGGAACCCATGCCCCCTGCAGTGGAAGCACGGAGTCTTAACCACTGGACCACCAGGGAAGTCCTGACATTTATTTTTCATTAAATGTCTGATGACAAAGATGAACTGTATATAACTGGTGAACAGTATCAAAATCATATTTTCTTCTGGAAAGTTGTGGAATATTTGGAATAGGACATTTTAATTTCAAAAGAAGAAATGAGCATCTATACTTTTCACCAAACACAATTTTTAAATCAAGAAAGATAATCTGGTTACCAGATCATAGTCCATATCATCATCTAAAAAGAATTCCAAACTGTCTTCTGAACTGATACTTACAGCTCGGCTGTAAAAGAAAAAGAAAATGCCTGATTTCTGAGCCACTTTCTGTCAACAGATTTGCTTTCATTTCTAAATTGTCTTTGGAACCTAACTGTAACATAGTTCTTTTCAATAGCCTGTTTAGCCTTTTAGAGAATTGCTGATTGCAGGAATCCATGGATTCCATGAATATGCAAAAGAAAATCAGATTTAGTCCCAGACAAGGGTGACATATGCAAACAGACCACAAGGAAGGGCCATGCCACATGATACCAATTATTTGAGGTGCATCTATAAAATTTCAAATTTTAAAAAAATTAAAAAAAAAACAAACACATGACAATCTACATTGCTACATCTGCTTTGTCCTTTTTAAGGCAGTCTTCTTGAGAAACTAAACATGTGCTCTAGTGCTCAAAACAAAATGTGTGTTCCAAGTAACACAATATTTGTCTTTTAAAGAGTAGATTTTACCTTTTAAAATATCTTCTGATCAGGCTGAGGAAATGTTGGTTGTGGGGGCGGGTGATGAGGTACATCCTTAAAGAATAATTATATGGCTTTTAAGGTGGCTCTGGAAAAATCCTTTAAGAAGGATAAATTGAAAATGATTGGAATATTAAAAGGGGCAGGGACTAAGGAGAGAGTAAGGCGGCTGTTGGTGTGATCGAGGTGAGTAACTTTCAAGTAGAGGGTAGTGATGATGGGGAAAGTGAGTAAATGGGTGGGGCTTGGGAGGAGAATCTAGAGATGCATGAAAGAAAGAATTCATGGGAACCAAGAATAGAAAGAGCTACTGGGGCCAAAACAGAAGAGACAAAGATGACTCCAACGCTTGTAGTTTGTGAGCCTGGAATAATGGAGGTTGCACTAACAGGAAGGAAAACGGTTAAAGGATGGGATAAGAACAAGATTAAGATCTGCTTTGTTCATGTTGAGTTTGAGGGGACAAAATAACCTACCTGGAGCTGCCGTTAGGCAATGGGAAATAAGTTGTAGGAAAACTGAGAAAGGGCCATAGAAGTAAATGAATATTTGGGAAACATCCCCTGAGAAAGCATTTGGTACTGCTGTCCATGCCACTCTTCTTGGACTCAGTGATAGCATTTTCTAATCAATCTTCTCCCACCTCTCTGATACTCTTCTACCTTTTGGGGTTCCTTTTCTTTGGGTCTGTGGTTCCTCAACCTTCTTGCCTCTCCTTCTAACCATTCTTTTGGGCTGATCTCATCCTCTCTCACAGATTCAACCACTGCTAATATACTGACCCTCACATCTCTCTCTCCTCCTCTTGAGCTCTGGACTTCAATGGCCAGCCTCTAACTGGACACCAGTATCCACTTAGGTGTCCCCTGCGGAGCTCAAACAGACACATCCAAAATCACACTCCTTATCCTCCTCCCAGTCCTGCTCCCCTTACTGTGTTCCCAGTATCGCTGAATGACAACATCATACACCCGGTTGCCACACTAGAAATCTGGGAGTTATCTGTGGCCACTCTCTTTTCCTCACACTTCCCCCAAAGTGTAGGGGAAGCCTGTCAATACCACTTCCCTGATGTGTCCCACAGCCTTTCCTTCTTTGTTCCCGCTGCCACTGTCTGGTTGAGGCAGTCCATTATCTCTCACCTGATGAACTGTGACAACAGACTCCTAACTGGCCTGTCCATTTAGGAGTTTCATCTCTGTCCATTTTATTCTCTAAAATACCACCATATCCAGTTTTCTAAAATGCAGATCTGATTGGGTCTCTCACACACTTGCTAAAACCCTCAGTGGCTCCCCAGGGCACTTGGAACAAAACAGACTCCTTTGGATGGCACCACTGCTTCCCTGCTCGTGATCCAATACCTATTTACCCCTCGAGCCTCGCCCACTT
Source organism: Hyperoodon ampullatus (assembly GCF_949752795.1). Classification (NCBI taxonomy): domain Eukaryota; kingdom Metazoa; phylum Chordata; class Mammalia; order Artiodactyla; family Ziphiidae; genus Hyperoodon; species Hyperoodon ampullatus. Next base: position 20,253,416 of record NC_136924.1, read on the forward strand.
GCACCCTACGGCCCAGCCATTCTGAACAGAGCCAAATGCCGTCACCCCTGTCCCAGAAGTCCCCTCCCTCTTCCAGAGCGTGTCCTCACTGACCCGTCCTCCTCACCAGGAGCAGCTTAGATGCCAGCTGATCTGGAGGGTGTTCACTGATCCTGCCCTTGCTTTCCCAGTCCCTCACCTCTTGTCTGGGCTGAGAGTCCTTCCTTTGCATGCCTGTGGCACCCTGAGCTTATCCTTCCAATAGCCTTATCACATTATAGTGTAACTGATGAATTCCTTGTCTGTCTCCCTCACTAGATAAGCTTCTGGAGGGCAGAGACTGTCTTTTATTTATTGCTGGCCCTGCGGGGCACTCAATAAATATGTGCTGAGTAAATGAATAGGAGAGTGGTGAGCTTTCTGAGAGAATGAAAGTGACGTTTGAGTATTACTGTGTGCATCAACATGAAGAATCCTTATGATATTCTGTATTTGATTGTATCTTGACTCTGTTGATGTCAATATCCTGGTTGTGATATGATATTACAATTTTGTAAGATGTTACTATTGGGGGAAACTGGGTAAACCGTAGTGGGACCTCTCTGTATTTTTTTCTTATAACTGCGTGTGAATCTACAATTATCTCAAAATGAAAATTTAATTAAAAACACAACAAAACAGTGACTCCTAAATGCCACAGAAGTGCAGTCACCTCAGGGCCCCTGGAATTCAGAGCACAGTGTCTGTGTTGGCTTTTGTCATGGATAATACAGTGCTGGCCCAGATCCTTCCTTTGGGGCTGGTGTACCCATCCTAGACATCAATATATTTTCTTAAAAGCTCCCCTGGAGTAGCTAGGGTTGAGAACTACCAGTTTATGAAATAATGAGTATAAATGAGTCAATAATCAAATAAGGGAAGAAATAAAAAATGCTTTATAGTCTCATTGCAGCAATTTTGAATGACATGGTAAAATTGCAAACACACCAGTCAGCAGTGGATTCAAACAACTGGGAAGTGAATTCTGAGAGGCAAAGACCCAGGATGCAGGGTGCAGGCAGTTTCTGCAAATAGCAGTTGTAGGCCCTCATCAAAGGTTGCAGGGAGGCCTATGAGAACTTGGTCACCTCAGGAGCACATGGAACCACTACCTCCGGCATCTGTTATGGTGGGTGTGGATACATGGTACATACGTTAAAGAAAGGCTAAAAGAAATATTTGCTTAAAAAAAAATTCACAGTTTCCAAGAGAGTTAATCAATATGTACTGTACTTTGATAAGGATGATTTCTTTTGCTCTAGGGTGGGAGTGGTCATCTTGTGCAGTTTTGCTGTTCAAAATGTCCAGGCGAAGTCCATGTCACTGGTGATGGTGGAAGTGAAAAAAGTAACGTAATTAGAAGTGAGTCCTTGTTATTTGGTACAGGATATTCATTTTTTCTGCACCGATATGCCCATTACTTTTTAAAAATTATTATTAGAATAATAATCGTATAGGAAATAGAGCTCTTTTATTCTACTACTTTTGGTTCCAAGCATAAAATCAAAGGTACTGTTTGGGGTGGGGGGGTGCATTTTATCAAAAACATGGCAAAACTATTAAAGGTCACAAATCAGGGACATAAATGGTGAAATATAAACCATGGTTCTATTTTTACCTAATCATACATATTTCTAATCACAGATTTTAAAAGATCAATATATAAAATAAAAATGATGGACTTCAATTATTACATCTTGTGGAGAAACCTACCATAGGCCCATACACGTCGCCCATGCACTCATTCCCCTGACACCAATGTCTGGGCCTGACCCTGGTCTGAAACTGAGAAGTGGGCAAAACTGGTCTTGGGTCTCTGCATCCACTGACCCCCAGGTCCCCCCCACAGCCAGGCCATGCCTCCTCATGCCTGTGCTCTCATGACTTTCAATCACCCTTTCTGCTATTCTGTCTTGAAACCACAGCAGATCCCACTCTCCCACCCTCTACCTGGGAAGTTCCTACTTATTCTTCAAAATCCAGCTCAAACATCACCTCCTCTTAAAGAGTCTTCTGGGACTTCCCTGGTGGCACAGTGGTTAAGAATCCACCTGCCAATGCAGGGAACAAAGGTTCGATCCCTGGTCTGGGAAGATCCCACACGCCATGGAGCAACTAAGCCCATGTGCCACAACTACTGAGCCCATGCACCACAACTACTGAGCCCTCACGCCACAACTACTGAAGGCCGCCTACCTAGAGCCTGAGCTCCGCAACAAGAGAAGCCTCCGCTCACTGCAACTAAAGAAAGCCCGCGTGCAGCAATGAAGACCCAACACAGCCAAAAATAAATAAATAAATAAATAAATAAATAAATAAATATATATATATATATATATATATATATATATATATATATATATATATAAAGACTGTTCTAAATGCCTCAGGCATAGATCCATTATTTGCTTTTGCTCCCAGACCCATCACTATCACCGCTGTATCATTTGCCCTATTGTATTGTATTGTATTGTATAGGTCTAGGGTGCAGAACTATGTCCTATTGGTCTTTGTGTACTCAGAGTCTTAAAAAGAACCCAATACATTGTATGCCTCCAATATATACGTGGTGAGTGGGGGAAGAAAAGAAAATGGATGAAGAACCAGTGGATTCTACCACTGCCATAAATTACCATCTTAAGCTTTTAAACTGATACTGGAACACATATTACTAAAATGTCTTGTCAAGGGATGTTATTTAAACTGAGTGACCTCTATAGTCAAGATTTTAAAGAGAAGAAGACATTGACCCCACCACCCACTTCCTCCACCCCCCTCCCCTACACTCTACTCCAGATCCTCTAACAGGCAAAGTAATATGTCTTAAATAATTTGGGTCCTAATTGGCCTCACAGTCTGAAGGAACTCACTTTCTCAATCCGCTGGCCAAGTGCACTTATATCAGGGTTGTTTCTGGGCAGGCAGATTGCACTGTTGAGCTTTACCTGCACCACTAAATACCTCCAGTGGTTGACAGCAGGATAAAGGAGAAAAGGAGTCACCAGAAGTCAGCCTGCATGGGGCGGGGCGGGGGTGTGTGTGTGTGTCACAAACTCGAATGACTACAGGGCAGGGCAGGCTGAGGCTGAAGGCATTCTTGGAGTTGATTATGGGCATGGTAGAGCTTCCTCGGTTTTCCCAGTTCCCTGAGTTACTGGCCAATGGCAGTCACCTGGTTGCCATTGACCTGGTTTGCTGGGCCCTGGGAATGGGTCCATCAATACCAGAAGGCAGGCCTGAACCAGAGGAATGAGGAGGTCCAGCCAGGAAGGACCTCAGGGGATGTGCTAGTCAGCCAGGGACAACTCGTGCCAGATCCTCTGCCCCTGACTTCTCTGCCAGTGCTGTGCATTCGCCCACCTCTCTGAGTTTTGTAATAATGTCGAGAGAGAGAAACAGAACTCCTAGCTCCCCAGGATTAAGGGTGATGTGGACACTACCCTCTGTTTTCCAGGTTAGTTTATAAGTCCTGGATCTCCACTTTGAGATGGGCACCTTTTCTGGCTTTGTTTTTGTGAGTGAAGTGCCAAAGCTCCAGTGTTACCTTGGCTACCCCTTCCCAGAGAAGAGTCTCCTGAAAATGGTATCCTCCTGGACTCCTCCATGTTACCCTCTCCTCTCCTTGTACTTAATTCTAGAACAGAAAATAAACAAGGTGGGGAGGGGGGAACACTTCTGAGGATGACAGCTTTGTTTCAGGGTGAAGGTAGAGTTATTGTGAAAACTTCCAGGGACAGAAATTTAAGATGGGGACATGGTAACCAGCAAATGTATTATGCAGACGGCCAGGGCTGGTCTCTGGAGCAGGCGGGATGGATGAGAACTGACCTGGGGGGCCTGAGGAGGTCTCTCTTTCCCATATCAGTCTGTCAGAACCGCTAAAATCCGAATGTTAGCCATTCACTCCTCTGGACTGAGACGCACTGCTTTCTGAGCATCCTCTAGTTAGATGACAAGTCTAGGAGCACTGAATCTTAAGTTGTCAAATGCAAACACTTCTCAGTTTTTCTTTCATGGGTTTTCTCTCTTGTCAAACATCATGTATTGAGTTTAACCCAGTGTCATCACTGTGCTTGATACTTTATACACATGATCTGATTTAATCGCACTCAGCATAGTGAGGGACACAAGAGAACTGAGCAGAGCAGCCACCCCTGGTGTGCTGATAAATGTTTAACAACCGGCTCTCTGGGAAAAAGATTCTCCCTGATTTGTAATTTGCAGATTTCAGAGCGTGAAAGCTCTCACACCTAAGGCTCAGGATCAGCTCTCAGCTGAAGAATGCAGACCATCAGAACCCTCTTTCTGTGTGGCTCTCTCCCCTCCAGTACTCTGCTCTTGGAACTCCAGCCACCATGTCCTCCCTACCCCCAGCTCTGCCTTTTCAACCCATGGGGACTGCTGTGTCCTGGAAATGCTCTCCAGGCAGTACATTGAGGCCAGCACAGGACTCATTTCATTTGTTTCCCCTCCCTCAGGGATTACTGTGCTTTGCTCCTTGATGTCTGATGTCTTAAAACTGTTGTTCCATATATTTTTCAGGCAAGAGGGTAAGTCTGGTCCTTGTTACCCCAAGGTTGCTGGAAATATAAGTCTTCTTCAATTTGCGACCCTAGGTTCATCACTTACGAAATCTTACATGTAATAGGATCTATTCTTGGTCCATTGAGCTGGCTTCCTAATGCCAGTACCATCCTGTTTTAATTTCTGAGACTCTGTGATAATATATAACATTTTAAAGGATAAGTAACAACACCCCCATTACATTCTTTTTTTTAAATTCATTTTCTTATTTATTTTATTTTTGGCTGCGTTGGGTCTTCGTTGCTGCGCGCGATTTTTCTCTAGTTGCGGCAAGCGAGAATTACTCTTTGTTGCGGTGCGCGGGCTTCTCATCACGATGGCTTCTCTTGTTGCAGAGCAGGGGCTCTAGGCACATGGGCTCAATAGTTGTGGTGCACGGGCTTAGCTGCTCTGCGGCATGTGGGATCTTCCCAGACCAGGGCTCGAACCTGTGTCCCTTGCATTGGCAGGCGGGTTCTTAACCACTGCGCCACCAGGGAAGCCCCCCATTACATTCTTGCTTCAAAAGTATTTGTTTATCTTTCTAGATGAACCTCAGAATCATTATGCAAAGTTCTACCTAACCCAACACCCAACTCCCTGACCAATTTTTTTGTAACATTTTTATTATAATTCCATAAAACTTATAATTAATTTCAGAAAAGTTGGCAGCTTTACAAAATCAACCTTCCTATATAAAAACATGACACATTTCTCATTTGTCAAATCTCCTGGTCACACAATTAAGGTCATTATTGCTTTCTTGGATTTAATTCCCTTGTATATTTTCTAATTAATAAAGTTAATCTATTTAGCTTGACATATTAGGTTAATAAAGTATAATTGACTCTGTGTCCACTTACTCTATAGAATGCTTTAATAAGTCAACTTGTTTCCCAGGTTTTTGATTGGGGAGAGGTTTGTAGGTATGCTATCATACTATCTACAAATAAAGTATTTTCTGTTTCTCCATGTATATATTTTTATTGCTTCATATCTGAAATTAACCTGAGTTTCCAAATTAATAATTTATAATATCAGAGATAGTGGGATAGTGGGATTGTTCAGGTTCTGCTTAAAATAAAAATTCTGACGATTTAATAAAAAACAAACATAGAGGCAGAATATTTTAGAATTAGGGATATTTACTTAATTGAATTTAAGAATATGGGACTTACTTGTCATCATACTTGGAAGCATGACATTCACATTTTCTTTATTCTTTGACACCTTTTCATTGCTTGCTGGATTTGCCATCGTTTTGGAGACAATTTCAGCAGAAAAAAATCCATAGTTCATGTACTCTTTAAGGAGGAATTCTGTTTTTGCTGTTTCACTACTCAAAAGAAATATAGATATGATTAGATGTACCTGTGTGAAAGCATGTTCATTTTTTAAAAAAGGTTTTACAAAATTCATTTTCTTGGTCATGTATTTGAATAATAATTTGCTTAACAAATATTGTAAATATGGCCATAAAAATATGGGCTTCAATAAGATGTGAGACAAGAGGCAAGAAACCTGTAGGACGGCATCCCTTGTGGCGCAGTGGTTAAGAAGCCCTGGTCCGGGAAGATCCCACATGCCGCAAAGCAACTAAGGCCGTGTGCCACAACGACTGAGCCTGCGCTCTAGAGCCCGCAAGCCACAACTAGTGAGCCCATGTGCCACGACCACTGAAGCCCATGTGCCTAGAGCCCATGCTCCACAACAAGAGAAGCCACTGCAATGAGAAGCCTGCATACCGCAACGAAGAGTAGCCCCCACTCACCGCAACTAGAGAAAGCCCCTAAGAAGCAACGAAGACCCAATGCAGCCATAAATAAATAAATAAATTTATATATATATAAAAAGGAAACCTGTAGGAATGTTATTTGAATAAAACATGCCCAAGGATATGCACACATAGAATAGACTGATGATCGTTTTACTGGGCAAGGACACACCGCCCAGTGTGCATAGAAGCCAATACTATGGCACCGGCTTTTGAGAAAAGGAAGAGCTGTATTGAGAGGTTGAGTGGCAAGACGACAGGAGGCAAGGCTCTCAAATCTGTCTCCTTGCCTGTCAACCTCTCAATAAAGCTCTTTCTTTTCTCAAAAGCCGGTGCCATAGTATTGGCTTCTATGCGCATCGGACAGCGAGCCCTTGCCTGGAAAAATTTTGGCGACCACAAAGGGACATAGGTTTTCTGAGTGCCTGCCAGAGGCACTGTGGCCCTTAGTGGAGTGTGTGCCTTGCCACCAATCCAGAGTGGCCACCTAGACCGAATCTGTCTAGAGGGTCACCTGTCAGGTTCCTGCTTCCCCAGCCTGGCACTCCAGCTTCCTTGGTGCTACTTTCACTTTTGAGAAAAGAAGCAACTCCTGGATCAGAGGTCTTTTGGGTGAGTAAGCTCATTAAAATGCACCTGTGCCTGTCTAATAACCTTGTTGGGATTATAGTTTAGAGCTCCAACCTGGGGAGATTTTTGTTGGGTTAGATTCCCTAACCTTGGGTTAGAGTCCCAAGGCTAAGATCATGGGTTAGAGTCCCACACTAAGGGAGACAATGTAAAAGGTTCTAGCCACTGAGGTACTCAAAGGATGGGGTTAGAGTCCCAAACCCTCGGTTAGAGTCCCAGGCCTTTGGTTTCATTGTTTATCTGTGTTTGTCTATGTCTAACTGTTTTATTTGTTAGGATTGGCTGATAGCGGTTGGCTCTTGTATGACTGTAGCAAAACTTTATTAAACCAGATATGAATGAGGGCCCTCTGACTCAGGAGACCAAAGACATTGCTCCCTGACTAGAAACCTTGCCTTATGGAGGTGTAGGGTTTTTTTTCTCACTTGTCCCTAATATGATTGCCTGAAGGTATTGATACATGAGTATATTCTTAATGGAACCAGCCCTGATTACCTTGTTGGGGTGAGAGGGTAAAGGAGAAATGAGGGCGTGTAAAGCAGGAAAATCCTCCATCCCAGAGGCACATACCCTGTTCTTGGGTTAAAGGAATTCTATATAATTGGACACATTTTGGTTTTCCCTTACTGAGAATTTTAACCCTATTTTGCATGAGCCAAACTAACAGGGAGTTAGCATTGAACTGCTTTTAGGTCTTTCTATATATAAAAGGAAAGTTTGCTTGGAGGAACAAACATTGGTGGTGGTGCTTAAGGCCATGGGCTACATACATGGAGGCCTTGGGCTGAATGCATTCCACCTAGAAATAGCCCAGACGTCTAGATTAGCTCCTCTGTGATCTCTGCTGGGGAGGTAAAATATTTTGGTCGTCTACCAGGAAGATTAAACACCAACATGCTCAGAAAGGAAGTGAGGACTTGGGTATTTCAGCCTGTATCTTCCTGAATTCCTCTCTCAAATTCAGCTCCGACGGAGTCTAAGACAGCCTCCTCACTTCACTTTCTTCAAGGTGGTACAGTCACCTCTTTCATCCTCCTCCTCATCAGGTAAGTTTTCTGAGCTGGCAAGGGAGACAGTCTGGACTTTCACAGGCCCCTCTGCAATAGGCAAGCCTGCCCTTAGCACACAGGGGAAAATTATTAGGAGCCTCTGACTACAGTCTTGGAGCTGCTGGGCAGCTTCCTCAGCAGCTGGTAGCATGCGTGACTTTCAAGCCACAGTTCTTGGCAATCACCTCTACTGGAAAGTTTCCATTGTTCCCTAAGGGAACCCTCACATCCACGCTGGCCATCTTTGATTCCTCATTGGATTCTCGGGGGAATTCATACAGCCAAGTTGTGAATAGTCACTACTGCATTTGCTTGCTTCTTTCCAGAAACCAAACTAGGAGATGGAATTGGTTCCCAAATTGTACGGCTCTTGCTTTCTCCCTCACACCTCTTGAGGCTGTCTACTGTTCTGGGTGGGGTGGGGTCGGGGGGAGTGAGGGAAGGCCATTTTCTAGAGGTTTGCAATCCGTAGACTGTTCTCGGCTCTTGGGTTTGAAACCTGGGGTACTGGTTAACTGTTGACTTATGAGTTGCTTGTTTGCACACTCTCTCCAAACGTCCATTCTCAGGGGGGCCAGCTAACCCCTCAGAATCAGCACTAAGGTGGAGTCATTGAGGGGGCAAGCCCCGAGTGTGCCCAGGTGCTTCCTACAAAGGAACAAAGTGTGCCCTGAGCTCCAGATTGGCAAATCCTGGTGCTTTCCTTCATCTCCCATGAACTCAAGGGTTTTCCAGGTGCAGCCAGCATTGCATCCCACGGACGTCGAGTCTGATAAGACTGGCGTCAGGCCTAATCCATGGAGGCTGGGAAGAGGCGGCAGGCGTTTGCTAACGGCAGTTGTTCCAGGCTTTTCCGTGTTTTTGCTGGCCAAGAAGTAAAGTACTTGGAGCACAACGATGGAGGCAGCCTGGTCAGCCAACAACAGAGTTCCTGCTTCACGAAGGGGCTTTTTTTTCCTCCAGAGGATGGACTTCCACATGGAGAAATCTTGGCTATCCTACCATCAGCTCTGCCTTGCACTGTGAATATCAACTTTCCTCAGATCAAGAGGAAGCAGGTACAAGTCATTTGACTGTTTTTTATAACTTATTTTGCAATTTTTTCAGCAGCGTAACCAAATTAGGTCTTTATATCAGAATAAGAATTTGCAGAATAGATGTAAAATCATGGTTCAGAGGCAAGACCCTCAGAAAAAGCCTGTCTTGCCTGCAGTGAGAGCCTAATGATGATCTCAACTTACTCCATTTGGCTCCGCCTTGGGCGCCCTGTGGCCCTCCCGTCATATGAAGGGGGAAGTCCTGTGTGGCGTGCCAAGACTTCTACCAGCAATCCTCCTACAGCCACAACCAGCTCTACCCTCGTACCCTCCTTACCAGACAGTCAGAAGGGATCAACTCCCCTCCCCGTACATGCCAGCGTATTCAATTCAGTCCACGTGGTCCTCTGCCTCAGGCAGGGCAATATCCCTTAAGACAAGTTCCTGCCGATCTAGATGACCAAGGTCAACCCAGGGGGTTGGTGTCTGTGCACTCCCCCCTTTTCTACCTCTGATCTATATAACTGGAAAAAAAACATATTTAAAGCCCAGCTTTCTGTACATGCCTGATGCCCCTGTTCCCTTGTTGGGGCAAGATCTACTAACAAAATTAAATGATTTTCTCACCAGGCATTAAAGTACTCCCAGATCAAACCTGTGCCCTCTGAGCTGCACTATTACAACTGGGAGACCCGTCCTTGAGGAAATTCCACAAAAGGTAAGAGCGGATGTTTGGGCTGCAGGAAGGCCAGGAAGAGTCAAGATGCCTGACTCAATAGTAGTAAAACTCCATCCAGGCACCAAGGCTCCAAATTTAAAGCAATACACTTTAAACAGGCATTCAAAGAAAGGTATAAACCCTCTGATAACCACCTTTCTTAAATGCCAATTAATCGGACCTCGTCAATCCCCATATAACCCTCCAATCCTGCTGGTACAAAAACCCGGGGCCAGAGATTATCATTTTGTACAGAATTTGAAATCCATTAACCAAACTGTAGGGGACATACATCCTGTGATGCCAAATCCTTATACTTTGCTTCTAGTAAAACTAAGGAAGCTTCAGACCAAAATGCAACCCTCACTTTAAACTTTCTGGCAGACTGGGGACAAAGTCTCCAGGGGAAAAGCACAAATTTCTCAACCAACTGTAAAATACCCTGGATTTGAGTTATCAAAATGAAATCATCCCTTATTGCTGGATCGAAGGGAAGCATTAGCTAGGGTAGCTGTACCCACTACCAGAAGGCGGTTGCTAGGATTCTTAGGAATGGCTGGGTTTTGTAATATTTGGATTCCTAACTTTGGACTCATGGCCAAACCCCTATATGAGGCTCTAAAAGGAAATGACAGTGAGCCATTAAGTGCACTGTGGAATGCCATAAGGCATCTCATACCATACAAATGACTGAAGAAGTCTATTCTAGCAGTCCTAACCTAACTGATCAGCTTTTAGAAAATGCAGATATGGATATGTTTATGATCGGGAGCAGCTTCGTGGACTGGGGACTCCAGAAGGCGGGGTACACAGTAGTAACTCCTCAGGAAGTCTTAGAAGCAGAAGCCCTCCCTCCAGGTACGTCTGCCCAGAAGGCAGAGCTCACGGCCCTCGTAAGAGCCCTGTGCCTCAGAGCTAAGAAAAAGGTAACCATTTATACTCAGTATGCCTTCTCTGTCATGCATGCCCATGGGGCCATGTGGAAAGAGAGACATCTACTAACATCAGGAAGGGAAGAAATTAAACACACAGAGGAGATACTGGCCTTATTAGACTCTATTATAATGCTGGAAGAAGTAGCCATAGTACATTGCCCGGGCCACCAAAAGACTGATATTAATACAGTTAAAGGAAATATTTTGGCTATCAGGCTACAAAATGGGCAGCCAGAACCCCAAACCCAGATCCTAAGGCCCTAGCACTCACTCCACTTACTCCTGTTTAAGCTCAGTATTTAGAAATGGATTTAGAGAGAACAGAGTAAGGGGGATTTCATGCTGATTCTCAAGACTTAGAGGGTGATCAGTACCAAACAGCCAAACAAGGCTGGATTTATACTGAATAGGGACTAGTGCTCATTTACTGGAAAGAATCGCTACTCATCTACATCAAGGAATGCATCATGGGAGGGAGGCAACCTATCATTGTCTACGACAGTTTATTGTTGGTCCACAGATGCAAAGGACCATCTAAAAGGTAATACAGGGTTTCCCTGGTGGCGCAGTGGTTGAGAGTCTGCCTGCCGATGCAGGGGACGCGGGTTTGTGCCCCGGTCTGGGAAGATCCCACATGCCGGGGAGCGGCTGGGCCCGTGAGCCGTGGCCGCTGAGCCTGCGCATCCGGAGCCCGTGCTCCGCAACGGGAGAGGCCACAACAGTGAGAGACCCGCGTACCGCAAAAAAAAACAAACAAAAAAAAAACAAATAAAAGGTAATACAGAATTGCAGGATCTGTGCCAGAAACAATACTAAAACCGGGCCACCCACAGTAATAAAAGGGGTGCAAACCCAACAGACAGAACCAGGAAATGACTGGCAAATAGACTTTAATATATGCTGGTATTTGTGGACACCTTCACAGGATGGGTCGAAGCTTTTCCACATTGGACAGACAAAGCTTCCAAGGTAACAGAGGCCTTACTGAAAGAAATTATCCCTCATTTTGGGTTGCTTCATTCAATTAAATGACAACAGAGGAGCTTTCATAGCCAAGGTAACTCAAGGGGTGTCTGGGACCCTTGGAATACCATGGAAGTTACATGCTTCATGGAGACCTCAGTCTACGGGAAAGACTGAAAAGATGAATCGTACCTTTAAAGACGATTGCCGAAATATGTCAAGAAATCCACTTAACTTGGGATAAGGTCTTATTACCAGTTTCCCTGCTTAGGGTAAGGGTAGCCCCTAGAAGTAATTTCCAGTTGAGCCCTTATGAAATGTTATATGGGAGACACTTCCTGAAGACTAAGTATTATTGTAGTCTTGAAAATGATTGTATTATAAAAGAATTAGATACTATAGAATGTGTACAGTCTCTAGGTGTTACTTTATCTGCTATACCTAAATATGTTTCTAGTCCATAAATGTTTCCCACAGACATTCCCCTGCACTGCATAATCTCAGGGGATTGGGTCCTCCTTTAAACTTGGAAAAAGCAACACCCTGAGAATCAGCTGCCACCTGAGTGGAATGGACAATTCCCAAACAGGGCACACTCTCCATGGACTGGAGGAAACAGGAGGACCCCACCGTCGTAACATGGGAGGGAAACCCACTACCGATTTCCCCGCCCCTTGTTACACTTGTGAACTCTTAACTGACCTTAAATTACTTTTCCAAAAGAAACAGGAGAGCTAAGGCTCCACCTGGCCAGGAAGAGAAAGGCAGACATCTTCAACCCGAGTCCAGATCAGGCCTATATAAATCCAAATTCAATCACTAAAAATGTTAAAAATAACATATTTTCTTGCATTCCCAAAGAAATAAGGTCCATTTTTGAAGGACTGTTAAAATTAGGAGTTATAGTTCTGTGTATCTTAGAGTTAATCCTTTTTTTTTTTTTTTTTTCTTTCTTTTTTCGGTACGCGGGCCTCTCACTGCTGTGGCCTCTCCCGTTGCGGAGCACAGGCTCCGGACGCGCAGGCTTAGTGGCCATGGCTCACTGGCCCAGCCGCTCCGCGGCATGTGGGATCTTCCCGGACCGGGGCACGAACCCGTGTCCCCTGCATCGGCAGGCGGACTCTCAACCACTGCGCCACCAGGGAAGCCCAGAGTTAATCCTTTTACTCATAAAATTTTGTACTTATTGTCTGCATTTTATTTTAAATTTATTTATTTATTTATTATTTATTTTTGGCCGTGTTGGGTCTTCGTTTCCGTGCAAGGGCTTTCTCTAGTTGCAGAGAGCGGGGTCCACTCCTCATCGCGGTGCGCGGGCCTCTCACTGTCGTGGCCTCTCTTGTTGCGGAGCACAAGCTCCAGAGCGCAGGCTCAGTAGTTGTGGCTCACGGGCCCAGTTGCTCCACAGCATGTGGGATCTTCCCAGACCAGGGCTCGAACCCGTGTCCCCTGCATTGGCAGGCAGATTCTCAACCACTGTGCCACCAGGGAAGTCCTACATTTTAATTTAAAAAGGCCTCCCCAACTCGCATGATGATTGCCAAGACGTAAGAGTTCAAGGTGGGACTCATAAATAGTCACATTTAAGTGCAAAACAATTTCATTCCTCTTACACAAATCCAAGCCCTTGGGCTTCCCCGGTGGCGCAAGTGGTTGGGAGTCCGCCTGCCGATGCAGGGGACACGGGTTCGTGCCCCGGTCCGGGAGGATCCCACATGCCGCGGAGGGGCTGGGCCCGTGAGCCATGGCCGCTGGGCCTGTGCGTCTGGAGCCTGTGCTCCGCAACGGGAGGGGCCACAATGGTGAGAGGCCCGCGTACCGCAAAAAAAAAAAAAAAAAAAAAAAAAAATCCAAGCCCTTTACTCAGCAGGGAGCAGGTAGGGTGGTCTTGCCCTCTTTCCCTCAAGACTGAGGAGGTGTACAAAGAAAAAGGAAACTGAAACAGCATGTAAAACATTGACCAACTTAAACTGGTTTGCCTCAAATAGGTTGTTGATTGATCAGACCTTGAGTTATTTTAAAGATAGCAGCGCGCATGTGCAAGACAGGAACCCATGTCTCCAGGATGACCCCAGAACAAAGAATCTTCAGTCTACGCACTTAAATAATAGAAATGTTGCCACCAGAGCCCTTTGCAAAGAGAAGAGTCCTTAAATGAGGGAAATCTGGCTTCCAGCAGCACGAGTAGCTTATGTGGACTGACTTAAGACTAGCCAATCAGCTTACTCCCCCAACCCCTCACATTTCGCCCCAAACCCTGGATCAGGGAAACAGATTTTAGCCCTGCCTCCTGCCTCCTTGTCAGTCGACCTCGCAGTAAAGTTCTTTCATTTCTCAAAAGCCCATGCCATAGTATTGGGTGCTATGTGCATCAGGCAGTGAGCCCTTGCTTGGTAACAATAGATTTACTCTCCTTATTTCTGAGGGAAATATTGTATTAAGTTTTAGACATAGGGAGAACTTAGAAGACAGCAAAAGGTGGCACTAATGTAAGAAGAAGAAGGGAAACTAATACTCAGCGAGCATCCATGTACCAGGTAACATGCAGGGCACATTGCATGTATGATTTCATCCCCAGTACAGGATAATACTGATGATAATAATAATAATACATCTTATTATTCCTATCTTTTGGAAAAAGAAATAAATGACTTGCAAAGTCATCTGTGTGGTAAATGAGCAAAGTCAGCACACAAACCTGGGTCTGTCTGACTCAGATGCTCATGCTCTCAACAATACCCAGTGACTTGGACAGAAAGCCTTCCCCCAGCCTCGCATTGCTTTCCCATAAAATCATGTTACAAAATGGACCCAGAAGGAATGTTGAAAATAACAGTGAAGGTCCTTGTGAAAGGGAGCTCCACTCTTATCCTTCAGAGCCTGCCTTATCCATACCCTTGTCAATACCCTTATCAATATTACTCCTCTATCTTCAGCCTCAGTACTTCTTTGGCTCAGAACCTCCCTTAAGCCCTGCTGGGAGTGATATTCAAGAGTCAGTAAATGGCGGGCTCATGTATCAGCCGTCCAAAGATGTTGGGAACCCCTCATTCTACCACCACAGTATTTTTAGACTGAAAGCCTCTCTGATGTGCTACAAAGAACAGGATTAAAATGGCTAGAACTGCACAGCTTCCAAGCAAAACTTCAGAATAAGCTCCTTTTCTCTTTGTAAACAGATGTCCAGCCCTCCCTTCAGCAGAGGACCTCCGTGGGTCATCCTGAGCCCAAAAAGAGAAAAGGAAATAAATAGCAGATGCTTGCATCCCTTTGCTCTGTTACCAGCCTGTTTTTCCTGGCCTTTTGCACCTTTTTAGGGTGACAAGACACATAAACAAAAAGCAAGTTCTCTATGGCCAGGCTGTTTGGAAGGTTTAACTGGGTGGCAATTGTGTATAATTACTGTAGTTATGCAAACATAGAGGCTGGTACTCTAGTTCTATAAAGAGAATCTTCTAATTACATCATGGAGGGAAGGAAGGAAAGTCAGGATTCTTCATCTTGGAGCACTTTCAACCTTAGGCTCCTGACGAAAGAGGCTGCTGAAGCCAGAATGTGTTTGAAACACACATTTTGTTAGTAGCAGTAGTTTCCAAGAAACTGTCATCCAGTTCATTTGCTGTGTTTCAGACAAGCTATTGTCTTCCTCCCAAAAAAGTCTGGGATGTAAGTCTAGGACTTAGTTTTAGAAAAGAGAGAAACACTGAGTCCTCAAAAAGAAAAAACAAGTTTTAGCATGACTCGATACCAAAACCAAGTGTCTCCTGGATCGTGAAATTTCTGTTTAAGGATGTGACAGAAGGAAGCTTGAGATATTTAAAATTAGATCAAGTTGACATCCACTTGACCATAGGAGAAAATACCCGGGTTTTAAAAAGAGTAGCTGGTATTAGAATAATTTTATCCCAACTCCTGCTCCTGTAATTTTTGTCATTATAAATCCCAGTTTTTTACTCTTTTTTGAAAAATTTTATTTGATTGAAGTATAGTTTACAATTTGTTAATTTCTACTGTACAGCAAAGTGATTCGATTATATATATACAGATACATTCTTTTTCATATTCTTTTCCATTATGTTTTATCACAGGATATTGAATATAGTTCCCTGTGCTATACAGTAGGACCTTGTTGTTTATCCATTGTATATAGAATAGTTTGCATCTGCTAATCCCAAACTTCCAATCCTTCCCCCCTCCTCCCCCCTCCCCCCTTGGCAACCACAAACCTGCTCTCTATGTCTGTTAGTCTGTTTCTATTTCATAGATAAGTTCATTCATGTAATATTTTAGATTCTGCATATTAGTGATATATGGTATTTGTCTTTCTCTTTCTGACTTACTCCACTTAGTATGATAATCTCTAGGTCCATCCATGCTGCTGCAAATGGCATTATTTCATTCCTTTTTATGGCTGAGTGGTATTCCATTGTATATATGTACCACAGCTTCTTTAGCCAGTCATCTGTCAATGGACATTTAGGTTGTTGCCGTGTCTTGGCTACTGTCAATAGTGCTGCAATGAACATTGAGGTGTGTGTATCTTTTCGAATTATGGTTTTCTCTGGATTTATGCCCAGGAGTAGGATTGCTGTATCATATGGTAACTCTATTTTTAGTTTTTTGAGGAACCTCCATACTGTTTTCCATTGTGGCTATACCAATTTACCTTCCTATCAACTGTGTTGGAGGATTCCTTTTTCTCCTCATCCTCTTCAGCATTTGTTACTTGTAGACTTTTTAATGGTGGCCATTATGACCATTGTGAGGTGGTACCTCATTGTAGTTTTGATTTGCATTTCTCTAAGAATTAGAGATGTTGAGCATCTTTTCATATGCCTGTTGGCCATCTGTATGTCTTTTTTTTGTTTTGTTTTGTTTTTAGGCTGCGCCGTGCAGCATGCGGGATCTTAGCTCCCCAACCAGGGATTGAACCCGTGCCCCCTACATTGGGAACGCAGAGTCTTAACCACTGTACCGCCAGGGAAGTCCCCATCTGTATGTCTTCTTTGGAGAAATGTCTCTTTAGATCTTCTGCCCATTTTTTGATTGGGTGGTTTTTTTGTTATTGACTTATTCGAGCTGTTTGTAATTTTTGGAAATTTAGCCCTTGTTGGTTGCATCATTTGCAAAAATTTTCTCCCTGTCTGTAGGCTTTTTGTCTTGTCTATTGTTTCCTTTGGCTGTACAAAAGCTTGTAAGTTTGCCTATGTCCAATTTGTTTATTTTTTGCTTTTATTTCTACTGTCTTGGGAGATTGACTTAAGAAAAATTGGTACATAAATCCGGTTTTTAATATCAACCAAGTTAGTTTCAACCAAGTGTAAGTATAAATATAAAAAATACTCCCAATTATAATTGTAAGATGACTGTAAAAATATAAAAGCACCCCAATTTCAGAGATGTTAAAATGGGGGAAGAACAGAACAGTGCCTTAGAATGAAGAAAAAACGACACTTAGAAAATAATTTATTGTTTACCCCAACATTGGTTTACTTCTTTTCAACTAATTTCTTGGTTTCTGTAATGACAAGTTAGAGAAATGTTTCAGCCAGAGGTCACTGTGTCCTGGCACCCAGGTAGAGATAATCCTTGATCGACAGATTACTTATTTTTATAATGTGATAATACTTGTGAAATCATCAACTGATCAGGATCAGTCCCACTGAGGTCTTGCCAGGCACAAGTAGGTTTCAGTGGGGCGAGGACACTTGAGGAGGAGAAGATGGTGCCTGGCCTCACCTTTTCACCGACTGTATCTCCATACTCGCCTTCTTCAGCTCTGCTGTCATTTGGAGTTTGTTTATAGTTTCGTGCGCTGCACTGAAAAGAAACAGATTTGTTAGTTTGTTTCGTATTGGGCTGTGTTCTGAGAAACTAAAAAGAAGAAAAAAGGAGGGAAAAAGGCAATCTGGCCAGAGTGAAAAGATGAACATTTTAAGAGCATCTACAGATCTCTGGTCGTTTTCTCGAAGGAACTCTTCAAAGGCCATTGCATCTTCTTCGAGCTTTTTTTCTGCTTTCATGAGTTGTCTTTCCTTCATTGTTGTGTGTTTTTCAAACTTCTGAATTGTGTTTCTTTTGGTTGACAGAGCATACTAGGAATATTGAAAACAAAAGTGCATCAAGAACATGATTCCACATTTCTAGCACATTTCAACGGTCTCACAACAAAGGGAAAAATAACTGGCCTGGTCTGTGATCACTTGTATTAGAAATAACAGTATGCCCAATCTTGGGGCTACAGCCTTCATTGCATGTAGGAATTTTATTTTCAGGATAGTTAGAATGGAGACTCATGCCTTTCTTTCACTTTTATAAAGAGGCTCAATGTTGTTCCAAAATGGTTCCGCAGATCAAAATAGCTACATATCCCCTCAGGCTCTATCCTAAGAAAAAGGCGGGGGGGCGTCCATATCCCTCCAGAGAGCAAGTCTACTTAGTATCATTCAGTGTCCCTCCAATA
This sequence comes from Hyperoodon ampullatus, assembly GCF_949752795.1. Lineage (NCBI taxonomy): Eukaryota > Metazoa > Chordata > Mammalia > Artiodactyla > Ziphiidae > Hyperoodon > Hyperoodon ampullatus. Next base: position 20,271,566 of record NC_136924.1, read on the forward strand.
CTTTCTGGGCCTTGGGAAATTGGGCTCTCTGTAGCCACAAAAGCTTTCCTGTAGGAAGTACCATGGGAGAGTCAGGTTCCAGTGATTCCTCCAAGAGGGTAGGGGGGTGGGGGGGTATTTAACCAGCCTCAGAGCATCCTGTTTAGATCCCCAAATACAACTTTGATAGCTAGCTGCTTTTTTTTTTTTTTCTTTTAGTACATAATATAAGAATCCACTTTAGTACATAATATAAGAATCCCCACAGCTGGGGACCAGAAAAGTCACCAGAGGTCTTCAGCAAAGGGTGGTCAGGTGTGGAGGACAGGCTGAGTACAGAAAGCAAACGTGGGAGCAGGAGACCCGTGTTCAGAAGGTCTAACAGTAATTCATGCGAGAGCTACTGGCAACACGGACTACAGTGGCAGCAGAGGAGATCATGAAAAGTAGCATGATTACAGATATAGTTGGAATAAAATATATTCCAAAGGATATTTGGGTGTGGGCTGTAAGAAGGAGGAGTTGAGGATAACTCCAATATTTTGGGCATAAACAACTGGAAAAATGGAATTGCTGTTTACAGAGATAGGGAGCACTGCCTGAGATTCAGATCTGCAGGGGCAGGGAAGGGTATAGCAGGGGCAGCTTTGGCAATGCGAAGTTTGAGATGCCTATGGAGCATCTAAGTAGAGATGTTAAGAACTACAATTACAGTTGTTGAGTCTGGAGTTGCGTTTGTGAGTCCGGAGTTCAGGAAAGAAGATCAGGCTAGAGAAGTAAACTTGGAAGCTGTTAACAGGGCAGTAGAATTTAAAGCCTCCAGCCTGGAGGAGTGTAGATAGAGCGTGGGGTGAGGTGTGAGCCCTGGGCATTCCAGCATTTGGAGATCAGGGTGAAGAGGAACAAGAAAATTATGAAGGAGTGAGCTGCCAGTGCTGTGGAAGAACCAAGACATAGAGAGGCTCGGAAACCAGCTGAAGAAGGTGTTTCAAAGGAGGGTGATCACCTGGGCCAATACCTGCTGGAAGTGAGTAGAAGGAAGACTGTGAAATGACCATTTGAATTTGGCAACAGAAGTGGTGTTGGTGGAATGATGAGAACAACAGCCCTGATCTTCAAGGTAGGAAAGGCAATGTGTCTGGGGCATGAAGGAAAAATAAAATGTCCAGGTGAAAATTTGGCAGATATATGCAGGAAGTCTTCTATTCGGCTAATGGGAGAAAGAAATTATTTTACCTACCTCGAGCATAAATCTGTCTCTCTGGTCATTAATAAATTCATGGACAGTCCTTTTTGTGTCTGCACCTTTAAAGAAAATTGAAATAGACTTAAGTTTGATTCATTATCCCTCAAAGATGTTGTATAAAATAAAAGGTATGTAATTAAATTATTGCATACAGTATGTATCTGACTTAAAAAAATACCTTCAGATAAACCTCTTCCAAACCACTGAAAAATTACTTTAATAATATTAGCTACCATTTATTTTATGCCCATATTCCAGGAACTTCACTAGACTTTTTTTTTTTTTTTTTTTTTTTTGCGGTACGCGGGCCTCTCACTGTTGTGGCCTCTCCCGTTGCGGAGCACAGGCTCCGGATGCGCAGGCTCAGTGGCCATGGCTCACAGGCCTAGACGCTCAGCGGCACGTGGCATCTTCCCGGACCAGGGCATGAACCCGCGTGCCCTGCATCGGCAGGCAGACTCTCAACCACTGCGCCACCAGGGAAGTCCCTCACTAGACTTTTAAAATATATAATTTAATCTATTAATAACCCCAGTAAGGTTCTTATTACTATCCCCATCCTGTATGTGAGGTCCTGAAGTTCAGAGATGTCAAGATGCTTGCCCAAGACTGCACAGCTAACAAGTGGCAGAAAGGTATAGTCACTGGTATCACCGTGTTGCCCAGCATTTGCCTCTTTTTCATACAATTATAGTGCAGAATATGCACCTCCAAGAGCTTCTAAATAAGTTAACATGGCTTCCTTCTTCTACATTAATTATTGAATTCAAAGTCCTTTCCTAAGTGATTTTCTTGTTCTCTGAAGATTTTTTTTTTCCCACAATTTGGGAAAGTACATGGATTTTGGGAGCCAAAGAAATTTTCTTTTTTAGTTACCACAGCAAATGCTGGGCACTCCATGTGTGTTTATCCTTCCTTCCTTTTAATTTTCAATTTAAAAATTTGGACAAGATACATTTGGGGGAAGATGTTATGACTCCATCATCGTACCATTAACCACTTTAGCCTCATTAGCTTCAAACTGCTATCAATCTTATTTATAGACACCTCTTGATCTGATGAGTAAGAAACGCCCATCACATTTTGATGACCAGATTGCCCTCATTCATAGAGCAATAATGAATAGCTTGTAGTATTTTAACAGGTTGCCTTCAAATAACATTAAAACAGGTTATGTTTTTTTCAACAACAGGCAAACTTGCTTAATTCTATGAGCTTCCCGATTCTGGACATAAGAGTTTCACGGCCTGGACAGTCAAGGCTCCACTTTAGAAAGTTTCTGTAGTTCTAAATCTGAAATGAGACGAGTGTAAAAGGTAGAACTGAGTGTAAAAGGCCAGAGCTAATAGCTCTAATACTGTATCGTTTTGGCCGTGACCTTCTTCCTTAGAGCCACGAAAATGAGTCACAGTCTATTTCTTTTTATTTTTTTCCTGGCTGCATTTCGCGGCCACTGAACTTCCCTGACCAGGGATGGAACCCGTGCCCCCTGCAGTGGAAGCATGGAGTCTTAACCACTGGACCACCAGGGAAGCCCAAGTCTATTTCTTGGAAAAGGTATGTTTTCTTATTTAAAATAGATTTTCTCCCAACTCTCAACCCCCGTTTACAAAGACCTCCTACCATATTATGAGACTGCATACTTTGTTTTTCTCACCTCCAGAAAAGCCCCCAAACCTAACATTAACAGTAAATATTCAAAACAATATTCTTAATCAAACAGTAATTTAGCCTTACCTTCTGTTAATCTGAGAATAAGAGTGGGATCTAGCCCCAGTTTTTCAGTTGAGGTACCAACTGTGTCAGCGAAGATTCCTATTTGGCCCAGGTGTGAACCATTCTTCATTCGGGATGAAAAAGTAGACTTTTGGTAGATTTTCATGCTGCGGTTCATAAATTTTTCCTGCCCAAGCGAAAAAGTTTAACAGAATTTCGAATATACGAAAATAATGTTGTGTTAAAATAGTGATTGTATATAAAATTATCATCTGCAACAAGCCCTTTTCTCATTACTAATTCGTTAAACAAGCAACTTCAAGTTCTTTTGTCTGAAGGATTGTGCCAGTTTTCTATTCCTTCTCATATGAAGCTGAGCACAAAGATAGGAACGTTCAACCTTGATTAAACCTAAACTTCACAAACAGGAGGCTGGAAAGTGTTCTGGTTTTGTTTTCACGATCTCGTTCTTGCTCAAAATGCAGGTCTCTTGGAGATTCCACCGATTTGAAAGGATTGGTTCTGTGGAACTGAACACTTGAGAGCAAATGCACCTCCCCAGTAGGCATTAGAAAAAATCAGGCTTCCCATTTCTTGAATCTTTTCTCAATATCGGATACTTTCAAACTATAGAACACATGCAGAAAACCATGACCTCACAGCTGAATTGGTTAGTAAGCATTTCTAGATTTTTTTCCCCTCATTCTAATTAGGATTTAAAAAAATTTTTGTAATCAACCTTTACTTCTAGTGATAAGCAAAGCAAACCTCATGAAATCCAAACCATGGATCTGCTTCTGTACTTGTATGACCCTGAGAGTGAGTGCCTTACTTGCCACACCTTTGTCCCAGCCCACTGATCTTGTCTTTATTTAAAATTTTGATATTTTGTTCATCATGGATTTTTTTGCATTAATTTTAATTTTTTACAATAGTGAATTAAAATGTTGCTTATTCTGATTGCTGAGTTTTTACCTCCCCCTTAAATTTTGCACCCAAGGCAAGTACCTCACTTACCTCACGCTAATCCTTGTCCAGATTTTTATATATTTTTTTTGTATCATTCAAATTTCTCAATGAGCTTATGTAATTTTTACAATGAAAAAAATAGCAATGATGTTTTCATCTGAGGGAAAAAGGGCATTCAGGAGTTTATATAAAAGGGTGTGCTCACAACAGGAACAATGGGACAAAACATCCTATCTCAGGCCACCCGTTTAAATTTTTTTGGTTTTAATTAATTATTTTTGGCTGTGTTGGGTCTTCATTAGTGCATGCCGGCTTTCTCTAATTGCGGTGAGCGGGGGCTACTCTTCGTTTTGGTGCGCGGGCTTCTCGTTGCAGTGGCTTCTCTTGTTGTGGAGCATGGGCTCTAGGTGCGCGGGCTTCAGTAGTTGTGGCTCATGGGCTCCAGAGCACAGGCTCAGTAGTTGTGGCACACGGGCTTAGTTGCTCTGCAGCATGTGGGATCTTCCCGGACCAGGGTTCGAACCCATGTCCCCTGCATTGACAGGCGGATTCTTAACCACTGTGCCACGAGGGAAGCCGTCCTACAGGTTTCTTGCCTCTTGTCTCACATCTTATTGAAGCCCATATTTTTATGGCCATATTTACAATATTTGTTAAGCAAATTATTATTCAAATACATGACCAAGAAAATGACTTTTGTAAAACCTTTTTTAAAAAATGAACATGCTTTCACACAGGTACATCTAATCATATCTATATTTCTTTTGAGTAGTGAAACAGCAAAAACAGAATTCCTCCTTAAAGAGTACATGAATTACAGACTTTTTCTGCTGAAATTGTCTCCAAAACAATGGCAAATCCAGCAAGCAATGAAAAGGGTGTCAAAGAATAAAGAAAATGTGAATGTCATGCTTCCAAGTATGATGACAAGTAAGTCCCATATTCTTAAATTCAATTAAGTAAATATCCCTAATTCTAAAATATTCTGCCTCTATGTTTGTTTTTTATTAAATCGTCAGAATTTTTATTTTAAGCAGAACCTGAACAATCCCACTATCCCACTATCTCTGATATTATAAATTATTAATTTGGAAACTCAGGTTAATTTCAGATATGAAGCAATAAAAATATATACATGGAGAAACAGAAAATACTTTATTTGTAGATAGTATGATAGCATACCTACAAACCTCTCCCCAATCAAAAACCTGGGAAACAAGTTGACTTATTAAAGCATTCTATAGAGTAAGTGGACACAGAGTCAATTATACTTTATTAACCTAATATGTCAAGCTAAATAGATTAACTTTATTAATTAGAAAATATACAAAGGAATTAAATCCAAGAAAGCAATAATGACCTTAATTGTGTGACCAGGAGATTTGACAAATGAGAAATGTGTCATGTTTTTATATAGGAAGGTTGATTTTGTAAAGCTGCCAACTTTTCTGAAATTAATTATAAGTTTTATGGAATTATAATAAAAATGTTACAAAAAAATTGGTCAGGGAGTTGGGTGTTGGGTTAGGTAGAACTTTGCAAATGATTCTGAGGTTCATCTAGAAAGATAAACAAATACTTTTGAAGCAAGAATGTAATGGGGGGCTTCCCTGGTACTCAGCAGTCCCCATGGATTGAAAAGGCAGAGCTGGGGGTAGGGAGGACATGGTGGCTGGAGTTCCAAGAGCAGAGTACTGGAGGGGAGAGAGCCACACAGAAAGAGGGTTCTGATGGTCTGCATTCTTCAGCTGAGAGCTGATCCTGAGCCTTAGGTGTGAGAGCTTTCACACTCTGAAATCTGCAAATTACAAATCAGGGAGAATCTTTTTCCCCCGAGAGCCGGTTGTTAAACATTTATCAGCACACCAGGGGTGGCTGCTCTGCTCAGTTCTCTTGTGTCCCTCACTGTGCTGAGTGCGATTAAATCAGATCATGTGTATAAAGTATCAAGCACAGTGATGACACTGGGTTAAACTCAATACATGATGTTTGACAAGAGAGAAAACCCATGAAAGGAAAACTGAGAAGTGTTTGCATTTGACAACTTAAGATTCAGTGCTCCTAGACTTGTCATCTAACTAGAGGATGCTCAGAAAGCAGTGCGTCTCAGTCCAGAGGAGTGAATGGCTAACATTCGGATTTTAGCGGTTCTGACAGACTGATATGGGAAAGAGAGACCTCCTCAGGCCCCCCAGGTCAGTTCTCATCCATCCCGCCTGCTCCAGAGACCAGCCCTGGCCGTCTGCATAATACATTTGCTGGTTACCATGTCCCCATCTTAAATTTCTGTCCCTGGAAGTTTTCACAATAACTCTACCTTCACCCTGAAACAAAGCTGTCATCCTCAGAAGTGTTCCCCCCTCCCCACCTTGTTTATTTTCTGTTCTAGAATTAAGTACAAGGAGAGGAGAGGGTAACATGGAGGAGTCCAGGAGGATACCATTTTCAGGAGACTCTTCTCTGGGAAGGGGTAGCCAAGGTAACACTGGAGCTTTGGCACTTCACTCACAAAAACAAAGCCAGAAAAGGTGCCCATCTCAAAGTGGAGATCCAGGACTTATAAACTAACCTGGAAAACAGAGGGTAGTGTCCACATCACCCTTAATCCTGGGGAGCTAGGAGTTCTGTTTCTCTCTCTCGACATTATTACAAAACTCAGAGAGGTGGGCGAATGCACAGCACTGGCAGAGAAGTCAGGGGCAGAGGATCTGGCACGAGTTGTCCCTGGCTGACTAGCACATCCCCTGAGGTCCTTCCTGGCTGGACCTCCTCATTCCTCTGGTTCAGGCCTGCCTTCTGGTATTGATGGACCCATTCCCAGGGCCCAGCAAACCAGGTCAATGGCAACCAGGTGACTGCCATTGGCCAGTAACTCAGGGAAGTAACTGGGAAAACCGAGGAAGCTCTACCATGCCCATAATCAGCTCCAAGAATGCCTTCAGCCTCAGCCTGCCCTGCCCTGTAGTCATTCGAGTTTGTGACACACACACACACCCCCGCCCCGCCCCATGCAGGCTGACTTCTGGTGACTCCTTTTCTCCTTTATCCTGCTGTCAACCACTGGAGGTATTTAGTGGTGCAGGTAAAGCTCAACAGTGCAATCTGCCTGCCCAGAAACAACCCTGATATAAGTGCACTTGGCCAGCGGATTGAGAAAGTGAGTTCCTTCAGACTGTGAGGCCAATTAGGACCCAAATTATTTAAGACATATTACTTTGCCTGTTAGAGGATCTGGAGTAGAGTGTAGGGGAGGGGGGTGGAGGAAGCAGGTGGTGGGGTCAATGTCTTCTTCTCTTTAAAATCTTGACTATAGAGGTCACTCAGTTTAAATAACATCCCTTGACAAGACATTTTAGTAATATGTGTTCCAGTATCAGTTTAAAAGCTTAAGATGGTAATTTATGGCAGTGGTAGAATCCACTGGTTCTTCATCCATTTTCTTTTCTTCCCCCACTCACCATGTATATATTGGAGGCATACAATATATTGGGTTCGTTTTAAGACTCTGAGTACACAAAGACCAATAGGACATAGTTCTGCACCCTGGACCTATACTATACAATACAATACAATAGGGCAAATGATACAGCGGTGATAGTGACGGGTCTGGGAGCAAAAGCAAATAATGTGATCTATGCCTGAGGCATTTAGAACAGTCTTTTTTTATATATATATATATATAAATTTATTTATTTTTGGCTGTGTTGGGTCTTCATTGCTGCACGCGGGCTTTCTTTAGTTGCAGTGAGCGGGGGCTTCTCTTGTTGTGGAGCTCAGGCTCTAGGCATGCGGCCTTCAGTAGTTGTGGCGTGAGGGCTCAGTAGTTGTGGTGCATGGGCTCAGTAGTTGTGGTGCATGGGCTTAGTTGCTCCATGGCGTGTGGGATCTTCCCGGACCAGGGATCGAACCTTTGTCCCCTGCATTGGCAGGCGGATTCTTAACCACTGTGCCAGCAGGGAAGTCCTGCCCGTTTAAATATTGACATAAGCCTCCGTAATCTCAACAAGTCACGTTTAAGACCCAAATGTCCCAGCAACACTGTAGCAGGTGATCAGGAATGCAGACTTTGGAGTGGACAAATCTGATTTTGATTCTTGATTTGGTACTTACAGATGCGTAAGCAAGTTCAGTTAACATTCAAAATATATTTCTGCCTACTGTGTGTCAGGCACGGTTCTGGGTGCTGGAGAGAAGGCAATTTTTTTTTAAAAGAACAACAACAAAAAAAGACAAAAACCATTGTTTTCATGGAGCCTACATTTTAATCCCTTAGCATCTCTGAGCCTCAGGTTCCTTCCATAAAATGGGAATAACAGTTCCACCTCTTAAGGTTTTCATGAGGATTCAATGAGGGTGCACATAAACAACCAAGCAGGATGCCTAGAATACGGGATGAAGTCAGTAAATGGGAGCTACCAGGTGCTAATAGTTACTAATTAGCCTGTGATTTTACTTCTAGTGACTATAAACACAAAGATGAACAGGAGACAAAGAAACTATGTTAAAGCATATAAAAGAGAAAATATTAATAAAAACCTACAACATTGATACTATACTTTTCCAGATTACTGAAGTTTTTTCACAGGCATTAGGTTCATTCTGACAGGTAGAAAAGGTTGGTGAAAAATTGATAACAATCTGTTGGGTTGATGTATTTGGAATTTGGATGGCTAATACTAAAGATTTGCAGGAGATTTTCTTAAATTTATGCTCAGCACTCATCCCCACCCTTAAGATCCTACTCACCTCTTTCTTGTCACATGTCCCCTCTCTTCAATCCTTCTACCTATTTAAATTCACTCCCTTCCTCATTCCTACTGTGATTCCCTTTATCCTAAAAGTCTATCTGCAATAAACATCTTTATCCATGGGTTCTGGCACTTTTTAACTCATAGAAAAACTGGAAGTTCTCATTCCTCTAAGCCAACTGCTAATAGCAGACATTTGCTCTTACTCCATCTCTTGGGTAATTCATAGTACACGTAAAGAGAATCAGTGGTCTCTAGAAGTTGTTATACTTCTATATTTCATATGTATTAATCCCCCTATTGATTAATGAGGGGTTGGTGATGATCATAAAGGAGAAGAAGAGAACCAACTATGCTTAGGAAGGGATTATAAAGTTCCCAAACTAAACCAATATGGTGTACCAATCAGGAAAAATAAGTAGAAGCTGGTGAATGTCTTTGTTGTGCAAAACAAAAATAGCAGAATGACTAAACAAAGGCTCTGTACCCAAATGAGAGGGAAAATGTTGGATTGCACAGCAAATGCGTGCAAATTCACATCTAAAATACATGTACAAATCCAACTTCTGATGGATGAAAAAGATAAAGATCTCAGAAAACCATGGATTGAAAATGGTGGTGTGTGATTGCAAGCCATCAGTTTTATAGGCTTGTGATTAAGAGCATGGACTCTCATTATGCTCCTTCATCCTCACCCCTCAATTTCCCCATCTTTCAAAAGAGATGGTAAGAATAGCACCTACCTTGTGGGATTGTTAGGGGAGTTAGTTAGCATATGTCCTGCCCTTTGGACAGCATCAGGAGCACAGTAAGTGTTATATAAGTGTAAGCTCATGGAGAAAGCACTCTAAGGAGGGAAGATCCTTGGTGTGTTTGAGAAACAGCAAGGAAACTAGTGGAGCTTAAGCACAGTGAACGAAGGGGAGTGACAGCCAAGGTCAAAGAGACAACAAGGGCCCTGTAGGTCATTTACTCAGTGGAATAAAGATCATTGAATGAATCACTCTGACTGCTGAGCTGAGAAGAGACTATAGAAGAGGTTGAGGGTCAAGTCGGGAGACCTGTTGGGAGGTTACAGCCATTGAGAGGCAAGAGCGTATGGGGTCTCTTGGGATAGGAGTGGAAGTGGTGAGAGGTGGTCAAATTCTAGATATATTTGGAAAGTAGAGACTACATGACTGGCTGATGGTGTGGATGTGGGGTATGAGATAAAGAGCCCAGGAAATAAAGAATGGAGTTGCCATCAACAGAGACAGAGAAGGCTGTCTCTGGGGAAAGGGGTGGGTGGGAAGAGCAAAGTTTCAGTTTAGAACATGGTAAGTTTGAGATATCTATCAATATTAGACATCTAAGGGGATGTGGGTATAAAATATGCTGTTCTTCCAAGTGAACACCATGCTGGTTGGTTTAATTCTTGCATTCTTCTAACATTATTCAATCACACGTGGTCACCACATTATATAAAAGACTGAGTCAGGACCTTTGATGCGTGTCATCGTAGGGGCAGCATGAATGGCACTGTGGAAAGACCCTGGCCTTTGGGAACAGGCAGGTTTGAATCCTGCCTCTGACTCCACCCAGCTCTTTCTCTTAGGCCTACCCAAGTAAACTCAGCACACCTCAGCTGCTGCTTCTATCAAGTATGGATACTCATACCTTTCTTACAGCCTTGTTGCAATTTCCAAGCACAGCTTATGTATGGGAAGTGCCTACTGATGGTAGACTGATAGGGAAATAATTGCTTATACTTTCTTCAGAGTAGATATCCAGATCTGGCCTCTTTCTGGTCCACTTTGTCTTGTGAATAACCACAGCACTTGAAAAGAATAGGAGAGGTAAGTGACAACTAACTTTCCTAAGGAACCCTGAATTAAAGTTATTGAAACCCGGTCGTTTGAGAGGAATTGACCACCAATATCCATACAAATGTGGGGAATCTGACTCACGTTAGGGCTGATTCTTATTATTCCAGTCGTTGTGGAAGTGGAGAAAGAGGAATGGGTTGTTTTTCTCACTGTTGTGGCCTCTCCCGTTGCGGAGTACAGGCTCCGGAAGCGCAGGCTCAGCGGCCATGGCTCACGGGCCCAGCCACTCCGCGGCATGTGGGATCTTCCCGGACTGGGGCATGAACCCATGTCCCCTGCACTGGCAGGCGGACTCTCAACCACTGCGCCACCAGGGAAGCCCTAGGAATGGGGTATTATAATGTCCAAACCTAAAGTCCTAGACCAATTCTAAATGAATTCACAATAACAATATCTAGCACATGTTATCTGAAGCAGTTTGTGTTTGATTTTCTCGACAACTCTCTCTACAATTCAATGAAAATGGATTTGCAGATTCTCTTACTAGGAGATAGAAAGCTCTGTTTGTCCCCCACGTGCAAAAGAAGATTTAGACAGATTCTCTCAGACTCAATGCTTTTCAAGTTTTTCCCACCTCATTCCGGCCCAGTTGGACAAATACTAGGAGAAAGGGCTGTGAACTGTGTCCTGGGATAGTGTGTGGAGACCAGCACTAGCAATTTTTTATTTACAGGAAGGCCGGGAGCCACTAGGTCCTTGGCCTGCTCTGTGACCCGCCTCTTTTCATTAGGTCAGAAGCAGAGCGTGATGGTGAGGAAATTACCTTCAGCTTGACCTTTAAGGACCTGCTGGCGTCAAGCTAGCTATTTGGTATGGGCTTTTCTGTTGACATTTCTGACTGCACCTTTTGCAACCTGAAAATGTTACTGGAGTTCAAGAGGAAGGAAGAGTAGGGGAAAGAAATCAGCCAGTTTGAGTCCCATGATGTGAAAAGTACTTTGTAAACCAAAAAGGGCTACAGGGATGCTGGTTATTTCCAAGGAAAACTGTGTTATCCTCACCCCTCTATAATTGTTTAACAATGACCGGAGGAGAGAAGTCCACTCTTAACCTTCTTGCTTCTGCAAACTTCTTGTTTGCAGGAGCTTTTTGGGGAATGTTGTCTATCTGGACTGTAATCGGATACACTCAGTTCATCCACAGATATAAATTCCTGTGAAGAAAAAGTATGATTTCTTTTAGACTTACCAAGAGCTTGTAAGCTTAAAGAACATGGTATATTCTTTGAAGGACTATTGGTTGAAATCCAATCTTTAACTTAATTGACCAGCAAGACAAATAGCAGGATTAAAATAAACTAATAGTAATAATAATAATAATAATAATACTTCTTTAGAGCTAGGCACTGGGCCGAGTCATTTACATTTCATCTTATTTAAAGCTCCAACAAGTCCATAAAGTAGAATCAATTATTCCCATGATACGGATGAGGAAAATGAGGCTTAGAGAAATTAAGTAAATTGCCCCAGGTCAAATAGCTCATAAGTTACAGAAGTGGGATTATGACAAATTTACTGAACCCCACAGCCTTCTATGTGCCTATAATTTCACCCCGTGCTTAGTTTATACCTCTAATTGCAACATCTGCAAATATGCCTATAATTGCAAAATGTAGCAGATTCAAGTCTTTAGCAGAAATTTTATAAACAAAATGTTAATATTTCTCTATGAATTAGTGACTTTATGTGTTTCTATTTTCCACTGTTTCTATGGGTTGGCCAAAAAGTTCCGTTTGGATTTTATACTTCTCTTATAGTATTATTTCTCTGTATATATTATACCTTTCTTTTTAAAACAGTGAAAGACACACATCTGTTTCTGATTGTGTGTCTGAGCTGTGAGTAATCTAAGAATTTTTTTCCCCTTTAGGGTCTCTTTTATTCACATTATCTATTTAATTCCACCCCCCTCTTCTTTTTTCTCTCTTTCCTACCTGTCTGATCTGTCTCTTTCGTGGCCATAATATGAAGCTTAGGCATATTCGCATTTATTGTGTTCATTTAAAGGAGTTTTTGCTTTCTGTTCTTCGTTTTTAAATGGCTTTATAGTGACAAAAAATGGACTTTTAGATTTTGTGGGTTTGCTGGCCGCAGCTTTCTTTTATCGTATGTTATTTGCGTCCATAAAGTGTCTTCCTTTTGATTGTAAAGTTTTTGCTGGGCAGGGAAAGGGCCTTCCTATCTTCGAATGTCCTGCAAGGCCTAACACAGAGCTTCTAATAACAGTGTATAAACAAAATAAAATATTTGAGAAACTCAAAACCCAGTGCCTGCCAGTGTATTCACAGCAACTGACAGGCAGGAAGAGATGTGGCTAAGAATTACAGACCGTCTTCCTTAAACAAACTTAATTCGGTCTCCAATCTCGGTGAGGGCAGGCCCCACCGGATACAGCTGCGGTGCGCGACACTGAGCTGAAACCAATCTTACCTCGACGAGTTTGCATTCAGGAGCCGTTCCAACCTATCCTTCAGGAAGGCGGAAGGATAGGGGAAGATGGGCGAAGGCGCCAGTCGATTTTTTAGTCTCAGCTCTATCCTCCCCTGCCCCGCTCCCGCTTCATCTCGGGGACCGTGTGGTAGGGGATCCGAGAGCGGAGCGGGCCAACCGCAAAGTGCGCGGCACCCGTGGTACTCGCGGCCGCGCGGACCCTGGAGCGACCCCCCGCCACCACCTCCCTCTCCTCTCCATCCCCGGGTTCCCTCTGAGGGCGGCCCCCCGAGTCCCAGGCTGCCGCGAGTTTCTGGGCAGAGGTTTCTCCCCACTCTGTACCCTCCCGGGACTCTGTCCCAGGTCCGGCCCCTGCCCCTACCCAGGTCCCCCTCCTCCCCCATTCTCCCCCCTCCGGGCTCCCTCGCCCTCGGTGACTCCCTTCCGCCAGGTCACGTGATCGTCGCAGCCCGCCTTTCTCTCTCCCCTCCGCAGAGCCGCAGTTTCTTTACCTGTAAAATAGGGACAGGACTCTCTACCACATTTACCCAGAGCATGACAAAGCGACCAGGAAAGAGATGATTCCATTATAACGTTTATTACTAATCATCATTCTCGTTGCTGGTACTCTTATTGCCGGCTCGATAGCGGGAGGAGGTGCGCATCCCCAGCGGTCTGGACTGGCAGCTGCTACGAGCCCCTCCCCTCCCGTCCCCTCCCCTCCCGTCCCCTCCCGTCCCCTCCCCTCCCCTCCCCTCCCGTCCCCTCCCCTCCCCTCCCGTCCCCTCCCCTCCCCTCCCTGCTGGCCCCGGGCGGCGCCGCCTGCGGACCTGCCCCCTCTGCCGCCAGCCGCCCGCGGCGGGAGCTGCGCAGCCTCTGCTAGACCTACGGTGCGCGACGACATGGCGGGCGGCCACCGCCTCCTGCTGGAGAACGCGCGGCAAGTGGTGCTGGTGTGCGCCCGCGGCGAGCGCTTCCTGGCGCGGGACGCGCTGCGCAGCCTGGCGGTGCTGGAGGGCGCCAGCCTGGTGGTGGGCACGTAAGTGGCCGCGCGCTCTGGAGCTGCGGGCGCCCCGGGTCGTGTGCTGGGGGGACCGGTCAGCCAAGGCCCAGCTTGGTGCTCTTTCTGTAACTTGTGCGCTGTGGAGGGGAACGCGGTAACAGCCTTTCGGCACCCAGGGAGTCGTTGGCACGCCTGCCTTTTAGGCGCCTGTTGCTAATGTATTTGGCCGCCTCCGGTTGTCATTCAGCTGAAGGAAACCTCTCTCAAGCTGCACATCCCACTGGGGAGCATCAAGATCCCGCTTCTGCTGATAAAATATAATTGCAGCAATCTGAAGGCGTAGGGGTTCTCTCCAATGCTTCTTGAAGTGCGGACGGGGGACCACCTGCCTCAGACGGCCTGAGATTTTTTTTTTTAAAGACAGACTTCTGATCCCGCCCCCCCCCTTATCGCCAGATCTTTTTTCTTTTTTTCAAGTTTTTTTTTTTTTTTTTGCGGTACGCGGGCCTCTCACTGTTGTGGCCACTCCCGTTGCAGAGCACAGGCTCCGGACGCGCAGGCTCAGCGGCCATGGCTCACGGGCCCAGCCGCTCCGCGGCATGTGGGATCTTCCCAGACCGGGGCACGAACCCGTATCCCCTGCATCGGCAGGCGGACTCTCAACCACTGCGCCACCAGGGAAGCCCCTTTTTTTCAAGTTTTATTGAGATATAATTGGCATACAGCACTGTATAGATTTAAGGTGAACAGCACAATGATTTGACTTACATACATCATGAAATGATTACCAGTAAGTATAGTGAATATCCATCCTCTCATATAGATACAAATTCAAAGAAGTAGAAAAAAATGTTTTCCTTGTGACCAGAACTCCTAGGACTTATTCTTTGAACAACTTTCATAAGTAACATACAGCAGTGTTCATTATATTTATCGTGCTGTACATTACATCACGAGTACTTATTTATCTTATAATTGGAAGTTTGTACATTTTGACTACCTTCATCCAATCCCCTCAGCCCAGTCCCCACCTATCCCCAGGTCTTTTGAATCAGGATCTCTATGGGTGAAGTTCTGAGATCTGAATTTTTACAGAGCATGTCTCCCACCCCCTTCGCCTGCACCCCAAAGCTTGAGAACCACAGAAAACATTCAGATGGCGATGGTTTGGGGTGATAGATAATTAAGATTCAGCCACCAGAAAGAGAGGACATTTTCAGTTATTTTCATTTAAACTTCTGAGAATAAAAGAACAGCCAAAGTTTGGAAGGGTGGACTTGGAGTGGTAATGGGGGTTGGGTGCCCATCTGAATTGGAGAGCCCATGGCACTGCGATTACACAAGTCTCATCCCTTATCTGAGGCTGCTTAGGGTTGTGTAAGAGCCCAGCTTTTAGGGACTTTGTGTGTGTTTGTTTTTAATTAACAAAGCAATAAAAACATTCCCAGTGTTACTGTCAAAAATTTGTTAAAATGAGTTAGCAGAATTGCCTGGATGTAGGAACCTAGGGCTACTTGATGGCCGTACTCCACGGAGTTCTGAGGATCCAGACCCCTACTGTCTTGCTCAGCTGAGCACTGCCCTCTTGCTCACGGGCACTCCAACATCCAAGATTGCTGTGCCATCTCTCATTATGGTGTCTACATTCCAGCCAGTAAGAAGTAGGCAGAGAGAACGATCCTATTGGCTAGAACTTAGTCACATGGCCACACCTGGCTGATGGGAGACACAGAAAGGTAGTCTTTATTCTGGGTGGTCATGCCTCCAACTAAAATTTAGGAATCTAGCACTGTGGGAAAAGGGAACATAGATCTTGGGGAACAATTAGCAATCTCTGCTACACCTGATTTGACTTTTTGCCTTGCATGTGGCTAGAGTCAATTTCCAAAGACACACACTCAAGAAGGAAATACAGTAAATATTGACTGACACCAAAAGGCATTGATATCGTGAACATTGGTCAAAATTTTCACAATATTTCCCCCAAAGTTAGTAATAATTTCTTGATTTTTATTCAGAGATGGGTTCATAAAAGCCATCGGTCCTGCTGATGCTATCCAAAAACAGTTTTCAGAAGAAACATTTCAAGAAAGAATTGACTGTTCCGGGAAATGCATCTTGCCAGGTATTAACCTCTTTTTCAGTGAAAGCAGTTTTAGTAGTGTAAAGAGGAAGAGTAGTAGCTTGTTTTAAGTTTCACAATAATATGAAAATATAATAGCTACCATTTATTGAATTTCTACTAGTAAATGTCTAGCTGCTTTACAAATGCACTTTCATGTTGAATGAAACCGAACTGCCCTGGAAGGTAAGTATCATTATCTACACATTGCAGATTAGAACACTGATGTTTAGGGGTGAAATATCTTACCCAAGATCTCTAAACAGGTAAAGGGCAAGCTGGGAGTCACACCCATTCTTTCACTCCACTTCTTCCCACTCATATGCTGAAGAGAACCAGCTGTGCTGGGCTTGGGTTCAAAAGCTGTTGGAAGAATTTTATTAATCCATGGCATAGGGGAGGCAAAGACAGCAAATTGCTCTCTGTAATTCCAGAATATACTCTAAATTTGTATAGAGTATGAAACAAAGGACCCATCTCCAGGCAGAAAAAACATAAACCAAGAAACCCTAGAGATTTCACTGAAGCTCATTTGTATCTTCAGTGATTGATAACAGAATCAGTTTATTAACCATTATCTCCTACATTTTCTATATTTTATGGCTTTATGTAATCCTCTGAAACAAATTTCCCAAATTTTGAGTTCTGCACAAACACAGAGGCTAGGATTTATACTTGTGTGCTGTGCGCATCTGACAGAGCTTCTACTCTCTGGCCCTTGGGGGTCAGGAGAGAAAGTCAGGGTGAAACCTCAGGAGAAAGAGCAGAATATGGTAGAGAATATATGGTGGGGACTTCTGATTTTACTCCGGTCGGAACCACTAATGAGCCATTTAATCCATAAGGCACTTTGAATGTTCTGGAAGGACAGACTTTACCAAATTGTACTGGGATAAATCAAAGTTTCAAGTGACCATTTTATAGTTTCTCTTTAATTAAAATATTTTTCTTTCTTAAAGAAAGATTCATCTTTCTGATTTTATACTTTTCCTGCTCAAAGTTGAGGGTAGGGATAGTATTATTCTTTTTCACACCCAGATTCTTCCTTGTTCATATAGTCCTTGGTTTTGCTCAGCTAATAGATTTGACATCCTGTTTTAAAAGGTTGCTTGGTGAGCATGGATTTATTGGGCAAAAGGAGCTGTATTTCTTTAGGGGATATTTTCATCATGTTGAGTCACCCTCCTCCATTAGAGCCTTCTAGACCAACCATGCAGGGAGTCTTCTTGGAACTCCTCAGACAAATTCTCCCTTCTCCACCCTCCTCCAAGATGGCTGACCACCCTCATGCTTTCCTAAGAACTGTGTAGTAGAGTCTGCGTGCTGTCTAAGTGCTTTCTGTTTCTTAACTTTAAACGTGATTTGATTTATTGATTACAGGTTTAGTGGATGCACACACACATCCAGTATGGTCTGGTGAAAGAGTTCATGAGTTTGCGATGAAGGTAACTGCAATAAACAATGGCAAATCAAAATAAAGCACAAATATAGACATGGTTTTCTAGAGTTTGTAGGCTGTTAGGCTTTACAACAAATGTCTGCATGTCTTTTTAATGGATATTTTTACTGGCTTGGACTACGGAAATAAATTACAACAAAATTAACCAATTTATAACTTGGTACCAAATCTTTATACTGTGCCCAGGGCTATCAGTCATTTCAAGTATAATAGTTTTCAAGATGTTTTAGCTGCCGAATCCTCCTTTTAAAATAGAGCTGACCTGCTTTGCTCATTAATTTCTCCTCTCTTTTCTTTTCCTCATTCCATCCCTTGGTAACCTTTGAAGGGACTCCAGGAAAGTTTGAAAATCACCATTCATTGGGGTCAAACTTGGAAAAACATATTATTAATCGCAAAAATAAAATGTCTTATATTGTTTCCACTTTTTTTCCAGAAAAATGAGACTTATTAAGAAACATAAATTGTAGTCTTTGTCAGTCATTAATTAGCTGCCGTCAACCCTCAAATCCCTGGTTTGAGCCATTTTCACATTGTTTATCTCCTTGTTTTTAGTAGACTTTATTTTTTAGAGCCGTTTTAGGTTCACAGAACAATTGAATGAAAGGTACAGAGATTTCCCATATACCACTGCTCCCTGCTCCCTGCCCAAAGCACAGCCTTTTCCATTTTCAACATCCCTGACCAGAGTGGTACATTTGTTACCATGGATGAACCTACACTGACGCATCATTGTCACCCAGAGTTCATAGCTTTCATTACTGTTGACTCTTGGTGTTAGGCATCCTTTAGGTTTGGGCAAATGTATAATGACATGCTCCCACCATTGTAGTATCATACAGACTAATTTTACTGCCTCAAAAATCTCTGCGTATTCATCCCTCTCTCCCCCCGGTCCCTGGCAACCACTGATCTTTCTGCTGTCTGCATAGTTTTGCCTTTTCCAGAATGTCATAGAGTTGGAATCCTACAGTACGTAGCCTTTTCAGGTTGTTCCCTTCATGTCTTTTCTTCACACTTTTTTAAAAACCTGTGCAGCCTAACAGCTAAATTGGATTATTTCAGAAAAAGAAAAAATTTCTTCAAAAATTGTCTACCTTTCTCAACAACCTAGAACTGTTTTTAAGACTTTCTTAAATCTTTGAATTTCAGAGCCAGAAATCAACCTTAGAGATTTACGGTCCAATTCTCTCATTCTATGATGCAGAAAGTGATTCAAAAAGGGCCGAACCCATCAGGTGGTGGTGTTTTTTTTTTTAACACGAAATGAACGAAGATCATTTATTATAAAACCATTGAAACTTTCCTTAAAAGCTCGAGTTTGCAATAACTTGAACGTGACAGAATTAAGAACAGAAGGGAAGGGTGTGACTAAGGGAGCCCCGCAGGCCGGCACACTTTGCACCACACTCCCTGCTGCCCAGAGTAACGAGTCCAGTGGGATCCCAGAAAGAGCCTCTTTATTTGCTTGAGTGACAGAGGTCAAGCCCGAAACTGTAGGTGGCCAAATACTGAGGGGTGGAAATGCTCTGGGTCTCTTAGTGGGGACTTGAATAACCACAGTGAGGTCCCTAATCGCCTAAGCTTTGCTTTCTCATAGGTACCAAGACTAGCTGGTACACACCGAGACTGACTGGGTTGTTAAAATACCACAGTACTTTTGTACCTGTTGGTAAACTGTCGCTAGCCTGAGGCCCCAAGTTCTCCCCACATCTCCCATTTCTGCCACCCCAGTCCCTTCCTGAAACACCTCTGACCCCTGCAACTCCCCACCACCCTGGCAGAGTAGGGACTTCCAGAACTGTGGACCCCACCATCCTTCCTGATCGGTTGGTGTCTGTGCCATATCGATGGTCAGTCATGTCGAATATCACCCCTGTATGTAGGTTCTGTAGACCTGCCTGCAACCTCGCTGCATGTTGCAGACCTAAGGGCGAACCGTGTGTTCAGTTGGCAGGAGCCACATACATGGATATCCACCAGGCTGGAGGAGGGATCAACTTCACGGTGGAGCGCACGCGCCTGGCCTCGGAGGAGGAGCTGTTCAGCTCCTTCCAGCAGCGGCTTGGGTGCATGATGAGGGCAGGGACAACACTGGTGGAGTGCAAGAGCGGATACGGCCTCAGCCTGGAGACGGAGATCAAGATGCTACGCGTGATTGAGCGCGCCCAGCGGGAGCTGGACATTGGCATCTCAGCCACTTACTGCGGGGCTCACTCGGTGCCAAAGTAACCTCAGCCGAAGGGACCGGGGTTTAACTCAGGGTACTGAGAATGCAGAAGGGCTCATGTGGTGCCTGAGTGGGGCTGCGTTCTCCAGGGAGTGAAGGTGCACCAGCACGTTAGCTCTTGCAGAGGGACCAGTAGAGCCTTTGGAAAGGTGTTCTGATTCCAACCTTCAGGCATCTCACACACATGGGTTTAGGAAGGCGGGCCCCACCAGACCCGTTCGTTTGCAAGTCCCTTAATAGTGAAGGAAGAGGAGATGTTCAAAACTCTTGGTTAACAAAAAGAAATTCCCCTGATAGGTCCTTTAAAATGACAGATATTAATTTAAATAGTTTCCCATGACAGTGAGCAAAAAGGCACTTCAGGAATTGAGTAACACCCCGTGGGAGGTAGATCAAATCTTGACGTCAAGATGACTTAGGGAGGTTTTTATTTTTGTTCATCTGTTTGCTTGTTTATCAGCAAACATTTTTGTTTTATTGCTGTAAATATTTTTTTCAGCTCTCCTCTTTATCTGGAAAGTTCCTCCTGTATGGATTTGCTGTAGAGAATTCTCTCCCCTTCTGCTTCTGCATCTCATCCATCCCGGAATTACTAGATCAGAAGGCCCGCAGTCCCAGAACCAAACGATCCAAAAGAAATCCAGGACTTGAAAATTCACAGGGCGTCTCCAAAGTCTTAGTGCAGTTTTAAGTTGTGATAACTAACTTAGATAATAAATGCTGCAGGCTTACAAAAATGGTTTAATCACATAAATAGGCCATTTAATTAAGTCATATTAATAAGTTAATTAAATCTTTTAAGATTAATCATTAAAAAAGTTTTACGTTTATTTAGTTCTGTGAACTTTGACAAAATTTTAATGTTAATATTTCATTTACCATCTTTATTCAAAGGAACTAAAAAAATTAACATTGAAATTATTATGAAAAATTTACAGAACTAAGTAGAAAAGAAATATAAATACTTAATATTTCCAATGATGTTTGTTGTATGTTTTTAGCATTTATACTTCCAAAATTATTATGGCTTGAAACTGCACTAAGACTTTTGGGATATCCTGTCTATTATAGTCTGTTTTTTTTTTTTTAGTAGGAAAGACAGTGTGACATGGCAGAAAAGTCTCATGCTTTGGAGGGACACCAGACCTGGGTTCGAGTCTAGCTTAGCTACTTCCAGCTGGGTGATTTTGAGTTAAGTTTTGATCACTTAACTTTTCTGAACATGAATTGCGTATCTGTAAACCAGCTAAATAAGACGCTTATCCTATATGGTTGTCTCGAGAATTAGAAACAGCATATATAAGTACGTGTCTCCTCAGAGCCCACCTCTATCTACCCACCCAGATGGTTTTTGCTGAGAGCCTTTTGTGTGCCAAACACAAGGCTGAAGTTTTACAGAAAATTTCTCCATCTGCCAGTGAGCCTCTGAGGTCTGATCTTGATCCCCGAAGATAAAGCCTGAGGCCCAGAGGATGCCAAATGACGTCTACATCATGTGTACAAAGTTATATGGCTTAGCAAGTGGCGCAGCTCTGTGTCTGACTTCAAAGCCCATACCTTTCTCATATATAACTACCCCAGAATCTTAGAAAGAATTTCAGGGCCTTCTACTATCTTCTTCCCCTATGTCTGATGAGACAGAAAGCCTTAGGCAGATGCCCCTAGAAACAGTGAGGAGGAAGAAAAAGGGTAATAGCTTGGCCCAGGTAAGGGGCTCACGGATTGTCAGGGAAGCATCCAGGATGTCCTCTACGTGTCCTTGGCAAGAAGATTCAGTTTTTCAGCCAGGCATTCCCAAAGGCAACCCAGATGTGCCAGAATGGATGAACCATCTGAGTCTCTGCCTATAGGGTCAGTGTATACAGAAGTCTTATCAATACCTCTGCTATGTAGGCTCATCCCGATTGCTAAGAGTCCTGAGTTATAGCTTTGATCTCTTTACCTTTCTGAGGCTCGGGGTCATTTACCTACAATTTCTCAGGTACTCCAAGTGCCAAAAAAACCCCTTTCTCCAATTAAAAAAAAAAAAAAAACTTGTCCACAGTAATCTCACTTTCTTCTTCCCTCAGAGGAAAAACTGCTACTGAAGCCGCTGATGACATCATCAATAACCACCTCCCAAAGCTGAAGGAACTTGGCAGAAATGGGGAAATACACGTTGACAATATAGATGTGTTCTGTGAGAAGGGCGTCTTTGATCTCGACTCCACCAGAAGGATTCTTCAAAGTGGGAAAGATATAGGGTTACAGATTAACTTCCATGGGGATGAACTCCACCCAATGAAGGCTGCTGAGGTATGGGTGACCTTTTGCTTTTCCTTTGTCAACACTCGTGCTGTGGAAAACTTAATGAGTTTGTTCAAAGGAAGGAGTAACCATCTGAAAAGATAGAGAATGGGGAAATTTGTTTGAAATATGTGCAGGTTGGTGTGGTTGAGCCTTGGAATCCCAGACTTTTTTGCTGATTATTTACTTTTATTATTTCCTCCTGGTGATACTAGTAGAAAAAAGAAGTACCTTTGTGATCTCATTTACTAAATTCACAACCTATTTTGATTGGCACACAAAGCCACCCCAGCTCAGTCTGTTAATTTCACATGTAGCTTCTAGGGTCTTTCTGTGGCAGCATCCAGAGGACTTTGAGTAGAGCATACCATTAATAGCCACAGGATGATTTTCAAATCTATGTGTCTTTTCCAGATTAATTTATTCATGCTTTCTACAAATATTTGAGTATCTGCTGTGTGCCAGGCACTGTTCTAGGCACTGAGAATTCAGCAGTAAGACGCACAAAATCCCTGCAGTTGGGGGTCTAGCTCTTTCCTCTAAGCCCTGGAGCTACATAAACAACTGCCCTTGGGGCATAAATACAGATAGTCTACATGTGTCTCAACCACCACACGTTCAATATGATCTCTTAATATCACGTCCAAATCTTGTCCTGTGTTTCCTGCCCCAGTGAATGATGTCATTATCCATCTGTTGCCTAAGTCGAGACCCTGGGTATCATTTTGACTCCTCCCTCCCCCTCACCTACTGCATTTCAGCCAACCAGCAAGCCATCCCAATTCTCCTCCTAAATATCTCTGGATCCACTTCACACTGCCCACTTCAGATCGCCGAGCTTGTGCTCGTGAGAGGTAGTTGGCAAGAAATCTTAATAATAGAGTGCTGTTTATTTTTGCAGGAAAAACCATTTGCTGGCACGTTATCGATTTGTTGTTGCTGTTGGTGAAACTTCTCTCTGTCTCTCTGCCCATTCTGTTTAGCTCGGGGCGGAACTGGGAGCCCAGGCAATCAGTCACCTGGAAGAAGTGAGTGATGAAGGCATTGCTGCCATGGCAGCGGCCAGGTGCTCTGCTGTCCTCCTGCCCACCACGGCCTACATGCTGAGGTGAGGTTGTTTCTCCCCCCAACATGAGAGCTGCAAGTATAAGCTGTGGAGACACAGACTTCCAAGATGCCCAAATATTCATCACCCTTACAAATCCCTTAAAAATGCAGATCAGGAAAACTTAGCTCATGGAAGATGCTAATACTGGTATGATATTTGTAATGAATTACCCCGAGGAAGGAGCTTAGACCCAAATTGTGTTTGAGTGGTGGGATTACTGGGGAGAGTGGCGCTTTCTTTTTCTTTCTTCCTCATTTTTGGAATTTTCCAATTAAAAATCAATATGCATTACTTTTATAATTAGAAAATAGTGATGTAGGCTTTATACTTTAAAAAACACGCATAAGGTATTAGGGATATTTCACAGTGTTCTGAATCTGAATGAGCTGCTTTCTAAGAGGATACAAGTGGGGACCATAATCCTCATAAATCCTGGGAGTGGGAGGAAAGAGGAGATGTCTAAGTATATTTTGTGACATCTCCCTGGGGCTTTGGCTGTGTGCCCTCAATGGATTGAGTCCATGTAGTCCATCTTTTATCATTGCCGTTGCTCCAGTTCAAATATGAGACCTGAGGTCTCCTGACTCATTGAACCACTTCCATGACAGCCACCGAATTTGTGGTCAGAAGGTCCAGCATTCAAGAGGCAGTTGATTTCCTCTTAGGACTGGGTGCTTTCTCTGTGGTTGTGATACATGGTTTTTTGTGGGGAGGGGCGTGGTTCCGCAGTTATGGCCTTAGGACAGTGGTTCTCAAACTTGGAGTGATTTTGCTCCTCAGGGGATATTTGACAGTATCTGGAGACATTTTTGGTTGTCACAACTAGGGGGTGTCACTGGCATCTCGTGGGTAGAGGCCAGAGATGATGCTAAACATCCTACAGTGCACGGAAAAACCTTCTACAACAAAGAATCATCCAGTCCAAGACATTAATTGTGCTGCGATTGAGAAACTCTGCCTGAGGGATTGGAAAAACAAGTTCAAGTAACTTTGATAAGGGAGAAGAAAGGAATATTGCAGTGCTTTTTTCAAATTTATTATGATTTTATATACATATATATATAAAATATTATACATTTCTCTTATTACTGTTCTCTTAAAGAGTAGACATAATGTAGGTTACCGTCAGGAAAGATCCATCAATAACTATTCTCAGTATGATCAGCTGCTTTTCTTGGAAATCTCAGTAGTCATCAGAGTCATCAATCAAGACTTAATCTGGTTAGTTTTCCACCACCCAAGGAATAAGTTTTTACAAAAGAAAAGGATTCCTTTAACTCACCTTGAATCTCTTAAGGCAGAGCAAATATCTGAGACTTGTGGTGCTGGAGGGCAGTTCAGCATTAAAAGTCTGCACTTTGTCCCTATGCCAGTGGCAGCTGCCACATGCCGTCACCACAAGATGGGTTTAACATCCTGTTTGGATGACAGGGGCAACCATAGAGAAAGCCACGCTCTTCTCTGGCTTCTCTGTTTCTGTATTTCTCTGATCTCTCCATCAGGAGGAGCTGCAGGTTTCCCGCTGCGCCCTGAACTCTCTTGACTCTCATTTCCAGAATAACCATTGCCTTATGCCACTCAAGGGCTTCTTTTAATCATTATTTTATGCATCTTTGTGTATAATATTTAAATCTATTCAGGACACATTCACCTTAGTTTATCTGGAGCCCCCTTTATAATTTTATTTCTTTGTATATACATACATATATTTTTCCTCCTTAAGTAGTTCGGGAAAGGGAGGGGAGGCCATCAGAGTGAGCAGCAGGGAAATTTTAACGTCTACCCTTTCCTCACTCTGTATCACTGCTTCACCCACCTCTCTCACGCATTGTCCTAGCAGAGAAACACTATTTTAACTGGTCCTGGAAACTGCCTGTCATAGACTGGGAATGCTTCAAGGGCAAGTGTCACCTCTGTACCCCCAATCCTTGATTAATTTCTGTATTCAACATGCGTGTTGGGGGGCCACTACTTGTCAGGCACTGTTCTAGGCACTGTGGATCCAGCCACAAGTAAAACAGAGTCTTGTCCTCAAGGAGCTTACATTCTAATGGGGATGTGCAAACCGACCAACGAACACAGAAAATGTCAGGTGATGCTTGGTGCCGTGAAAACAATCCAGGTGAGGCGAGAGGATAGAGAGTGTTTGAGGGGAGGGTGCTGTGTTTTTAGGGTGGTCAGGGAAGGCTTTTGGAGGCGGGGACATTTGGGCAGAGACCTCCAGGAAGTGAGGGAGCAAGCCATATCTGGGGGAAGGAGCCAGGATAACTAGAAGAGTGTTCTGAGTGGATGGATGGTGAGTGCAGTGGTAGAAATGCACTGAGAGTGTTTGATGAGCAATAAGAGTGAGGCCAGAGAGGCACGAGCCAGGCAGGGAGAGATAGGAGACGAGGCCAGAAAGAGGGGCAGTTCTTGAAGGGCTGAGTTCATGGTGCAGACAGGAAGCCCATGGGAAGCCACTGAGAGTGGTTAAAAGCACGGCGACATGATCTAACTTATTTTTCTAAAAAAATCCCTCTGGCTGCTAGGAAGAGAATATATTTTAAGGGGCTTGAGGGTAGAAGCAGGAAAGCCAGTTAGGATGGTCTTAACAAATATCCTAGCAAGCAATGATGGTGACTTGGATCCAAGGTGGTAGCAGAGGGATATAAAAATGAGTTGGATTCTGGATATAGTTTTAAGGGGGAGCCAACAAGATTTTCTGATGGGTTGGATGTGGACTGTGAAAAATGACTCAAGGATGACTCTGAGGCTTTAGTACCTGGCACAGAGTTTTCACTAATGGGATGGTTTTAGAATGACTGGCTGAATTAATGACCAGGCAAGTTTTATTGCTCTCCATGTGTTAGATACCATATGCTTTTCATTGAGGCTGCCAAGAAGTCCCTGTATTTTGGGGAGAAAATAAAACTGAAGTGCAATGAAGACACAATAATAAAAAATTAAAGAATTCCTTTAACAAAACATAATCAGCTATTAATACCAGGCACTGTACTGGTACTAGAGACACAATGGTGAATAAGACACACATGGTCCTTCACAGAATTTGCAGTCTAAGCATATGAAACATGATAAATGAATAGACAGTAAGACCTATAGAGGTATTGAAAAGGATAATCACTTCTGGCTGAGTGACCAGGGAAAGTGAGCACGGGTGGGTGAGATGTGAGCTGGGCCTGGGAATATGAGTGCATTTCAGGGAGGGGTGGATATTCTAGGCAAAGAGAATGGCAGACTCAGAAATGTACAAATAGAAAACCCCAGTGGTTCGAGTGCAGTATTGGGTAGGGCAGGAATGAGAAAGGAGGCCCTGAAAGAAGTGTGGGCTCAGTTTGTGGGGAGCCTCGAATGCCAAACTTAGGTGGACTTTGTATAAAACATAAATAGAACCTATTCTGAGCACAGCTATAAAGTTATTCTATTCTTTGCCATATTTAGTACACTCCTAGACTATAACAGTATCATTCATTCATTCAATCAAAAATATTAATTAGCCAGAGACAGGACTGGGTGCTGGGACAAATTATAAGAAAAAGAAATAATCCTTTCAGTGATCCTTAGCCCCTGCTGGACTTGCCAGCAGAGGGGCGGGTATAATAGTCTCAATACTTTACAACCAACCGATCAGTCAAATTGAACTTAAGGCTAGAGTAGGGTCTCAAAGGGGGGATCAGGGTTACCCTCAGGGGCTTTTTTAAAAGACAGCTCCTGGGCAGTACAGGTTCATAATGGCTGAGTACCAGTCCACTATCATGGTCATGAAACAAGAGCTATTGTTTCTAAAATGGAGGGGTGTGGGGTGCTGGGGAAGCCAGAGGAAATGAGGGCCAACAAGGTGACTGGGAAGGCTTTCCAGCGGAGGTCTCTCCTTGACCAAACTTTATTCAGGCTCCTCTGAGCCCCTCTCTCCACTAAGCCTCAATCTTGCCTATAAACCTACAGGCTCTTAGCACAAATGATTTTATTCACCCACCTTCCCCAACATTATGAGACTTGAACAAACACTGGCATAGTTTCTAACAGCTCCAGGATGCCTCCCTAGAATGAGCCCAGGCCCCCTTAGAATACCTGTCTGAGAAAGCCCAACCTGCCAGGAAAATTAACTGTTTGTTCCAGTAAAACTTGGTGATAGGCAGATAGGCCTCTGAGCTTCCTCTTAGAGCAGTTACTTTAAAAAGCTTACAAGGAGGTCAGGGAGATACCCAATCCAGGAAGGAGCACAAATATTTTACGTCTTAGTTTCTTGGGCCTTCAGAAATTTAAAGGACCTATAATAATGTCTGAGACTCCCTCTCCCCCACAAAAAAAGGAGAGGGAGAGAGATGAACAAAAAAATTGCAAAATGTTAATTTAAAAAGCATTATTTAAACCCCATTGTTTATATTTGGGAGTCAAAAAAAGTTTATTACATTTGAAAACAATTTTAAGTTTTCTTCCTTTGCAAGAATCTCTGAATATATATAAAGATTGTCATGATAATCCCAAATTTAAAAAGTAGGCCATAGCCAAGTGATTTCAAAAGCAGGATGATAGAAATCAGGAGTCCTGGGGTTCTGCTGGACGCCACCACTACTCACTTAATCTTGAGTTTCTGTTTCTTCTTCCAGAACACGAAAGGGTTGGATATCTTTAAGTCTGCTTCAACTCTGAACATCTGTTCTTCAAAAGTTCCACTTCTAGAGACTGACATCATTTTTTTCCCTCTCCTTAGACTGAAGCAACCTCGAGCCAGGAAAATGTTAGATGAAGGGGTAATAGTCGCTCTGGGCAGCGATTTCAACCCTAATGCATATTGTTTTTCAATGGTAATTATTTTTAATGTGCCTTTCATAGTCTATGAAACTTCTACCAAGCATATAAATAACTTAAAAGTATTTCACTAACTGTTAAAATGTTTCAAAGATCTGAAAAGATTTTCCTGTGAAACAAGAAAAGAGTGTTGACAGCAGTGTAATTGGATATTTCTGTGCCACTTGAATGCCTCCAGGCTGAGAGACAAGAGAGAAGGTTCTATTGATACTATGCTTTGATGCAGCCTTTGGGCATTGTGGTTTTATAGTAACCTGTTTCCCCTCTCAGAATTGCATAAGCTCAAGGAAGTTTAGTAAGTTTTAGTAAGTAAATGTGGAGGTGAGCTTCATCGTACACAGTAAGTGGCCTTGAAAAGTAATAAATAAATATTAAATACATACAGAGGGTGGGTGGGTAAGTAATCTCTATAATAAATGAATCTTTCCCAAAGCATAAGAATCTTTATGTGTAAATGTAAATTTAACTTTTCTCATACTAATTTAGCCAGCTCCACTTATACATTTAACTATCATTATTTGTTGTGCTGTGTTGAGAAATGTCCTAGGTGGCACCTGCCGCTTTGTTGCTTTTCTCCAATGCTTTTCTTTTCCCATCTTAGCCGATGGTCATGCATCTGGCCTGTGTGAACATGAGAATGTCCATGCCCGAGGCCTTGGCCGCTGCCACCATCAATGCCGCTTATGCCCTGGGAAAATCTCACACTCATGGATCTTTGGAAGTAGGCAAACAGGGAGATCTCATTATCATCAATTCATCCAGGTGAGTGTTCTCCCAACTGAGCCATTTTATTGTATGCCCACTGTAATATGGAGACTTGGTTTAAATCCCTTTTCCACTGATTATTAGTGTCAGGCTCTGTATAAGCTCAGCAGCTACACAGTCTTCTCAGTGTCACCCCTTTCTAGGCAAAAAGTCTCCCTCCAGGTCCTAAACTGCAGGGTAGACCAACTTTTCTGGTCTCTTCATCCATCTTATATCTTTCATAGATCTCCAGGTTTCTGCTCTGTTTACCTGGACTTTGGACTTGTGCCCTCTGGCCTGTGTTTGTTTTTCTTCTTGAGTTCTGACCTTTTCTGCTTGTGTTGGGCCACGCAGGTCCCAACTCTGGCTTGTCATCCTGGTTCTGATTCATTACCTCTCTGACTTCTCATTCCTGTTGGATCCCAAAAGCCTTGCTTCAGTTTTCCTGCCTCTTGTTTTGTATTACTCACTCACAGCCTGCTGCCTCCTGGGCCTCCAGTGTAACAAGTTGAGTTTTATTGTTCTAAATCTTAAAGTTGTGAATCCTACGGTGTCTGGACCCTAGCAAGCCTCTGCCAGGCCTTGGACCTCATGTTCAACAGAAGAGAGTGGCTCCATAATTCTACTCTCAAGGGTCATAAGCCATCGTCTCTATCGAAAGTGATGCTGATGTTACCATTCATGCATCATTTAACTGAAGCAAATTTTTTTTTTTACTGTCCCAATAACACTTTATTTATGGACATTGAAATTTGAATTTTATATAATTTTTATGTCACAGAATATTATTGTCTTTGTTTTTCATTTTAAGTCATAATTTAGAAAACCCCAAACAAAACTATCTTAGCTCAAAAACAATAAAAAGCAAGCATCAGGCCAGATTTGGCCCACAGACCACAGTTTGCCAACTGCTAGTCCAGAACAGTGGTTCTCAAAGTGCAGTCCCAGCAGCAAGGGCATCCTCTGAGAATTTGCTGGAAATGCAAATTCTCAGGCCTCTTGGACAGTCTACCAAACCAGAAACTCCAGGAGTGGGCCTAGCATCTCTGTCTTAAAAAGTCTTCTAGGGCTTCCCTGGTGGTGCAGTGGTTGAGAGTCTGCCTGCCGATGCAGGGGACACTGGTTCGTGCCCTGGTCCGGGAGGATCCCACATGCCGCGGAGCGGCTGGGCCCGTGAGCCATGGTCGCTGAGCCTGCGCGTCTGGAGCCTGTGCTCTGCAACGGGAGAGGCCACAACAGTGAGAGGCCCGCGTACCCTGAGGGCCAAAAAAAAAAAATTCTTCTAGGTGAGAAAGATACATGCTAAAGTTTGAGAAGCACTCATCTAGAGTCATTGTTCTAATGTGAATCAAATATTTTAAGATCAAATACTTAATATCATTAAACAATATTGGATTTATCATAGACTAATTATCATAGTACTCTACCATTTTTTATAAAGCCCAAATATTAACTACTAAGTGTAAAAAAATTTTTAGAGAATGTATTTTGAAATTAGCATTTATTGACAGAGTGATAATTTTGACTTGTATCCGTTTATGTCTGATTTCTTTCTAGATGGGAGCATTTGATTTACCAGTTTGGAGGCCATCACGAATTAATTGATTATGTTATAGCTAAAGGAAAAGTCATCTATAAAAAATGATTGATCTGTAAGGAAAGAGCACACTGTTCTGTTTAAGTCAATACAGTTATATTAAAAGTTAAAATACCTTAGTAGTTTACCAGAATGATGTCACCTAAATCTATTTCTGTATTTTGTTTATCCACTTGAAAAACCCAGGGGATTCACTTATTTTAACATGTGCACCTGGACGTATAAGCAAGTAAACCATTTGTGATGATAATCTCAAAGGATTAAATTACTTCACAAAGATTTTCTATAAATATTCTGCAGATTAGTATGATGGAGTATCACAGAAATGCCTTTGTGGGGAAATGCAGATCGGCAAATAGGTAGACATGGCTTAAAATTCCCATTTTGTTTCTACTTTTCAAATTTCAATTCTTAAACTATATTTACTGAAAATTGCGGGGGGGAGTGGGAAATCCAAGTCAAATGCTACAAACTAAGCTAAAATGTAGCCATCTGTAATAAGCAAATAGTTTTTCTATTTCTGTTTTCTATTTCTATTTTTCTATCTTCAAATAGTTTTTCTAGATGCTCTTCGAATGCATTAGGGTCCTCTGAGGGAGGGTGTTCTTCTGTTTTCTTCTCAACCCTTGCAGTAGAGCTTCACAGCAGAGCTCAAGACTTGTCATTTTGTACACAGGTACAGGGACCTTCTTGTAATGGATGCATTTTGACCAAATCCAATAATGTAATTTTTAAAAAAGTTTTAAAGTTTTTGATTCTTCACATTACAAATGTATAAAAAAATCTATAGCTCTCAATAAATATTTGCTGTCACTATTGTTGTTGTTTACAGCCCTGGAAGCCAGTCAGTGGTGTTGTCTATTAGAACCTTTTAGGAAATGAACAAATTACAGAAGAAAGTAGATTACATAAAGAAAAAGTGGATGATTATATACACGAGTGTTTCTAAAGCCATGTGTTTACTTGAAATGTTTTTAAACGCTTTGATCATTCTTAAAATCACAACTGCATGCTAAAACTTCGTCCTATTTATGAAGAAATGACTAGAGAAGTAAACATTAAGAACCCAAATTATCACCTATTTCAAGTTAGTAGAGCCTGAACCAATGAGGCTTTACTGTATTCAACATAGATCAACTCAAGATACCCCTTGTCAGAAGGTTAAGGGTAACAGTGCACATCACCATCACGAGCTAGTAGCGTGGGGTACCTGGAGCTCTGCCCTTCACATGCTTGGCGAAGAAGCCGTGAGGGGGTCTGGAAAGCATGAGTTGCTGTGGGAGACGCCTCCCCTAGGACCGGTTTCCCAGTCGATGGTGGGAGTTTGGGATGCAGGAGGTACATATAAAGGCCAAAAGTAAAGATTAGGTCTGTCCTGGAACCCAAGCCACGGAGAAGTATATCCTTATAACTACAGAATAAAAAGGTGAAGCACTTCCTATTTTCTTTCTAGGAGATATTCACTCTACACAAGTAGTGTTCATGTCTTTTTTGAATGAAAGCAGAAGATACCCACCTGGAACTGCCTTAGTCCTCCCAGGGCAGTGTCCTGTAAGCTCTTGCAACTCATAGGAGCTGGCTCGAAATGCAGAACTTCAGTTCTACTCCAGACCTGCTGAAACAGAATCTGGTCTTAAGAAGCCGACAGGTATTTGTATGCCCGTTAGGTCTGAGAAGGGCTGTGGTCTAGACCCTAGCCACGTGAACTTTCACACTGTGCCTCAAAATCGCCATTTGTTTTTGCTGCTCCAGGCCTTGCAGCACTGTTCCCTCTGCCTGGAGTGCTTGCCCTCTCTTCTCAAAGTGGGAAATCAGAGCTAGTCACTGCCCCCCACACCAAGCTCCCATCCCTCTATGATAGCCTCTATAGCATTGCAATCAAACTGTCTTTCCCTTTAGATTGTGTGTTAGTAGAGGGCAGGGGCCTGGTCATGTCCCCAGGATCTAGTGTAGTGACTGGTTCATAGTAGGCGATCAGTGAATGAATTAATGAATGGCTGCACAAGCATACAGACGGTCCTAGTGAAAACTGCTTATTAAAACACACTCAGCAGGCCAACCCAGGAATGCAGTGTTAAGGAAAATACTTGTTATGTATATTGGAAAAAGCATATGAATTCCTGAATATAATGGATGATGCTTATGGGGGAGTAAAGTGGAAAAGTGAAACCCAGCAAGAAACAATTCCATGGCTGGGTGGAAAGGGGCATGGCCATCCTCAGCGTGAGAGGTTGGAAAGATTTTGATGTGAGGGAAAGGCTCCGGAGATGGAGCATCATGGGGTGTTCAGAAGGGGGCTGCCTGAGTCTTCCTAGAGTGGAGGGTTCAGTGGGGGCGGGGACTACAAGGTCAGATCAACTCAGGTTGGATCTTACTTGCTGCGCGTGGGCTTTCTCTAGTTGCGGCGAGCGGGGACTACTCTTTGTTGTGGTGCACGGGCTTCTCATTGCGGTGGCTTCTCTTGTTGCGGATCACAGGCTGTAGGCATGCAGGCTTCAGTAGTTGTGGCTCGCAGGCTCCAGAGCACAGGCTCTGTAGTTGTGGCGCACGGATTTAGTTGCTCTGCGGCACGTGGGATCTTCCTAGACCAGGGCTCGAACCCGTGTCCCCTGTACTGGCAGGCGGATTCTTAACCACTGCGCCACCAGGGAAGTCCCAGAACTTCATTCTTAAAGTCAGGGGAAGCCACTGCAAGTTTCTGAACAGGTTAGGCCCAGGACAAGAGTGTTGTGGTAGAAAGATTAATCTGGTTTTAGTGAACAGAGTAGGCACTCAGGTATGTGCTGTGTGAGTGGACTCTGGCAAGACACCTTAACCAAGTCCTTTGGTGGAGACAGTAGGAGGGATCAGGTGCTAGAAATCTGGGTGGAAAGCTCTGGAAATGGCACAGTGAGATGTGAACGCACTGACTAAAATTGGTTTGAAAAATAAGGAAGTTCCTCTATGACATACATCACAGCAAGACCCTTTTTGACCTGCCTCCTAGAGAAATGGAAACAAAGACAAACAAATGGGACCTAATAAACTTAAAAGCTTTTGCACAGCAAAGGAAAACATAAACAAGACGAAAAGACAGAATCGGAGAAAATATTTGCAAACGAAGCAACTGACAAAGGATTAGTCTCCAGGGCTTCCCTGGTGGTGCAGCGGTTGAGAGTCCGCCTGCCGATGCAGGGGACACGGGTTCGTGCCCCAGTCCGGGAAGATCCCACATGCCGCGGAGCGGCTGGTCCCGTGAGCCATGGCTGCTGAGCCTGCGCGTCCGGAGCCTGTGCTCCGCAATGGGAGAGGCCACAACAGTGAGAAGCCCGCGTACCCAAAAAACAAAAACAAACAAACAAAAAAAGGATTAGTCTCCACAATTTACAAGCAGCTCATGCAGCTCAATATCAAAAAAACAAACAACCCAATCCAAAAATGGTCAGAAGACCTAAATAGACATTTCTCCAAAGACGATATACAGATTGCCAACAAACACATGAAAGGATGCTCAACATCACTAATCATTAGAGAAATGCAAATCAGAACTATAATGAGGTATCACCTCACACGGTCAGAATGGCCATCATCAAAAATTCTACAAACAATAAATGCTGGAAAGGGTGTGGAGAAAAGGGAACCCTCTTGCACTGTTGGTAGGAATGGAAACTGATACAGCCACTATGGAGAACAGTATGGAGGTTCCTTAAGAAACTAAACATAGAACTACCTTATGACCCAGCAATCCCACTACTGGGTTTATACCCTGAGAAAACCATAATTCAAAAAGAGTCATGTACCACAATGTTCATTGCAGCTCTATTTACAATAGCCAGGACATGGAAGCAACCTAAATGTCCATCGACAGATGAATGGATAAAGAAGATGTGGCACATATATACAATGGAATATCACAGCCATAAAACGGAACGAAACTGAGTTATTTGTACTGAGGTGGATGGACCTAGAGTCTGTCATACAGAGTGAAGTAAGTCAGAAAGAGAAAGACAAATACTGTATGCTAACACATATATATAGAATCTAAAAAAAAAAGATGGTTCTGAAGAACCTAGGGGCAGGACAGGAATAAAGACTCAGATGTAGAGAATGGACTTGAGGACATGGGGAGGGGGAAGGGTAAGCTGGGATGAAGTGAGAGAGTGGCATGGACATATACACACTACCAAATGTAAAATAGATAGCTAGTGGGAAGCAGCTGCATAGCACAGGGAGATCAGCTCGGTGCTTTGCGACCACCTAGAGGGGTGGGATAGGGAGGGTGAGAGGGAGATGCAAGAGGGAGGGGATATGAGGATATATGTATACATATAGCTGATTCACTTTGTTGTACAGCAGAAACTAATACACCATTGTAAAGCAATTATACTCCAATAAAGATATTAAAAAAAAAATAAGGAAGTTCATTAGCTCCCCCTCGGAATTTCACAGGAAGGACAGGCTTCGGGAGTGGTTTACGCAGCCACTCTGTGATCCTGAAGACCCACATCCCTTCCCTCCCTCTGCTCTGTCCTCCAGTGTTGGCGGCGCCCCAAGGCCAGGTCCCCCCAGGTGTGGCTGACTCGCAGCAGTCAGAGGGGCTTTGTGCCTTCTCACTGGGGTCAAGCAGGAGAGGGAGAAAGCCTGGCTGTCACGGCTCTCAGGAGAGAAAGCGTTTTCTCAAGCCTGCAGTAAAAGTCTTCTGTCTCACTGGCCCAAATTGCAACCTCCGCTGTCTCTTGAACTAATCACTCAGTAAAGGGAATGGGACCCCCTTGAGACGAACCAGGCCTGTGCCCTGAGCTGAAATGAATTTCCTCCAACTCTTTTTGTGGTTTTGTTTTTTGGTATAATTTCAGTGTTTCCATCTAATAAGTTAATACCTTCAACCAAAGTAAACCCCCAAATGCAGAATGATCATGCTATTCATGAGATAATTAGAAGGTTTAATAAAAAAGCTAATAATCCAGGGACCAGATTCAGAAAGGAGACACAAGTTTAAAGTAGTAATGAAAAGTAGCTTCCTGGGAAGTTTTCAGGTTATGTGTAGAATTTCATGCATGCGGCAGACTGTGACAGCTACAGCCCCCAAACCACACGCCCACGCCCTTGTGTGTTACTCTCCCAAACTGACTTGGGCTTGATGCGTGACTTGCTTCGGCCAACAGGACATTAGCAAATGTGGCACAAAAGAAGCTTGAAAATCCCTTGCACTTTGGGGTTTGCTCTGTGGCTGCCCCGAGAGAACAGGTGAAGAAGCCCAGGTGAGCTCACTGGGGCAGAAATCATGATGCCTCCAGCTCTTCTGGGCTGCTCAATGGGGAAGAGAGAGAATGTATACCGAATCAATCACATTTTCTAAAGACACTTTGTACCGTGTGAACATTCACTGACGAAATCTTTCAGAAATGTAATTAACTGCAGTTAGAATAACCTTTCCCTGACAAAGTGTTAAACTTTGTTATAAAAATCTAAGAATACAGCAATGACATAAGACAATTGAGACTTAGTTTATTCCACATTTACCTTGAAACTCCCTTGATGGCATAGTACAGAGCTGTATAGAAAATGACAGAGGGCCCCAGAGGACTGCGCGGGCTTGTGGGAAACCAACCCGCCCCATACCAGTGACGAACAGCCATCAAACCACTGGGTTTACTGGCTCCACTGCCGCTCGTGGATAAGAATGAATAAACTTCATTTGTGTGTTTACATTTCAGCAAAGAACAGCATCAAGAACCACCTTTTGGCAAACAGGTTCCTCAGCACATTTTGCTTCACTGAATTTTGGTTTGCACTCCTGTCTCTACCTTTCCTGTGGACAGGCTGCAACCTAAGAGAAGACTCCACTGTGAAAAGGCTGTAATCAGGTAGGCAAGCTGGCAAGTGTGCCTGTCCTTTCCTTGACCAGCTGCAGTTGTTAGAGCCATGGTCTCACATTCCTGCACTTGGAAAGCGCCTTGCTCATGTTTGCACAGAAGGGTGCAAAGTCACAGCTTCGGGAAGCCAAGAAGTCATGTGACCCATCCTTCATCGGGACAATTACACTTAAGCCTTTCCAGGAGGTTCTTTATCTTCTTTGGGGGGAGGGGAGGGAACAGATTGGGTAACATCCTAGGGCGCATCTGACCTTTGTCAACGGGGCCTTGTTTTAATGATTACCATTATAGAGAGGGGGTTGGTTCACTTCTGAACATCAGATTCCTTAGCTGTGAAATGAGGAGGCGTCTTAAGCTGGGTTATTACAAGAATGTGAATAGAGTACTAACACATGGTAAAGTAGCAATAACACTAACCTCCTACTCCAGTTTAAGCATCTGAATCCTTTTTCTGATATGTGTAGTGACATCTGATAAATATGAAATGCACAATTCACTGAGAACCACTCCAACAGCAATCTTTATATTCATTCCTTAACTCCTTTACACAGAATCTCTTGTTGACCTATTGACTATTCTTTACTATGATTCAATGAATAAAAGAAAAAGCAGCTTAAGAACTAATTATGTCTTAAAAAGTATTGTTTACAAAGACATATTAAGGAACATTCATCATAGCATGGCACAGTACAATCAGCCAAAGTTAACTAGTGGAGAGTTTGACAAAACAAAACAAACAAACCCAAAACAAAAAAAAAGATTCACAAAAGTCTAATGTTTTTGGAAAACAATGCCATCAATCTGTCTCAAGATTTGAGTTCATCTAATATTGAGTCAAAGGTCCATGCAGTTGTGGTTAGTCTTCTCACCCTTAGAGTGAGTGGCCTGTAGATTTCGTTAAGAAACAAGAAAACTCCTATAATCTGGAAACACCAGCTGCATCTGTAACCAGTGCTAGATTTAGTAAATGTAATACTGTCACCAGCCTAACCAGAGCAGGTATTAGAACTGAATTATATAATTGATTGATCCACCTGAGAAAGTTCTCAGGTCTCTCCTTCAGCATAATACTGTTTGCTGTTAAACTAAGTACCATCTGATCTGCTAATTCGTGACAAAAAGCATTAAAGATCCCCAGACTCTGGGATTTTGGTCGATTTCTTGTGCAGAAATTCCAATGAAAATGCTGTTGGAGAAACAGGTCTTGATTCCGGAATGTGCTCCGTTCTGTATTTTTCGATGTATGGCGCAGCTACTCCCCAAACCTGAAATGCAAGGACAAAACAAAGTCAAAGTGTTGACCACATTGTTTTCACATGCCATTAAACATCAACTTCATGTGAAGTCAAAACATTATCTCTAACTGACTAGATAACACAGCAGCTGTTTGCTTGCTTTTATTATAAGCCATTTGACACATGATCTGTCAATGAGTCTTTGGTTGCTTTAACAGCTTTTAAAATACAAAGTCCAAAATGTTTCTAAAGTTACCATGAAGGTTTTCAGCTGCTTACTCTTCTAAAGCAAAACAAGCCAGGAAACAAACAAAACCCAGCGAATTCAGTGTGGATGGAATTAAGGAAAGTCACTCAAGGATGGTACTGTGCGTTTTCTAAGGCAAGCCTTAAATGATAAGAGGCAGTGGATTCACTCTTTGCTCTCTTTCCATGCCACATGCCCTCTGTTCTTTGGACCCTTGCTACTCAGAACATGGCCCCTGGACCAGCAGCATCAGCATCGCTTGGGACAAGTCAGAATGTCAGCCCCACTGCAGACCTACTGAATCCGAACCTGCACTTTAACAAGATCCCCTAGAAATTCACGTGCACTTTTCAGTTTGAAAAGCACTGTTTCACAGCCTTGTTTAGTGTTTACCTCTACCCACCAACCTATTTCCTTTCAAGCATAACATCTCTCAAACTAAAGTCTGGCTTTTCGTTTATATTATAGCTGCTTTTTATCTGGTTGCCGCTGACAGGGAAGGAGCATTTCCTATTCTTTTGTATTACCTTAGAAAATGTATTCTTTCAAAAGCTAACCTCCTTGAAAAGATATCTGCACCCCCAGGTTCACTGCACTATTTACAATAGCCAAGGCACGGAAGAAACCTAAGTGTCCATCAATGGATGAATGATACAGAAATTGTGAGATACACACACACACACACACACACACACACAGGAATTTTATTCAGCCCTGAAAAAAGAAGGCACTCTTGCCATTTGCAACAACATGGATGGATCTTGAGGGCATCATGTTAAGTGAAATAAGTCAGACAAAGAAAGACAAATATCGTACGATCTCACTTACATGTGGAATCTACAAAAAAAAAAAAAATGAGCTCATAGATGCAGAGAACAGATCGGTGGTTGCCAGAGGCAGGGGTTTGGGGGAGTGGGTGGAGGGGGTCTGAAGGTACAAAATTCCACTTATAAAGTAAACAACTCCTGGAGGTGTCATGTACGGCTTGGTGACTATAGTTAATAATACTGCACTGTATA
This sequence comes from Hyperoodon ampullatus, assembly GCF_949752795.1. Classification (NCBI taxonomy): domain Eukaryota; kingdom Metazoa; phylum Chordata; class Mammalia; order Artiodactyla; family Ziphiidae; genus Hyperoodon; species Hyperoodon ampullatus. The sequence goes on from NC_136924.1 coordinate 20,310,232, forward strand.
CTTGAAAGTTGCTAAGAGAATAGATCTTAAAAGTTCTTACCACGAGAAGAAAATGGTAACTGTGTGTGGTAGTGCATGGTAACTAGACGTACTGTGGTGACCATTTTGCAATATATGCAAATGTCAAATCATTATATTGCAAACAAATATAATGATATATGTCAATCCTATTTCAATTTTAAAAAAGGCTGAGCTCTCACACACCTCTCTTCTAGCACCAAAGTTGGCAGCAAGCAAGGGAATTCCCCTCAAAGGGTATAGGGAACACTTAGAAATGACAGGGGTGAAGGTCAAAGGAAAAAAATTTTTCCCCAAGAGCAGCGCAGTGGTTCTAGGGGAAAGTCAAGCAATTCTAGGGAACATGATACCTACAAATGAAAGGCTTAAAGAACTTTAAAACTATATTTTAAAAATGAGTCCGCATTCTAGGCATCTGTCCCTATCAGACGCGTCTGCAGTCAATGTAGCCAGAGGGAAGAAGCAATAAAGAGACCCTGTATCTCACCCAGTGTGATGGGGAAGGACACACCAGTGCACTAGACACATCCAGATCCCTTTGAATAAAAACTCGGGAAATTTGTTTTCTCTTCAGGTCTATGCAGTCACTGAACCAGGTGGTGGTGGTGGCGATAGCATTACAGAAGGAGAATGTATTTTTAATAAGAGAGAACCTTCTTGATGGGGAGGGATCCATGAACCTTTTATCTCATTTTCTTCCCACAAATACTTGTCCCCAAATTCCATTTAAAATTCATTCCAGCTTCTAATCCTTAGATAGTCCATGTTTGGGTGCAACATGGGACACTTAAGAGTGTATCAAATAGTTTCTTAGTGACCCTGAAAGTTGCATGAGTACCTTTTGGTTCACTTCCAAGGAACAGCCAGGAAGCAAAAGAATATGAATGTTTTTCCACTCTCCACTCCCACTTTGCTTTCCCATAACGACCCCAAACTAAGAACTAAGCCAAGTAGCCAATTTACCTTCTGCTCTATGAGCAGTCTGTGCGCTGCCTCAATGTCTGGGGCCATGAAGCGATCTTTTATCCAGGGCCTGCAGAGACAGCACATCAAACCATGAGCCAACGTTAACTGCTGCCAGGGTTCAAAGTTCTAAAACAGTGTCACTTTCCAGGAATCTGTTTTGACTTTACCTTACAACTGAGCGCACCAGGTCATAGACCTTCTCCAGTGGAGTGGTAGTTTTCAAAGGGCGTAGAAACTCTATCCCTTGGCAGGCTGCAAGAAGCTCGATGGCCAGCACTGAAACAAGGAAGGACGAGGGGACGGCTGATTAGAGTCTGACTTCATGCTTGAGGGATATAAATCCCATGCAAGCTGACGGCCATCGCCAGCCAACTAACAGATGGTTGGTTCTCCCAGTCTATGGGGAGAATGAAGATCCCTTGGTATTTGGTTACCATCTTAAATGTGCTTTTCTAACCCCTTGGCTGCATCTTTAATGGTGAGAAGGGGAGGACTATCCAGGTAAATCAGCTTTCCCCTTCTGCCCTCAGCTGATCAAGATGGATGACCTGTTTCCTATTTCCACCTTCGGGTAAATTTTAATTTGTTTTCAGTCTTGCTGTTCCCTATGGCCTGAAATACCTGGCAGATAGACTTTCATCAAAGGATTGAAGGAGCCAGTGAATGAGCAGATGAGTCTTTGGTTGCCCTGGAACTAATTCTCCAATGTCTGTTTCAAACCTTCAAACTTAAAGGCTCCCAAATCCACTAAAACTGAAATTCTAGCCATTGGCATCTTGCCAACTTTAAGATTCTTGATAAAACCGTCTTTACACTGTCTTTTCCTAGCTATGAACGCTTGTGGAATGTACCATACCTTGAGATCCACTCTGAATATTGAAATCTAAATCTCTCTACATCTGATACAGTCTAATGAAGAATTTTTTATAGAAATACAATTCAAAATTAAACCACTTTGGGTTCTGTTATTTGCCAAGAAGACAATTTAGAGGCAATTTAAGTGGTTAACCAAAATGGAGTATTAAAAACATTTGAGGGCTTCCCTGGTGGCGCAGTGGTTGAGAGTCCGCCTGCCGATGCAGAGGACACAGGTTCGTGCCCCGGTCCGGGAAGATCCCACATGCCACGGAGCGGCTGGGCCCGTGAGCCATGGCCGCTGAGCCTGCGCGTCCGGAGCCTGTGCTCCGCAACGGGAGAGGCCACAACAGTGAGAGGCCCGCGTACCGCAAAAAAAAAAAAAAAACACAAAAAAACCCCAAAACATTTGACTTCTTGTCTTAAAATTTATGAAGCACATTCCAAACTCTGGTGAGTACAGACAGGTCACAATGGGAGAGGATGAAGTTACAGAATCCATTAGGACCTGGAAGAAACTTCACATCTTCTAGTCCAGTCCCCTCACTTTACACGTAAGGAACTGGAAACTTTGAGAAGTAAGGCATCTTATTAAATAAGTGCTTATGCTTATTTCATAGAGCTGGAGCTCAAGATCAGAACTGGCTAATCTTCCCGATTTGCCTTCACCCACATGACACAGACCTGGCCTCTTGGTTGGAGAAATGTGAGTAGGAAAATGGCAGATTTTGCTAATGCATATAACAGACAGCTTCTTAGATGGGTTTGCAAGATAAACGTGAAACATGTCAGGAAAACCTTGAGTAACCATCTCCCAGCATTCTGCTAACTGCTCTTTGTTGCCACTTACAACCATAAGTTCTCCCTGATGCCATCAGATGGGATTTAAAAACCACACACTTCACTGATACAGATGCAAAGGGTTCAGTGTATCTTGATTTACCTGGATTTTAAAAAATACAATTCTCATTTATTTTGAAATAAGCTGATATTCAGTGGCCTAATAACCACCTTGGTCCTTCCCTTCCAAAAATTTAAATACACTTAAAATATCCTTAGAATCGTGGAAGTACCTTCTAGTTTCCCATGAATATTTTCTTCACCTTAACAGAGTATGAGTCACATGAACTAAAACCATCCTGAGCAAATAAGTAATAGTTCTACTTAGATATATTTCAAGGACGTTCTTAAAGTTTTCAAAACTGACGCTATTCACTTTATGGACATCTGAGGCTAATTTATACCTGTGTCCCTTTCACTAAGAAAAGGCTGCTTCTCCTGACCTTACATCCCCTTCCGTCCCACCTCCCCACCATCCCCTGGCCTTGACTGATGTCCGTGCTGGGGCTTCAGACTCCCTCTCACTCCTGTTCTTTTTTGGACCGCCACAGGGCACGTGGATCTTAGCTCCCCAGCCAGAGGGATGAACCCACGCCCCCTGCAGTGGAAGCGCCCAGTCTTAACCCCTGGACCGCCAGGGCAGTCCCCACACTGGGTTTTTTAAGCTGCTCCCTTTGAAAAGTTTTCCCTCCTTCCTCCCGTGGGCTGGTAACATTTCAGGTCTTCTTTTCCCCGGAGGGCAACCGCCTCCCTGTTGCTGGTATTCTTCTCACCTGACCTCCTGCGGCCGTCAGCTGCCTCCACGTAGAGAACTGCCCCTTCGTCATCCATCCCAGCTCCTTCCTGAGTGTGGGCATCTGTACATCATTGCCACGCAGCCCAGAGCAATGTATTTTGTGCACACACATCCCCTTTCCTTATTAAATACTGCTCCCCTCTTCCCAACTAGCTGGCCCTATTCGTTTCAGGTCTTCATCATAAATACTCCTTTGGAAATGCCTTTTCTCATCCCTTCAAACTAGGTCAGGTTCAGTTATAGCCTCCTATAACTCAATTCTTTTTTTTTTTTTTTTTTTTTTTTTTGCTATACGTGGGCCTCTCACTGCTGTGGCCTCTCCCGTTGCGGACCACAGGCTCCGGAGGCACAGGCTCAGTGGCCATGGCTCACGGGCCCAGCTGCTCCGCGGCATGTGGGATCTTCCCAGACCGGGGCACGAACCCGTGTCCCCTGCGTCGGCAGGCGGACTGTCAACCACTGCGCCACCAGGGAAGCCCTAACTCAATTCTTTAGTCAGAATTTTGTGAAGTGCTACAAAGAGTTGCCAAGTTGTTGTTCAATGTCTTCCTCTTTAGATAGACTCTAATTTCCAAGAGGGCAGAGAACACCTCATTCACCACTTAATCAACTGTGCTCAGTGATACATGCCTTTCCACCCGAATCAGGCCGGACAGGGAGGAGAAGGGAATGATGGTAAAGGGCACAAGGTTTCTTTCTGGGAAGATGAACATGTTGTAGAGTTGACTGTGGGGTTGACTCACAACTCTGATATGTTCACAACTCTACTAAAACCCACTGAATAGGTACAATTTGGATGGGTGAATTGTATGGTATATGAATTATATGTCAACAGAGCGGTTACCAAAAAAAGAATACTCAGCTCTCTCACATTTATCTTAAAATAGTGGTATTCTTTTGTCAGCCAATTGCTTCCAATACAGTTGCAAAAATTTAGGAATTTAGAGAACAATGCCTAAAGGAAGGCAGTTTCTCTTTAAGAAACCAAACAAGCAGTGAAGAGGTTGACTTAACACGGCTCCACCTATGAGCTCTCTTTGCTGAAAAGGCTGGATTTAAATCTCGTCAAGTCTTTTTTTTTTTTTTTTTTTTTTTGCGGTACGCGGGCCTCTCACGTGGGTCTTTTTTTTTTTTTTTTTTTTGCCGTACGTGGGCCTCTCACGTGACCTCTCCCGTTGCGGAGCACAGGCTCCGGACGCGCAGGCTCAGCGGCCGCGGCTCACGGGCCCAGCCGCTCCGCGGCATGTGGGGTCTTCCCGGACCGGGGCACGAACCCGGGTCCCCTGCATCAGCAGGCGGACTCTCAACCACTGCGCCACCAGGGAAGCCCTTGTCAAGTCTTTAGGACCAACCGCAACACACAAGAAATCACGGGACAGAGCACAGAAGTACCACCACAAGGAAGCTCACAGGTAAATCCAGAACGTCCTCCTCTGTCAGAAAACTGACGTGGTTTTTTAACTCGTCAATGGTATGAATTAAAAAAAAAAGGAGAGGGGACTGTTGTCCATGAAAAGAAGCTTAAAACCTTGGCCACCAAGTTTAACAGGTGGGTCTTGAATCCTGATTTGAACAAACTGTAAAGACGTTGAGATAATTGGGGAAAGTTTGAATATGTACTCGATGATACCAAGGCTTATTGTTGATTTTTGTCGGATGTGATACTGGCATCATGGTGGATAAGAAAGTGTTTGTATTTGAGAGAGAAAGCATGCAGGAAGAAAACGTGACAACAGGGATTTGCTTGAAAATAATTTGGGAAAAGTAAAAAAAAGAAAAAAAAATGAAGCAAATGTGTTAACTGTTGAATTAGAGTGAGGCATGTGAAGGTTCCTGGTACTCATCTCGCCACTTCTGAATATGTTTTAAAATTTTCATATTAAAAAAAAAGCCAGCTGATGAACTGGCTTAGCCAGCAGGCGTGGTTCTTAATCTTCACCGAGCATCAGAACCACCTGGAGGGCTTGCTAAACCCAGCTTGTTCTGCTCTCTTTCCTAGGCTCTCTGATTCAGCTGGTCTGGGACAGGCCCTGAGTTCCCAGGTGATTCTGATACGGCCGGTGGGGATCCCACTCTGAGGCCCACTGGCGTATAGTTTATCAGGGAGGCCTGCGTCCCGGGCTGGCTGGGGTTACCTTGCTCCACGTGCTCAATGACCCTGAGGGCTTTCCTTGCTGCCCACCCTCCCATGGAGACGTGGTCCTCCGTGGCAGCACTGGTGGAGAGAGAGTCCACAGACGAGGGGTGGCATAGGGCCTTGTTCTCAGAAACTGCAAGAGGCCAGAGAAGTTAAGTTAGGGACATACTTATGTGTGTTCCTAATAGAAAAATTGCCAAAGTGACACATGGCTTCCCAAAGTGCCCCTCAGCATGGGATACCCTCTCCAGGAGCTCTTGGTCGTCAGCAAAGCACCAGATGTTCCAAAGTTACTTTGGGAAAAGGAAGAAGGTTGGGTTGTTGTTTTTTTCCCAAAGTGAGAAGGACTCTAAAACTCTAGTGAGTTCTGAGATAAGACCGGGATGGGAACCCTCATATTACAAAGCCAAGTTGAAAACACTAGGAGCATTTAGCATGACAAGGAGACTTGAGATAAAAAAGGTGATGGTCATTTCCAGGTATTGGAGGACAATCTGATTATGTGACCAGAGGAGGCGGGGTCAGAATTCAGGCGTGGCGTTTGGGGATTGAGGCTGGACCCACAGATCTTGAGCGAGAAGATTTACAGTTGAGACTGTTCAATGATGACATAAGTGGATGTACTGGGTTTAAGCAAGGGCTTGATGACTGCGGGGATGTCTTGGGGAGGTGGGGGGAAGTCTAGAGTTGGCTTAGGTTGCTGTCTCTCAAACGTTATGTGCAGATGAATCGCTGGTCTTGTTAAAAGTGCAAATGTTGAGTTTTAGATGGGGGCTGATATTCTGCTGTTCTAACAAATTGCTGGTGATGGCTGTATTTTGGGCCAGAGGACCACACCTTAAGTAGCAAGAACCTAGATTACAGAGTTCCTTCTCCCCAGCTTCAGAAGCTGGGAAAGGTCAAACGCAAAGAGTTTTTTCCCCTCTTTTTTTGAACTTTGAGAGCAGCTCTGAGTGAAGCTGCAGTTCTTTTCTATGCTATAGGGGATCCTGAGATAATATACTATAAACAATGGTGATCCACTCATCCTGGTTTGCCCAGAACTTTCAGGTTTCAGCACTGCAAGTCCTGGGCCCCTGAACCTGCTATGTGGATCACCTGGTTTGGTGGGGCTTGTTCAGAAACGTAACATACAAGTGGCCAAAAAAAGAAAACCACCAGTTTTATTACAATGAAAGCAAGCTGAGCAACTTCAGATGACAGCTAGGGCAGCGAAACACATTCAAACAAGGCTTCCCAAATTCATAACGCTTCTCTGAAAATCAATTACCACCCCCCATGTTAATGTGAGAAGTTGCTGCCCCTTAGAGGGATATTTTACTAAGGAGGTAAGTGAGTAAATAGAAAATACTGGACAGAAAATGAACTCAGTGGCTCTTTGTTGGCTGTGTTGAGTCTTAGTGTGAGACTTAACTGAGGAAGGGGTGAGTAGTCATAGTAACAACAACTAATATTAATTTGGTGCTCATGACACTCCAGGCACAATTCTAAGGCATTCCACGCATTCATTAATTTAATCCTCAAAACAGCCCCGTTGGGTAAATTTATCACCCCCATTTTACACAGGAGTAAACTGAGGGTCAACAGGATTAAAAGACTTGCTCCATATCACACTGCTGGTAAATGGGCAGAGGTGGGATTCGGACCCAGAGTCTATGCTCTTATGAGCCACTATGCTATCCTGCCTCTTGGGTATGTTTGCCAGAAAAAATACCGGATGCCCAGTTAAATTCGAATTTCAGATTAAAAAAAAACAAATAATTTTTTAGTACCAGATAATTTGCTGAATAATTCAAATTTAACTGGGCAGCCTGCATTTCTATTTGTTAAATTTGGCAACCATATTTTAGGATTAAATATTGATTAAAAAGAGATCCTCATTAATTGAAGTGAGAGCACAGATTTGCAAGCCAAAATGCCTGGCTCTGAATTCTGCTTTACTTCTTACTAGCTGTGCAATATTGAGTAGGTCACTTAACTTCTTGGATGTTCAAGTATTCATCTTTGAAATGGAGGAAATAATAGTACCTGCCTCTTGGTATTGTTTGACGATTGAGTAAATATAAGTGAAGCCCTTTGCACTTCCTTTGTGCCAGTCTCTATTCCGATGTTACTTCTCTGTCCCTTACAGTCTCGAGTCAGAAATCTGCTGTATTAAAGCTCAATTTTCATAGAGGGCATCTTGCTTCTTATAAGCATTTTTGCATGTTGTAATCACATCCTTACGTTTTTAGTGGTTGGTATGTCTTATGGAATGTATCCAAACTTTAATCATTTGGATCAGTTCAAGTTTCACCAGTAGCTATAAACATCTTTTGCCTTTTTCATTCTGATAATCTTCAAATTGAGATTAGTGAAAAAACGACAAAGATGAAGTTCACATGTGATGTCACATTGCTTCCTACAGAGAAATCGTGGAAACCTCCTTATTTACAACCTCATTAGTGTGTTACTATGTTTCAGTATAATGTTGCCTAGGTTTTATTTTATATTTGTTTCTCTAAACCTGCAGCATTTGTATTGAGGATGCACATGGAGGTGGTGAAAACGTTAGATCTCAAAGACAAAATGTGACACTTTTAGGTAAAATGGAAAGGCCTTTAGGTGTATCCACCTAAAGGCTTGCATTCTGGGCAAAGTGCAGTGTGCTTACCCAGGGCTGCAGCCGTGCAGTGGGCTATCATGAATCCAGAGTTCAGACCACCTTCAGCCACCAGGAAGGCAGGCAGCTCGCTGAGGGAGGGGTTGCAGAGCCTTTCAATTCTTCTTTCACTAATTGCAGCAAGTTCATGGACGCCAATGGCCAAATAGTCCAGGGCCTGAAAGAGTGTCTCAATTCAGTTAGCCTGTATTAGAATATGCTTTCAGGGTCAGGAGCAATTCTAAAAAGCTTACTTTGGCTGGATATTCACCATGGAAGTTTCCTCCAGAAACAGTCTCTCCCCTGCTGGCAAAGACCATCTTTTAAAATAGGTTAAGGCTTTCACAGAACACTTGGTGATCACTTCAAGTATAACTCTTTCCCCAATTGCTCATTTCTAACATTGAGGTGGTAGCCCTTGTACAAAGGTAGGGTGGAGAGAAGGAGAGTCTTTCCACAGGCAGGTGTTGACATGAAGGGGTACAAAGGTAAACAGAACAAAACAAAAACCTTAAAGATGATTGTGTCCACCCAACTTGGGGGTCAAAGAAACATGAAGCATGAAATGATGTTTTCTCTTGGGATGAGAGACCCTCAAGCGCCATAACATTACTAACCTGGTGGTCAGTACTTGCCCTCAAAAAGTTTATAACCTGAAACTAAGAACAGAATCAGGACACCAGTTTAAAAGCAAATTCTGTTTCTTCAATGGGCACTGCGAGCTTGTGCTCCATCGAAGAACCTGCTGAATGGAAGATTTTGCTGATGAGCAACCACCAAATTGTTGGAACAATCAACTCTGGGAAAACTTTCAAACCTTCTACTCACTGATCCTGTGCCAGTGTCCACAGCAAATGGTGGCCAAGAGGTCATTGCAAACCCCCTTAAGTCAGTGGCAACTTTGGACTCACCGAACATTAAGACTCTCAGGGATCATTCCACTCCATCATGTATTTTACTTAAGTCAACAGGAACCCTGACAAAGGCAGCAAAAGACTTTCCAAAGAGCTAATTTTCACCTACTGGACTAAAGACTATTCACAACCTATTAACTAGGAACTCACACTGTGTAGGAAAGGTTCTGACTTCCAAAGAGGTAGAGGTGCATGTGTTACTTAACAAGTTTGGAATTACCCTTTTCTGTGCATATAACTGTGAGCCTCTTAGACCTAGCTCCTGCCCTTTTCCATGGACCCGCCCCCAACGACAGGCCTTGGTCTTCTCTCCATTCTCTGAATCCTTATAGCAAGTGATCTCTGTGCCAATTTACAACTTAAGCAACATCTGTTCTCTAGTTGTTCCAAATTTGTTTGTTGGCTATTAGGTTATAGCAATTAGAAGTTAACTCCTATAATATCCAGCAACTATGTAATAGATGGTCTATATATGCAACAGAAGATTGAGAAAAATATTCTTTTGGGTAACACCAGTATTGCTGGAGAACTCCCAAATATTAGCCAACTGGAAATTCATCAACAATTAAGAATCTTTCACTGAGAAAGTAAAGGACTTTCGGCTGAAATTTTTGCTGAGGCAAGTGGTGGGGGAAGAATTTAGCAGGGAATGATCCTCCCTCCCTTGGCCAGTAATTTAATGGTATTTTTGTTTATTTGTTTTGCTTTTTATTACTCCATAAGATACCCTTTCAAGTCTAAATTATGTAAGTGTAGAATGGATACCTCTGCTCTACAGTGCAAGAAATAAGGGATGAGAGAGGAATGCATGGAGTTCATGAAAACTACTTCTCCATTTGGGGGTGGATGGTGTTGAGGAGGGTTAGTGAGTTGAGGGGTATTTAGCTTGGGTCTGACTTAACTGTAAAACAACCTGAGAGGACATAAAACGCACATCCTGAAGTAAGCTTGTCAGAGAAGCCACATTGAAAAGGTCTAGTGAGAAACCTTATACAGCTGCTCTCTGCTAGCCCGGGCTGTGCAAGACTTTTAGGGCTACTTTCTCCAATGTTAAGAACTGAGGCAGATGTGGAATAGGAGAAATAGATTCCTAAGGGGTTGGATGGTCTTCAAAGGCAGTATTGTCTCTGTGAAGACTTTGCCTGTGTGCCTCCTGACCGATCACATCGACTTCTGGGGGGAACTAAGCCATCACAGAACCTTCCATAGCAAAAACAAGAGGACGCTGAGATACCCAGGAAAAGAAGGGCTCCATCCTTGAGAGACGGAAGCGTTGTTACTGTTCTTTGTACAAATATGGGAACACTGATTGGAGTAAACTCCATGTCAGAAATAAACTCAGGATGAGGAAAGCCAGAACTCTTTGATCAATACTTAGCTAAGTGTTAAAAAGGTTGCCTCTGTTTAGTGCACCATGGTATCACTAGCCCTAGGAAGGCTCACATAAATGCCATCCTACCCAGGGTCTCTACAATCACACTTGTGATGTAGACCTTCATCCTTCTACCAACAACCTCAGCAGTGGGTTTTAGGGCAGTGGTCTTCGTGAAACCCTGCAGCCAGTGTTGGAAATACCCCTTTTAATCTTTCACCTGTCAGTTTTGGAAGCACAGCACGTTAGACTCCGAACCTGAGACTAGGTTCACACACCTGCCTCTGCCACTTACCAGCTCGGCTCTAGAGCAAGGCATTTAACCTCGGAGCCCAAGTACTTAGTCTATGACACGGAGCAACAGAGAGGCTACACAAAATGATCACTTAGATCTTAAAATGACCAGCTGGAATTCTATAATCACAGCTTAGTAAACCATCAAAAGATACAGGATTATCTGTTGCACTGTTAATTTCTGTGGTAATGATGTTCTTCGCAAATGCTATTGTGTCGTTCACCACACCGTGGACCTAAAAGACAAGATCAAATGAGCTAATACATGGAAGACACTGATAATGGTCCCTGTCACATAGTCTGATATTCTTATTAGAATAGCAAGAACATTTAAACTGGGATTTATTCTTACTGTAGAGCTAATTTGGCAATTCTTCCCCATAGACGTTTTCCATCTAGCTAAGCTAGAACAGAACTTGCTGAGAACAAGGACAGGAGGGTATTTATGCTAGGGAGGACTCTTTAGTACCCTACAGATTGGAACTTGGTACAACCTGAAATATTGTTTCACTCTTGAGATGCATGTTAGTCCGTCACTTAACTAATTGCCATTTGCAGATGAGTTGGAACATCTGCAATATAGGTTGCCTCATGCCAACCCAGGTCATCTGCATTTTATATTTAAAGTTATGACTCACAGATTCATTTATAATGGCTTATGTCTGCCTGTTAAATGCCGCTAAGATCTAACCATGGATATGCCCTTGAATTGTGGTTAGATTTTCCCGTGAACGTTCCTGGCAGACTGGTTCTAGTTCTATGTAACAGGTAGAGCCAGTAAAACTCCATTAACTGGTTAGGATGATGCTATTACTAAGAATTTTTTAAAGTTAGGGCACTAAACCAAAACAACAAGCTGTCCGTTGGACTTCTCTACACAGGGGTTGAGCAAAGTAATTCAAAGGGAAACAAGCAGCTTACCATATAGAACAGAAATTTTACGATAACTGGAAAGTGGAAGTATTACATATACATCATTTTTAATAGAGGCAGGAATGAAACCTGGACTACCACTGACCATTACATGACTTTCTTACACCTTCCTCTCTTTCTATTCCCCATCCCGACAAACTGGGGGAAAGAATAGAAACTTGTTAGCTTTTTTGTTTACCTGTGGACAGCAGCGCAAGGTGTAAGCATCCTGAACATGATCACAGAACCTGTGACTTTCTGTGGAAAAGATACAGGGATGGCAGGGGGCATGTTAGCAGTTCTTTCCAATTATTTCCAAAAGCAAATAAGCTCACTCACATAGGCACGCCCAGACCTGCTATTTCAGATGGGTGGTGATCTGAGTCCAAGAGGGACCGAAACCGAAAAGCGACTTCAACTTGCCCACGATGCGGGCGAACAGCGTGAATGTCTAGAATTAATGAAAGAGGAAAAGTCTGAGCAATTCTTTTTTTTTTTTTTTTTTTTTTTTTTGCGTTATGTGGGCCTCTCACTGTTGCGGCCTCTCCCGTTGCGGAGCACAGGCTCCGGACGCACAGGCCCAGCGGCCATGGCTCACGGGCCCAGCCGCTCCGCGGCACGTGGGATCCTCCCAGACCGGGGCACGAACCCGTGTCCCCTGCATCGGCAGGCGGACTCTCAACCACTGCGCCACCAGGGAAGCCCTGAGCAATTCTTATATTGAATGAACTACCATCACTGGCACAGAACCATCCACTGTGCTGACACAGCCCTCAAAAGTCCAGGGGTCCTTAACCATCACTCAGGATTAGAAACTTAACTCCAAAGCAAGATTTTCCTTATGGACTTTATTCTTTCTACTTTAAATATCTGAGTGCAAACTACGTGTTGAGATCTCTTGGGAATTCAACTCAAGACACTGGGCCTACCCTAAAAAGATTTAGGCTCATAATGGAAGGGAGCTCAATAGTGGCCTAATTTAACTAAGTCATTTTTAGACAGTTTTTTTGGTCCTACTATATACAAGAGTAGGGAGTCTTTCCAAGTCATTATTTTCTAGAAAAGCTACCACTTCGACAATTTTTTTTCTCCCGATTTTCAAATGGGGATCAGCACTAATCCTACTCTAGTTCTCAAATCCTGCCCATAGATTCCTAAGACAACATGTAGTTTGATGGGAGTCAGAGCTGGTGATCTGGGGAAGGTCACTTAACCCTCTGGGTCAGCATTTGTCTGTGAAACATGGTCGTTTGAAGGGTCAAGTGTGGCGTAACCTAGGTGAAGCTGCAGCAGTCCTACGACGGCACAGGCACTTGGATTTTCTTCTTCCCTACCATCTACCCCCACCACTCCCGCGTCTGAACTCCTTGACCAGCCTCCCCTCCCCCCCGCACCTGAGCTCTGACTGAATGAAGAGCAAACCAACAAAAGAGCCAGATGCTGACCAGTATCGAAGGCTTTGGTGGTGCCCTTCAACACCTCGAGGGTCAAGGACGCCACTATGTCAGCCTGCCGAGCAATGGCACTGGCTCTCTCCACAGCTTCACAGCCCAGGGAGGTGATCATCTGCGTCCCGTTGATGAGCGCCAGACCCTTTGTGGAAGGGGAGAGAAGTTTCCTAACGCTGTTTGTTGTAACAAGTGTATGTGCGAGTTGATTTCATATCTTTTGCTTTCATAAGAGAAAAGTTAGCCTGTCAGCTGAATGATGTTGATCCATGGTTTCTAAAGTGCAGGGCAGTAATGCTTACTTAAGTATGCAAGGATGAAGTGCCATCATATGTGAAATCATTAGTATAAATCTAGCAAATGGAATAGCTGTTAAGTATCCCCGTCATTAAGGCAGCAATGGTGGTCCAATGTAGATGGCATATCAAATCTTTAGCTCTTAATTATGCTGCATTTCTTCTTCAACTTCTCATCATTATAGATAAGACACCTTGAAAAATTTCTGGTCCGAGACTCTTGGCTTAGAGCATCCCAAGGGATGTTGGCTTACAGCATCTTTAGGGGTCCTTAGAGATCCCGATTTGAAGTTTAAGTTCTTCTGTAAGAGAACCCCTAGGCATCTGTGGCCTGAAGAGTCTTTTCAGTGCTTATGGCAGAGCCCTTTCTTCAGTGCCCAACTTAAGCAAACGTGGAAGCTATGTTTATTTTAAGAAACCAGTGAGGCTGATATTAAGACTGAAAATAGCTATTAAGTAAAGATTTGTTAAAACGAACAAACTTTCCTTAGTCTCCTTACCTCTTTTGGCTTCAAAACAATTGGTTTCAATCCATGAGCTGCCAGGACCTGTAGAATGATTTAAAAGGTAAAAATGGGTATCAAATGAAATACCAGCGTATTTCTAATTTCATGTGGAATCCAATAAAAGAATTTTTAAGCCCAAAGGTCTGTCTTATAAAAGATTAGACCTATGTGAATTGGTTCTGTTTATCTTCGCTGGTCTATCCTCTGGTTCCGTTCTTTACTCTGCAAGCAGACTTAGCTTTCGAGTAATTTTTGTACCTACATCGGGGCTAGTGTCTACAGAATCAACCCTGAATGTTGGTTTCTAGGTCCTTTGCATTCCGTTTCCACTTTAGTGATTCACTTTTTTTTTTTAACTGCTGCTTCCTGAGCAGATGCACATCCAGATGCATGCGCACTAAGGCTGAGCTCCAAACTCTGTCCACATTCCCTGGCCTCCAGAGCTTGACCTAAAAAGTCCTCCACCCTCGTCCTACTTGTCTGAACACTAGCAGAACCTCAGAGCAGGGCTTCTCACTTGTATGGCAAATGTGTGAGCACCAGTGAAGAGGGACTTATGGGCCCAAGAGATGGACACAGAATCCTGAGGGGAAATGGGCAGAATGATCTTCCCCTGAAATAAAAGAAGTGAAAGCAATCACTAGGCTAAGGTCCCTCTAGGGAAGAAGGAAGACACAGAGGCAGGACCACTGACTCTGTCAATTTCACAAGCTTATTAGAATATCTATCACATGATTAACTCTGTCCCAGGAGTGGGGCTGAGGGTAGGAAAAATGGAGACAGACAAGCTCAAGGGCAAACACAGTCATAGTATGTTAAGTGTAACAGGAGGTAGGAAGTGGGTAAGGTTCCGTGGAAAATAATCACATAAGATGCTGGGAGGGCACAAAGGAGGGGCAAAAGGGACTTGACAGGGTGGGCCTATAGGGGAAAGAACCAGAAGAGCAGAGAGGGAAGTTTCTCAGAGGACTTATCAGAAGCAGGAAGAGGAGAAGGGACATGGCTGGTCCCTCTGCCTAGGACACAGGGCACTCCAGCCGCGGGCCACCTCTCGCTTCTGTGATGTACAATGTTGCTGGGGAAGGATTTGGCTGGGGGGTGTGGATGTGACAAGCAAGACTCTTGTAAGCCACTTTCATTTTAGACATCATCCTGAGGACAGTAAGAAGCATTACATGTTTTGGCCAGGACATGCTTGGATTTGCTGTGTGAAGTGGGTCGTGGGAACACTGTACATAGAGAAGTAATCAAGATCAGTCTGCATAGAAGGAAGGTGATCTAGAACCCAACCCCCCGAAGGCCTATCTGTTCCCTTAACTTCTTCCTCCCAGCAAGAGATCAGAGATGACATTTCAAACAATTCTTTGGGCTGCTCTGATGAATTTGGAGATGAATGAAGAAAACGTTAAAGCTTTATCAAAAACAAGCCTTTCTGATTGGCCACCAGATGAGAGCTTGGGGGGAAAGCGGGGAGTGGAGCCTCCTTTCCCGAGGTTGTAAGTCAGTGCTATGATCCACAGCTCTGTACCTATTAGACCAGCAAGTAAATAAACCTGCAACAACATGTGACCTCCTGGATAGGCACTGGAAATGTTTTAGATGCAGAATAAATTCCCGCAATTGACACTGGCTGCTGTACCTTTTTACCAAGGTGGTCACCAAGTCCAGAAGGCTGACAGCTGCATATGGAAGCTAAGAGCCTTGCCTGGTTTGACATCTGTACTGCGCTAAGGCTGAGCTCCTGACTCTGTCCACACTTCTAAGCTTCAGTTGTCACAGCCATAGACTAGGGATAACATTGGCTCCCTTGTCGGGCTGCTGTAAGGATGGAGTGCTAGAAAGCATGCAAGTACACCTGGTGTCCAGCCTCGGGAAATTACTGCAGGTGGAAGCTGTTATTAAAATCTTACGTATTTAGCGTCAGCCCAGCCACTCTTCGGAGACCACATCTTCCCTTCCCCAATTAGCCCAAGAGCAAGATGAGAGAGTGGGGCAAGGTCTCCACTGGCACCAACAGTTCCTTTCTCTGGAACATAGGGCAGGCAGGAGGCTGGGAGAGAAGGAGGCACCGGTTACTTCAAGAGAACTTCATTCTGGCCATCCTCGCTTTAGGGAAAGACAATTCCTCAAGCACAACTAATGCTCAAGGGACCTGGCTGAACTGCTATAGAAAGAAAAAGGAGACGGGGAGAAAGAGAGAAAGAAAGGCAGGGAAGAGAGAAAGAAAGGAGGGAAGGAAGGAGGACCCTCCCGGGAGCAAAGCTTTCTCTGTAAGCCACGTTAAGTTTAGACTTTATCCTGAGGACAACGGGAAGCGTTACAGGTTTTTGCCAGGACACGCTCGGATATGCTGTGTGAAGGGGTTGGGAGAACGCTGTACATAAAGAATTAAGGTCAGAACGCATGGAAGAAAGGTGGTCTGGAGCCCGTACCCCCATAACGACCACCTCGTCCCTTCACTTCTTCCTTCTCCTTGGTCCTCTGCCCCTTTGTTCACTGTTACTGGGCGTGTTCTAATCTGACCTAGAAATTTCTAGAAATTCTAGCAGTGTATCTTAAAGATGTGATCAGGAGCTAGCTGTTATTCTTTGCTGCCTTATTTCTTTGTTTACTGTTACTGGGCGTGTTCTAATCTGACCTAGAAATTTCTAGAAATTCTAGCAGTGTATCTTAAAGATGTGATCAGGAGCTAGCTGTTATTCTTTGCTGCCTTATTTCTTTGTTTACTGTTACTGGGCGTGTTCTAATCTGACCTAGAAATTTCTAGAAATTCTAGCAATGTATCTTAAAGATGTGATCAGGAGCTAGCTGTTATTCTTTGCTGCCATATTTCTAAGAACATAAAGTTTAAAATGATCCAGATAGGAAATTAAGAGACTTTCATAGGACTGATGGGTGTATGTAGCCATTAAAAACTATTGGAGAGGGCTTCCCTGGTGGCGCAGTGGTTGAGAGTCTGCCTGCTGATGCAGGGGACACGGGTTCATGCCCTGGTCCAGGAAGATCCCACATGCCGCGGAGCGGCTGGGCCCGTGAGCCATAGCCGCTGAGCCTGCGCGTCCGGAGCCTGTGCTCTGCAATGGGAGAGGCCCGCGTACCACACACACACAAAAAAACAAAAAAAACCCTATTGGAGAATGTTTGAAAACATGTAAATGTCTACATTAGAAAAGTAATACAGGGACTTTCCCGGCGGTCCAGTGGTTAAGACTTCACCTTCCAATGCAGGGGGTGCGGGTTCAATCCCTGGTCGGGGAACTAAGATCCCCCATGCCTCGCGGCCAAAAAACCAAAACATAAAACAGAAGCAATATTGTAACAAATTCAATAAAAACTTTAAAAAATACATTAAAAAAAAGTAATACAAATTGTTCTAGAAAGATAAGGTGCACCACGGTTTTAACGGGTTCTCTGGGGAGGTAACGTCATAGTCAATTTGCTCTCTTCTCTTCTGCCCAATTCCTGGTCACCCAGTCTGCCACCTCACCAGCACTTATACATGGACGTTTTCTGTTTTGGAGGAAATTCCCATTAAGTTACTCAAAAAGGAGGCGACATTTCCAAGGTAAAGTCAGACTACGGATAGCAGTTTTTTTTCCAACTGCTACGTAATGTCAGTAAGACAAAGCAGTGCCACCCACAGGTCAGCTTTCAGGTCATAGTTCACCCTGGGGAATTCTCAGAACGCTAGGACCCAGAGGTACCCTGGGCTCACCCATAAAGCACAGGTGGATTCACAGCTGAAGTTGCACTACGTGGGATTTTAGGCTTATAGTCAGGCAGACTGGGTGGGAGTAGAAATAGGTGTTGAATCACTGCTGGTTGGTTCAGCACAGCCTTGTATACTATATATTGTTCATTCAATTGCTATTCACTGATGGGCATATCACATTTATAGGTCACTTGTGCCTATAGCACAGAAAATCTAGCATGTGTTTTGCTCTGTGTGACTGCCCAGCCCTGCTTTTCCTCCCTCTCCTTCACCCCAAAGAGTCCCCAAGTTTCCACTGACCTAGAATGTTTAGCCTTATTTGCAGGAAGGGACAATGGCCTCCCACGCATGTCAGATCTCATCTCCACCCTAGAATTATCCCAAGAAGCAAGCTCCGAAGAGTTGAACGGCCTCCTGTCTTGGCACTAGACAGCTTCCTGATCACAAGCAAGTCTTTCGTCTCCATATTTCTGTTCTACCTTTGTAAGAGATGGAATTTCAGTTATTCAAGTCTGGCTATCCCACCCCCTGGGGAGCATGAAGATTTCAGATTCCCAGGCACCAACCAGAACTACTGAATCCGTCTTTGGGGTGGACATCCAGGAATCGTTATGTTGCCCAGATGATTTGATGCAACTTCTCTAACTACATTCAAACACCACTGAATCCAAGGTTCTCTCCAGCCCTGAACTTAAGGGGCTTGTTCTAGTCTTAAAGATGCCACATGCTAAGTGAAGGCTGATAGAGAATGGGTGAAAGTCCACAGGAGAAAGAGTCTGCCTCACTCTTACCTTGCACCCCCATCTAGCTAACCTACTTCTTGCCAAGTTCATTTTCCACTCATCTCCATTAGTTTATGTCTCCTTTTCTCACCAATTTCTCACCACCCCGTCAATCAAGTCTACCTGTGGTACACACACAGCCTCATCGGAGGGTCAGTTGGGTATCTGTTGCATTACCATTAAATACTTCGATAACTTGTTTGAGAGTCTCCAGGGAAATGCCACTGTATCCTTTGGCTAAGACATTGATCCTTAAAGCCAAGAGCATCCGACATCTCTCAGGGATTAGTGGCTTCCCAACACCTACAAAACAGAATTGATGTTTTCTCCAAGAAAAACAAAATCTTTCCCTTCTCCCAGCCGTCTCCATCTCAAATTTCTCACCACGTCTTGGCTCAGATACTTGCACTGCTTTCTCTCCTGATTCTCTTGCTTCTTCAAGTCTCATCTTCCAGACAGATATGAGAATCCAGTTTTGCCTTCTCACTTCCCCTTCTTGGAAGCGTCAGTGAACGCCCCGCCCTCCTCAATACCCTTAGAATAGCGTCTGGACTCCTCAGCACAAGCTCTCTTGCAGTCTGATGGGATTCTTGACAGACTTTCCCCGTCTCACCTCGTCCCGAACAACTCCTCCCCGAGTTCCAGCCTTAATTTCTCCCCTGACTGCATCACTTTCTTGGCACGACGGTATTCACGCTCCCATCCCAACCCCATCCTTTCCCCCGGCCCATTCCTTTTTCTGAGATTCAGTTGAAAGGTGGTCTTGTCTGATGCTTTCTGCTTCCCCCATCTCCGCGCCCCCACCCACCCCCGGCAGCAGAATTGACACCTACTCCTTGGAATCCGCTAGCTTCTGGACGCTGTTAAAGGATGCCTGACACTGTGCTACGCAGTTGTCCAGGTATCGGTTCCAGGGCCCCCAACCCAACCCCCCTGCAGATACCAAAATCCCCGGACGTTCAAGTCCCTTATATAAAGTGATGTAGTACAGTCGGCCCTCAGCATCTGCGGGTTCCTAATCTGTGGATTCAGCCAACATCCCAGGCTGGTTGAATCTGGGAATGCAGAACCCGGAGATACCGAGGACCCACTGCACTTCATTCAAATCAAACAAGATCTAGGAGGCACTGAATGTTTGGAGTGAGTTACCTGAAGAATGTGAACGTACTAGGTTGACCTGGAGCTCCCTGGAAGAGAAAGAGAAAAAAACCCTCTTAGATACCTCACCGTGAAAATGTTCCCTCAGCTGGGAACATAATTAAGTCTTTGGAGGGACAGAATAGGCATGATGGGGCAATGGAAGAAACCAGCAAGTCTGTGTTTTCTGTATCAACTCATGTGTGAGTTAATCCGAGCCTCACCCGCCTTATCTGTAAATTGGGGCAAATGTTAATTATTTCTGTTGTTGAAAGAAATCTCCAAAATGGGAATAAGTGGCATGCGACTGTGTGTGTGTTTGGTGGGGAGGAATCAAACTTACTCTAGCTTACTGACAGGAATTACAGTTCTGGCAAATTTCCCAAAACCTGTAGTAATGCCGTAAACAACTAGAATAAAAACCAGACGTTATACAGTTAGACACAGGCGGCATTTTTTAAGCCTATAAAAAGAACTGCGCAATACAAAGAGAAAAGGGTACCAGTTTTTTCTTTCACGATGCTTTCTATGACTTCCCTGGAGTTTTTCACCTTCTTTTCAGCAGTGGGGGTGAGCTAGGAAAACATTGGTCAGAGCTGAACATGTCAAAGATTTACACGTGCCGCGAAAAAGGTCAGAGGATGTCCTTCCCCTCCCTCCAGCATACCTTGATTTTGTAGTGTCCCTTGCCCAAGTTGACCAGATCCTCTGTGGTCAGGCTGTCCCCATCTAAGGCAATGTACTACACAAAAGAAGGGAATCTCCGTGAGTGCAAACAGCTTAGTCAAACAAAAGAGTAGGGAAGCCTGAAGCAGAATTAAGCTCTGACACGTCAGAGATTTTATCACTACTATCAAACACTAATGTGCTCGTTACAAAGACAGCTTGCTGAAGAGGAGGTTGAGGAAGGCAAATTAGAAGTGGAAAAGCATGATGCCTTTCCCTATTACACAGAGCTGGATAAAGCCGTGTCCTCACTGATGATGCTTGGTCATAAATTTTGCTAGCCCTCCCCCTCCTTAAATGAGGGGTGGGGGAACTTAATTTTCTTAAAAAAAGGAAGTGGTTTGAAACTTACCTTTTCGGGTTCCCGGTATTTGCTGTATCTGTAGCCAGGTAAAGGAAAATACTGGGTAGTGTGGAAAAGCCCCAGCCCCGTCATTGGCAGCAGTAGCCCCCAGAGCAGACCAACAAGCCTGCAGGGAAGGATACAGGTAAACTCCTTCTGGTTGCGATGGAATGAAGTCGGAAGACATGGCATCCCCTTCTATAACTGAAACAAGAATGCAGGAGAGACCCCTTAGGGATCACAGTGGAGAGCCACTTTTGGCGTTACTGGTAAACCAAGAAAAGGGGTCTTCAATTGCCTTCGAAATTCTACAGAAGTGGCTGCTTTAAAACGACTTCTCATGCTTTTAAATTTACAAAGGAGGAGAGCAAAAGGCAGAGATGTAGGTGCCAGGCAGGCATGAAAGGGTTTAAATGAAAGTTCAAGATCCAACCCCACCTCCATCCCCATCACCGGCTTTATTTTAACTCTATTGTTTTAATATTTAATATTTTAAATATATTTAATATTTAAATCTATGTGTTTTAATATTTGATAGTTTCGTTAAACAAAATAGATTTAATTTTGTTTTAAATCTATGCTACTGGCCTCCAGTCTGGTGAGGTTCTTTTGAAGGGCAAAGGGATTTTCAGAATGATTCAGTAACTGCAAAAGGCTTCAGCCCTGTGGTCTCGAGTTCAAATCTAGTCTTTGCTACTCGTAAGAAGTCTCCTCCTTTCCGAGCCGGCTGCCTCGTTGTAAAAGGTGGATAAGACTCCTGCCTTCCTCGCAGGGGTGTGCGAGAATCCTGTCCCCATCGTCCCTGCTCCACCCCCCCCAATTGGGGAGGACAAGGGACCATCCCTCCCGGGAATGCCCGGCCGAGTGATTCGCACCCCTTCCCTCCGGCCACTCACCCACTTCCACGAACTCGTTGTCCTCCAGGGCCACCTCCAGCGGGTCCTCGTGGTCCAGCAGGCCCAGGCCCTTGCAGCGGCGCATGAGGAAGCTCACATTGTCCACGGAGGCGAAGCCACCATTGTCTGGCTTGTTCTTGACGTACCTCCGCACGGCCTCCCGGCCCAGCCAGCCCACCGTGAGCTGCGCGTCCTGGCAGGGCACCGCCAGCCACTCTCCGCGCACGTGCACCGTATACCTAGGCATGGTCGTCCGCTGGCGACAGTCACTGGGAGGGGAGAGTTTTATCCGGGAATGACTACCGAGGTGTGGTTGACAGGGAGAAGTGGGATAGGCTTTCAGAACACGCCCCCTCCCTTGCCTTTACTCATTCACGCATTGGACAAATATTTATTGAGCGCCCCACGGTGTCCCTTCGGTTTTTTTGCAGCTGAGGGAGGGGCAGGAGAGCGGGATGCAGGCCCGCCTTGCCACCTGCCGTCCAGGTCTGCGGCCAGCAAGGCCTGGGTTCTCCCGCCCTCGGTCCTAGAGCCTGCCGACCCTGCTGCCGGCCCTGTCTCCGCAGGGGCCCTGATGCCTCCCTCCCCTGGTTTCTGTCTGCGTTCTCCTCCATTAAGGGCAGCTTATAAACACCATGTTCCTGTCTTTATCTGGAATTACTCAACTGTAAAATGCTCTTCACTGGCCAACTGTGACACCAGGGAGTGTGGCAATCTTCATGCATTTGTTTATTCCCAAATACGTGTTGGGCAACTCCGCCCTTCCCACTAGGAAGGTTTTCTGAAGCCGTCCCTCCACAAAGGGAGAGGGTAAGGCCGGAGGTCATTTTCACAACTAAAGGTCACCATTTGGGTGACAGCCACCGTGCTTGGACTCCAGCTCCACCGCTTATTAGCCTGGAGCAATAAGTTATTGATTAGCCTCTGTTTCCTCATCAAAAGGCAAAGGGGCTAATTTCCTCACTGCAGTGTTTGCAGTATCTACCTGGGATCAAATCCTGGTCCTGCCATTTCCCGGCTGTGTGACATTTGGGCAAGTTACTTGACTTCTCTGGAACTCTGTTTCTTCATCTACAATATGGGGATGATAATAGTACCGAAATCAAAGGGCTTTTGGGAGGATTAAGTGAGTTCGTATATGTAAAGCCCTTAGAGCAGCACCTGGTGCGATGGAAATGCTGTGGAAGTGTTTGTGATGACTATTGTTTGGACTTTAATATATACCTATATTGCTTTATAAATGTTCTTTCATCATAGTATCCAAACGGATATCCCTAATCCAAGGAAGCTTCTTCAACACAGATTACTGCTCCCTGCACCCGATTCATTATAGTAGTATTAAGGAACTCTGAAGAGCATGAAAAGGGAATCAAGGAAATGTTGGCACTGTTTTAACTAGGCAGCATTTTAGTAGTAAGCCAGTGTCTAGAGATTGGATTACTCCAGTGGAAAAATCCTGAAAAGTCTGTTTCCACTAAAACAGACTTCTGTTGGGAATAGAGACACAGTTGTGATATCACAGAAAACACCCACACCCAGAACCCTCCCGGGGAAGTGTACAAAGAAACATCTGCCCCTCCTTGAGCTTCATTAAAACTTGCACTTCAGCCACCTACACCCTGACCACACTCTGGAATTCGTCATCACCTGAATTTCATCCACATAAGAAATCTTAAATTCCGGTACCCCACCTTCTGACCACAGCCTCCTCGCCTTCCCGTTCTCCCCTTACGTCAGTCATCTCTGACCTTGAACCTGGCTCCCGGTCAGTGCCTTCTTCTTTGCACTTCCCACTGGCTTTCTCCCTTCCTTCCCTTGGAAGCTGGCCCCCTAGTTACTCACCTGGACCACTTTCTTCAGCATTTTGACATTCCTTTATAACCCTAACCCTATTCCTACACTCTGAATAAACCGCCACCTGTCCCCCACCCCCCGGGGTTATCACAACAAACTTCCATCTGTGTTCATCCGGAGAGGCAGGCTCTGCTACAGAAAGTCTTGTGAAAAAAAAAAAAAATGGGGAGATAGGCAGGGGCCAAATATTCAAGAGTCTTCTATGCTAGGACTCTGAAACTTATTGTGAACTATCTTCATTAAAAAGTTTTAAGCATGGAAAAAAAAAAAGTCTTGTGATGGGTACATGGTGGCCCTGCCTCCTAATGCCCCTCCCCCTTAGAGAGTTCCCCAAACAGTACCCCCCCACCCCGTCCTCAAGGACCTTCTCAATAGCTACCTCCTCTAATTCTCAGAGGAAGCCCTTACCAACTACGTCTCAGAAAACTGAGGCCCTTAGATGTGAAGCGCCTTAAGTTTCTGTCCTCCTCCATTACCTCACCCTACACATAATTCTTGAATGCCTGTTACGTCCCAAGCACTATGCTAGGTGCCGGGAATGAAACAAATAAGATACATCCTCCACCTTCCTGGTGCTTACTCTCTGGTGATGAATGCAGATGTATAAAGAAGATTAATAAGAAGTCCAACTATCCCCTGTGCTATGAGAAAACCCAAACTACTTGGGCACTCCAGTTGCTGGCCCCAGCGGAGCCCAGTTTCTGAGTAATCCCAGGCCAGACATCAGACATGTGAGGGAAGAAGCCACCTGATCATCCCAGCTCCCAGCAATTTGAGTCATGCCCAGCTGTTTGAGGATTCCCAGCTCCGGCCCTAGACACCGTGGAGCAGAGACAAGCTATTTCCACTGGCTCTGTCCAAATTAATGACACAAAAAACCCATGTCAATACTTTTACTTATGTTATTCTTTCTTCATCCAGATGGAACACACTTCCAAATTTCTTTGCTTGGCTAGATATTTCTTATTCCGTAAGACTCAGTTTAGGCCTTCTCTTCTCCAGGAAGCATTCCCTAAATGCTTCAATTGGGGTAAGTGGCCCTCTCTGGGTTGCTTTACTTCTTTAGCATTATGTAGAAATTACTTATTTTTGTTCACCCAGAAATTATGTGTATATCCAGCTTGGTACAAAGACATTCAACATATGCTCATTAGCTGAAGTAAGTGTAGACTCTACTGCGTGGACCCCAGGTGAATCCCTACAAACATTTGTCTTTAGCACCTTCTTCCTCCTTCATAGCGTCCTTCAAGACCACCCTCAAGCATCCCTTGCCCCAATTCACTTTCAGTATCACTAATTAGTGTAGCTGAAAAATGACATTAGCTTAGAGTATGGGGTACACTTATTGGGGGGGGGAAGCCTCCCAAAGCATCACCTGGGTCCATGGATTTGCTAAAGTCTAATCACTTCGACTGTGATTACATACCAGGGATTTGAGCTGAACTCTCTCCTCTGATATTCCTGGCGCGGAGACAAGTGAGAGCAGAGCCTGAGAAACAGAAGCACATTGTAGTGTAGAAACATGTCTGAAAGGAGAGAACCATTTGGGAGAGTGAGAACAGGGGAGAAGTCAGGATTACAGGAAGGGCCAGAGTGTTTGCTCCTATTTAAGACTTTTTTTTTTTTTAAACACTACATTAGCACTTCTGGAGGGTATTTAACGATGATATGCCCCCACCCACATTTATGCTCTAAGACACTATTTTTCTTTGCTAGAGTTTATTTGGCCAGGGGTGGACGAAAGCTAGGTCAGTCTCACCTTCGGGAGTTTGGAATTGAGACAGTCTCTCCATGTGGTAAGAACTATTGGCAACAGTAAAGCTGGGGGAGCCAGACTATACAATGTAGACCAGAGAGACAGAAATGGGAGATAAAGGCTTCCCTGGTGGCGCAGTGGTCGGGAGTCCGCCTGCCGATGCAGGGGACACGGGTTCGTGCCCCAGTCTGGGAAGATCCCACATGCCGCGGAGCGGCTGGGCCTGTGAGCCATGGCCACTGAGCCTGCGTGTCCGGAGCCTGTGCTCCGCAACGGGAGAGGCCACAGCAGTGAGAGGCCTGCGTACCGCAAAAAAAAAAAAAGAGAGAGAAAGAAATGGGAAATAAGAGTATTGATGTCTCTGCTGTCCTGGTGTCAGTTCCCATCTGTCTGTCCTCAGATTCTGGCAACCTCCCCCTACCCTGTATCCTTAGTATAATCCTCCTTTTCCCTTTCTGACTTCTAGTCATTGGGGTTGCTGTCACTTACAATCAAAGAATCCTAACTAATACAACAGTGGTTCCCAAACTGTGTGCTGAGGCACCCTGGGGCACTGCATTACACTCATAGGGGTTCTTTGTTACTCTCTCACTTGGATAAAGTTGTTATTTTTAACTCTTTCTTTCTCTGTGCTGTATGCTGTTTATGGATGGAGAAAGTTTGCTGACCACTAAGGAGATGAGGCTGGTTGAATAGACTGTCAGGTATAACTGAGGGGAGAAGCAGTGGTATTCAGGTTGGCCATCTGACCCTAACAGTCAGGAAAACAGGACAGCAGGTGGATCCGGGTATGAAAAGCAGAGTGCTCCCGCTAGTTTATACATTTTGGTAAGGGAATTCATCCTATGTCCACCAGCTGGGTGATGAGCAAATCTAACCAAGTATTTATCTTTAAGGTTATTTAAAAAGCAAAGTCCTAATTATGTTGAATTTTTGGTGTGCAACAGATGCAAATTAAAGAACTTAAAGTAAGAGGTAAATAACATGTTGACATATCTTGTGACCATAGTGGGAGAAAATGAATATGAAATTAATGAAAAAATCAACATTTATAAATCAAAAGGTTAAACTTTGCTAAAATTCACTTTACAAAGAACATGCCACTAGGGGTGGGAGGGGAGATAGATCAGCTTTATTTATGAAAAAAAAAAATCACTGACCAAACAATAAAAAGCCAAAACTAAAAAGGCATTTTTAGTTACAGTGTGAGCTGAAATTTTATATTTCTTTATGAATTCAATTTTAAAAAGAGAAATGTCTGAAATCAGCAATGGACAGGTCCTTAATCCACTTTTAAATCTTTCCCCACAAGCATGGCAGTCACAGGGTGCATACACGCCTTGTGCTCTTGGTAGGTACGGATGGCTTGATCGTGGGATTTGTCAAAGGCAGCAAGGTCCCTGCATTTATTAAAAAAAAAAAAAAAAAAGAAAGAAAGATGGATAATGACTTATTTCGGCAAATTTTATTATACTTGCAAAGCAAACAGATTAATAATAGATATTTATGTCTTAGTTATATTTTTTTCAGAATTCCTGACAAATTCATAGTCAAAACAACTTCACTGAGGTATTCTTAAATTGTATCTTGTTGCCAAGATACAACCTTTTTCACTTTTACCAAGCATTCCTTTATTATATGTCAAGCAACCTAGTCTACCTTATTGCAACATTTGAATCAAAAAGGTTTGGCTTTACCTGTTTGATCCTTCTTGCATTTAACTTCAGACACTTTTTTCTTGTCCTTCCCTACTCATCAATTATCTTCTACTTGCTTTTAAAGATCTTTTTGTGTATATAAGATTATCTTCGATTTATTTCCTTTTCACCAGGGTCTAACCCTATTTGGCCCATAATAGGTAATCCATATATAATCCTTCTAAAAAACTAATGGAATCATCTCAAATTTTAAATATTTAGAAGTATTAATTCTTAGATTGCATTTTTCAAAGTATTTTAGCAACATCAAAAACATCTGTTTAAGGTTTTTCTTCCCCATTCCTTATATAAAGTCAAAGCATAGTGAGACTTGGTTCTTACTTGAATAAGGGTCGTGTAAACTTCATTCTTCCTTGTTCAGTCACCATTTTTAGAGCCAAAGGAATTGCTTTCTCCCATTTCGATTGAATGCAGAGTCGTAACCATCTAAAAGGAGGGTTTTTAGGGGGTATGGGGTAGGAAATTAGGAGGAAGAAGCAGGATATGACAGGTATACCTGAAAATTACTTTTGTAATGATGAATAATCCCATTATAGTTACACTGTACACCACTTTATATTATGTCTTTATTCTGAGAATCTCAAATCCTTATACATACCATTCAATAATTGGAGAAGAGAAAGAAGAAGAGTTTATTCTTGAAAAAGATCATACGTTTTAAAAGGTTTGGATTATGTAGGTGCTCATAGACCTTACATATGCAATTTCAGAAGGAATAAAACTTTGATTTAAGCTCACGCTACAAATTTGAATTAAAAAAGATGAACAGAATCAAAGATCTCTAACTATTCCCATTTCAGAGTCCAATAGGAAGAATGCCTATTTACCAATGAATCCTTAATTCTAATTTTTTTAAAGGCAAGAGAAGCTTAGAATAAATTCTAACAAAAAAATTAGTACTATCATCTTACAGATATTGCAACTATTCCTTAAAGACCATTATAATTATGTATATAGATGCAGTAAATTTGAAAAGGATTTTTCAAGACTCATGTATGTCTCATACGCTGCTTTTCCTTTCTCCACTTTTTAAACTAGTTTTCCACTTTCTTCCACAGAGACAAGTTAAAATGATGTACCTGAATCGTATTTCAGAATTGTTAATGGCATTGAAGTTGTACACCTCTTGCATTCGCTTTATGTGCCCCAATGGAAGAGGTGCCTAGAGCAAAATAAAGAAGTATAATGTATCATTTCAACAGGATTCCTTGGAAGAAAGGAGCTGGAGAGAAATTCTTAGCCAGATTAAAATCCTCAATATTTTATAAAATAGAAATAAGTTAGATAAAAATAAAAGAAACAAATGCACACTAAAATAAATTTTGTGCAAATTTATTCTGAATAAGGATATTCTGCTAGGAGCCAAGGGATAAGTTAATTTGCGAGGTACATGGAGAGGTAAATGGGAAGTACTCTCTTCAGACTTCCTGGTATATGTAAACAGTAACTTTCCGAACCTCTCCAGAGTCTTTCAAGTTCTTCCTTATACCTTAAATATCTTAAATTTATTCTGTTCTCCAGATTCAATCACAGTTAGTTTTTTTCCTCACTGACTCCCCCAGCTTTATCTTTGTATGTTTCCTCCGAAATCCCTTTTGAATGATCTATACCCCTACAAAATAGCAGTTTGTTTGTTTGTTTGTTTTTTGCGGTACGCGGGCTTCTCACTGCTGTGGCCTCTCCCGTTGCGGAGCACAGGCTCCGGACGTGCAGGCTCAGCGGCCATGGCTCACGGGCCCAGCCGCTCCGCGGCATGTGGGACCTTCCCGGACCGGGCCACGAACCCGCGTCCCCTGCTTCGGCAGGCGGACCCTCAACCACTGTGCCACCAGGGAAGCCCCAAAAAAACAGTTTTTAAACTTTTATATTACAGACCCTTTTCAGAATCTGATGACTAATACGGACCCTTTCCTGAGGCGGGTGGGATACATTTACCGTATAAACACCAAGTTGTATGTACAGTTTCAGGGGGTTCATAAACTCCCGTGCCCAGGTTAACCTGCGCTAAAGGGAGCACAAGCTTGGGTGAAGGAGAGAAAGCAGCGCTCAGTTTGGGCAGTTTGGGCAGGCGGAGCGTCGGCGGTGCCCGCGGGATGCAGGCGGAGGAATCCCGAGGTAGATGGAAACCTCCCGCTCCAGCCGCTTCCCGTCTTACAGAACGCTCCCCCACACTCGGCTCTCACTGACTGCTGGACCGTTCCCAGATTGTTTCGTTTGAACCAATCCCCAAGTCCATCCGGGTAGGCCAGCTGGTTAAGGTCACCTCCTAGGTCACCTCGTTACTCTCCCATGTTTGCTGTGCCTGCTCGCCAGTCCGCGCATCATGCTTTTTCTCTTCGTGGCTCCAGGCCACACGGCAGGCGGGGCTACAGAAATGTGTGAAACCGCAGTGATGGCTTCATGCACTAATGGGTTCTCTAAGACTCCCGTTGCTTTAAATGCCTGTTCCTCATTTTGCATCAGTTCCATAGGAAATTCTGTTCAAAGTCTTCTTCCATCCCTCTCAAGGTCTTTAGACCTAAGAGCTCCCTGTCACGTAATAGTAAAGACCCCATCACTATCTCCCTCCCAACATACAGCATCTCCTCTCAGCTTCGCATATTCTTTTAGTCACCTGGCTTTGAAACCTTCAAATCTGCTTGGACTCCTTCCTGTTAACCCCCACTCCAGTCAGTCCCCAAACCCCATGCTCCATCCTGTGCGTTCTCCCCCTCACTGCCCTGCTCTTTCCCTTCCCGCCAGCTCCCTCCTGCCTGTCCTGTACTCCTCTGAGTCTCCCAACTACACCCCCAGCGTTCCTCATGTCAATCCAGCCTCCCCAACACCAGCGGAATGGTCTTCACAATCCACCATTTCATCAGATGACTCTCTTGTTAAAAATGTTAAATCCTGGGGCTTCCCTGGTGGCGCAGTGGTTGAGAGTCCTCCTGTCGATGCAGGGGACGCGGGTTCGTGCCCCGGTCCGGGAAGACCCCACATGCCACGGAGCGGCTGGACCCGTGAGCCATGGCCGCTGAGCCTGTGCTCCGCAACGGGAGAGGCCACAACAGTGAGAGGCCCGCGTACGCAAAAAAAATCCTCTGCAACTGCCTGGAATCACATCTAACATTCTTAGCTTGGCATTCAAGACTCAGCACATCAGATCCCAGCAGCGTTTCTAGCGTTCTCTTCATTAACCTCTCTCCCAGGGCCACGGCTTCCTCCTCCTGCCACGCTCTGTCACTCGCTGCTCCTTCCATCTCCCTGCTGACTCTGCTCTTCTCAAATCAAGCCCCACTCCTCCGAAATCCTTCCTGATCACCCCCGCTGGAAGGGAGTCCTTCTTCACTTTTTTCTCAAATGACACCTAAAATCCCTCCTTTTATTGCTAAATTTTGCACTTGAGACCTTTCCTACTAGATTATAAACTTTTTGAGGACCCGGCATATTTCTTTCTTACGTATTTTTATATTCAGCACAATAGTAAACATAGCAGGCATTCAACAAATGTTTTTAAGTAAACGAATGGATTTTACCAAACCATTTTTTTCTGTTAGCTTCCACATGGATATCTTTTCCAAGTGGGGTTCAACCATAAATGCTGTGCCTGTATGCCCATTTTAATTTCTAATATTTTGAGCTAGTACTTACTTTCTGGAGCATCTGTGCTAAAAATTCATTCACCTGATGAGAAGAGAAGTCTTTTAGGTCTGCTGAGCTGAATGAATTTAAATCATCTTCTTTGCCCTGAAATAAATGTTGCCTGATTACTGCCATTCGTGTACGATTCAATAATATGTCTTGGTTTATCTGACATAAAAGTAAAAGTTAAGAAAGAGAAATACAAGGATGCATAAGATTATAAAAAATAAATTTGAACATTAGCTATTTTAATCATTCTGAGATGGCGTAACTATAACTTAAAGAGCTGATATGACTCCTAAATCTATATTACTTAAGAAAAATTAGACTATTAATAGTAACAGTGGAGGAAACTTTTGACAACGTCTGTACAATTCACGATATGTAGATTTCCAAAGCAAAGAAATGCTACAAAAAGCATGTCAACTAGTTATAGGCCAATTTGAAAATTTGGGTAAATAATCAAATTGTATATTCTTTTAAATATCACACTAATGAACTCGTAAGGCCACAAACAGATCTTTCCCTTCATCTTCACACATTCTGTTTTCCCCACTTAATCTTGGGAATCATTTAAGGAAAAAAAAAAGTGGGGATGTACTTTTCAATTTAGGATTCATTGCGAATTATCTTTGAGGAAATGATTGAGGAACATTAAAAAAAGCTTATCAAAATAAGTATTTAAAAAATCTTTTAAAATAGTTTTAAACTAGGGTTTCTTTTAACTTTAAAAGAAATATATGCAAAGGTTAAAAAAAAATCAAAGGACCAAATGAAAAATTCCTTTGCTTTTGCTCCCTGTCTCCAAGTCCCACTCCTCAGGAACCTATATTAATATGTATATCCTTCCAGAAAATTTAATGTATGCATATACATCCTTGTAAAGAATCATTATTTTACATCTTCCTCCCCCTTCAAAACACCCGTAATATCAGAACTTCCTCCCTCTTTAGAACCTCACCTAAATATTAGAACTTACAGATCTCATTCTCTGCTCAAAAACATGCAAATTTAAACTACCTATTGAGGATATATTTATTAGTGGTAAAAACAAAGAGCAGGGGAATGATAAACCAAAATTCATGGTCATGGTTACATGGCAGGGCAAGGTGAGTAGAGAGAAGGATGGGATGGGGAGGGCAAAGCATTGACAGAGGAGGTACATATGTATACAACCAGCCTACTGCTCTGATCAGACGTTGTTAGATTTTATATCTGCTTACAAAAAAATCTTGAACTTAGATCTAAAAAGTCAGTAATGCTCTAACTTTGTTATGATGTTATGAGAATCTCCAAAAAGATGTTTATATTTTATTTAAAATTAGGGTGTCTTTTGCCATGGTTTCTTGTTCCATTTTCCCGATTTGCCTTGCTCCTGATTTGGTTTCTCTTCCTTCCTCTGACCCTTCGTGGGTCTCCCAATACCTGGAGCTTTCTACTCCTCTCTCTTATTCTCCACACCCAGACAAACTTTGGTGCAAACTATCATACCTCCCTATCTATTCTTCTAAGAGCCCATTCATCTTTCCTAAAAATCACTTACTCTCCTCTAAGAGGCCTATATTCCCCCAACCCTTTGCCTTTTAAGAGCAAGAAAAATCAGAACTAATACCATCAACATCCATTTGTTTTCCCCCTCAAACTTAACTTTACACATTGACGGCTGGTATAATATCATTTTGGATAAACTTGACTTAGGAATAGTAACTCCAAATACATGACTTCATAAGTAAAGCACCACTCCCCCACTTCATTGAGTAGAGACACATTTGTACAATTCAAAAAGGAGTCAAAAATCATACATTACTACTCACAGTAATCCATCTTTGACTTAAGGCAATACAAGCATTTGTCAGAGTCATATCATAACTGCAAAGATTCAGAATATTAGAGATTACATTTTAGAAAAAGGCACATGCTTTTGCATCAATGCCATTTTGAAGTTACAGAACATACTTAAATTTCAAAGTTCTTTGAAAATAAAGATAAACAACTCCAGAGTGATGGAAATAGGAAATCTTCTACTTGACTTAAAGATTACTGGTATCCTCTAAGAACACAGAAATCCAACTGGATGCCAAATTAATGAAACCCTGGATTATTCTTTGGAGAGAATGCCAAAACACCTCAGCAGAGACCGTCACATGCTTCTGCAGTGTATGCTGAAGGGGCTGGGGCTGAGTTGAGCGTATTGTTTCCCGGATGGTAGGAACAGTTCCAGGCACTCAGGACAACATGGTAAACACCACCAAGTCCTTGCTCTCGTGGCCTTTCCTTTCTGTCGTTCCAACCATCTAAACGTCCAACAGATCTGCGAGCAACTGCTATGTGACAGGCACTGTTCTAGACAATGGGGAAATAACAGTGACACCCTTGGGAGACTCCGAAATCTTGTGATTTTGATCCTCTCTTTTCAGAAGAAAGCAGAATTCACGAACTCTGACCATTAAGCAAAGCAAGCTGTGCTAAGGTTTATGCGTTCTCAACTTGGAAAACAAATCATACATTTTGCAGCAATGGAAGAGACCATGTAATGTGTGCAAAATTCTTGTAAAACATCCCTCTTTGTCCATAAGTCGTGCTTACTTGCTGTGAAATGCTACTGTTAGAGAACAGAGGGGTACCTGCCCTGCAGGGCCTAAATGAGATAAGTTTTGATTAGAAGTGACCACTGAACTTGCTTTCAGAGAGTCTGTGCCCTGGGGGAGATAATAAAGGGGTCAAAGCAGTGACCTTCTTTGAATCAGCTTCCAGTTTATCTTCATGAAGTAGGCTGTGGACAGTAGGCAAGCCCTTTTGTTTGCCCTCAAGACCAAGTGGGACCAGAGGTCCTCGACTGTGCAGGCAGTTCATTACCTTCAATTAGAACATGACTTAGCACTGATTTCATAAGGAACACCAGGAGAGTTAAAAAAAAGACCTTTGGCTGGTCTGTTTCTTGGTGCCTGAAACTTCCTTCTCATTGTAATGAAACAAATTAAATAAGGATTAGCCCAGGGAGGGGAAGCAACCCTTACTTAGGGCAGGGTCCTAAGAAAAGTAATGAGGGAATCAGGTATGAGCCCTGTTCTCACGGTGCTTCAACATAGTGAAGGAGAAAGACTTAATACTCACTCACACAAATCTAAGATTACGACTGTGGAGCTGTGAAGAGGCGACACACAGCACCGAGAAACCCAAAACGGGAGACTTGACCTAGTTAGAGAGGTCAAGGAATGCTTTCGTGAGGAAGTGGTTCTTTTTTTTTTTTTTTTTTTTGCGGTACGCGGGCTTCTCACTCTTGTGGCCTCTCCCATTGCGGAGCTCCGGACGCGCAGGCTCAGCGGCTATGGCTCACAGGCCCAGCCGCTCCGCGGGATCTTCCCGGACCGGGGCACGAACCCGTGTCCCCTGCATCGGCAGGCGGACTCTCTACCACTGCGCCACCAGAGAAGCCCAGGAAGTGGTTCTTGAGTTGCGATTGGAATTAATGGGTAAAGAGTACTCAGGGTGGAGGGGACAGCAAGTTCCTGGCGGCAACATGGAGTAGTTAGCATCTCCTGATATGATTCTTGGAAGACCAGGGTTCAGGTCCCTGATTTGAGGAAGGTGTTTAGTTTAAAAGACAGTGTAATGGAGCGTTTACGACGATGAGGATTTGAATCTCAATTCTCATGACTTGCTGTGCAGCATTCAGCAAGACACGTTACCCTAGCTAAGCCTCAGGTGCCTCCTCTGGAAGTGAGGGTGGTAACTTACGACACTGTTGTAATGAGGAACATGATGCTTCTATGTTATTTTTCTTACTGCAAACGTTTTCAAGGAAAGGGCAATATCTTTTTCTTTTCTGTATCTCTCACCATCCTTGTGCAGAAAGGAGGCACTCAATAATTACCTGCAATGAACTGTACTATTTTATATTTATAGTATCATGGAAATGACTTTTTTGACCTCAGGGTTAAGGTTCTAACTCCTATGAGCTCAACTCTCATCACAAACTAGTAGTACCTTAAGGAAGGCATAAAACCCTTTCAGATATTTTGAGGAGCTCTAGGATTTAGGAGAATGAGAAGGAAAAGCATTAGTAGGTAAGTACTGACTTGGGCTTCACAGGGGGCAGTCCAGGAGAGTACAGCCAGGCGTTCCAATCAACTTGATTTAGAATATCAACCTGAGAACAGAAGGAACACCCAGTTTGCTACAGAACAATCTTTTCTCTTGAAAAAAAAAAATCTAAAACTGACTTTTAGGACCTCAAATCTATAATTTTGTCTACACTGACATGTCAAGATAATTTCTATGTCTCTTTTCTAAAATAAATTTATGGTAATCAGTAATGTTCTTTTAAATAATTAAAATAGGAAAATTAAGTACACACACAAATTTCTGAAACATACCCCTGTAGATTGCTCTGAAATAGGAAAATTCTACAATTAGTTCATACTGTTGAGATCACATTTTAAACAGGAAAACACTGAATGAAAGATTGAATCTTAAATTCTAAACTAATTCTACTATTAAGTAATTCAAATCAACCTAACACATAGCCATTAAATAAAGATATATTGAGCATGCACAATAAGAAAGGTTTTAGAATCCAACCTTATCCTTAAAGTGGGAATACAGGAAATCCTTCCAGTCATCAGTGGTTATGCTCTTGTAGCAAAATTTCTCAACATAAGCCTTTAAGAATCCTAGGAAAACCTCTAAGAGTTTTTAAAAAAGAAGAAAAGAAAAAAGAAGTCAATTAATAGAAAGGTAATTAGTTAACACATTTTTTGGTGCCTTGCGTTGTACCAAACCACGGAGAACAGAGAACATTCAGAAAATAGGGAAACCAATGAGGACTTTAAGAGTAAAAGAATGTTCAAAAACAGAGGTAGGACTTAAGTTGTACATTGAAGAACATACGTAATTTGTTGGAAGGCAGAAGAGAAATCCTAATTAGAGGTAAGGGGATGACACAAGACACAAAAAAGGAATACACAACACAAGTTCCAAAACCAACGATCTTTGTATAACTTGAAAAGAGGAAAATAAGATTGGACAGACAGAATGGATCCAGATGATGGAGGGCATCCAAAGTCCATTGACTAAAGAGAGTACTTTTAAATGCCCATCAATGGGGAAGGTTACGTAAACTCAGCACACATATATAATGAAATACTGTGATGGCATTAAAAAGCACAAGATAGATTTGTAAGTTCTGACATGGAAGGA
This sequence comes from Hyperoodon ampullatus, assembly GCF_949752795.1. Classification (NCBI taxonomy): domain Eukaryota; kingdom Metazoa; phylum Chordata; class Mammalia; order Artiodactyla; family Ziphiidae; genus Hyperoodon; species Hyperoodon ampullatus. Next base: position 20,345,971 of record NC_136924.1, read on the forward strand.
TGTATGTAAAATATTATTGAATTAAAAAATAAATGTAGAAGAAATATATAGTATGATCCATTTTCTGTAATTAATTATATGTATATATATATCTATATATGTCTTTATGTTCACTTACACTTTGAAAAAGATCTGGAGCCATACACACCAAACTGAAGGACTCTCACTTATGACTCTTACAAATTTCTGTACCACACAAAATTTTTTTCAATGAGCAGATACTAGTTTCCTAATTTTTAAAATACTGACGAGCTTTTTATAAGTCAAGCAGCATAATTTAGAAGGCAGAGGTTAGTCAAGGTTTTAAGTAGAGAGGTAACATTAGAAAACAATACAGATTTCTTAGCTACATAAAAAATGAACTGGAAGAATAAAATGGAGCAAAAGCAACAGTTAAAAATTCTTTCTATTACCCTCAAAACAAAAAAATCAGAAAATGCCAACTGCTTGCCTGGTCCTCCAAGAAGCTGTTCAAGGTAAAAGAGTAAAGCAAAGCCCTTCTCATAGGGAACTGAAGAATAAGCCACATCAGGGTCTACGTTCGTCAGATCAACCACAAGTTTGGTGAAAGGATGTGTCTCTCCAAAAGTCTTTATCTGTGAGACGCAAAATTAGAGGAATGTTCAAATATGAAGTCTGGTTACCACCATGTACACAAGCTAGTAAGAAGTGTTACTACACTCAGTGGTATAATTTTAGGGGAATTTAGAACTTAAACTAGAGACTGGAAACTGTAGGATATGTTAGTACACATTTCTGGAAGTCTATTAATGGAATGCCTACTAGCGCAAGGTTCTGTGATATTTCTTGCTCAATAAAAGACTAGAAAAATGTTTTAATGCCTGGTTAGCAACTTCAGCTCTCAGGAGAGAGCATTTAAAAATGACATAAATACACCAAATAAAATTCAAACAGAGTAACCAACTATATTATTGCAAAGCCCCAGTGAGGTCCTACTGGTCATGAACGTGACCTTACACAAGATAATGACTAACAGCTAACAACAGAACATCATACCAGTATCTGCTTGATTTCCCACACTGGTAAAAATGACTTTCTTACTGCTACTTAGTAAAGCTGCTTTACAAACTGAATTTTTGAACACCTACACAACTTGGGATGAATGCTTTTAAAAGTATGACTCATTTACCGAATTCTGGAGTTCTCCCCATCCTCCCAGAGCATGAAAATGTCTGAACTTTTCACCAAACAACCGTCCACAAATGTGGCGTTCCAAGTATACAGTATGTCCTTCATTTAACCTGAAAATAATTGAAAAATAAAAACACTGACATAGCTGAGAGGAAAAGGCACTGCAATCAACGAGATATTTTCTTTTTGCTGTTTCTACAGAGCAAAGCAATTGTAAAGTATGAATACTCAAGTCTAAGCAGACTGCTCTGCATGGCTTCCTTGCATTCAGTTTAGAACAATGGGAAGCCCAGCCCAGAAGATGGAAGTAGGGGAAATGAAGCCAGGGCTCTGGTTTTATGTGTCCATGTATTAAAATGTGACCATACCAGGAACTAAACAGCATCAACTGAAAACCTCTTTTCTGCCTGACATTGTGATAAGTATTACAGAATTAAAAAAAAATCCCTGTCTACCAAAGAGATGATAACAAAGGTATACACACAAAACAATTCAAGGTGGTGGAAGGCAGGGAAAGAGATCAATAACAAGAACCAATAAAGAAATAGTAATAATAAATCTTACCAAAAGTGATCCCAAGTCTTGTTGGTCACTAGATTTCCTGTCCAACTATGAGATATTTCATGTGCAATAACCTAAAGGAAATAGTAGAAGTGATTAATGGTGAAATTGATTATCTTAACCTAAAATAACTCATTATGTAAGCATTCTAGTTCTTCCAATTTCACGTTGTTCAATTTATTTTTTTCCACATTGTTCAAGTTTTTTTTAACATTAGCTGAGATATTCAAGGAATTATTCAGTTCAAAAAAAAAAATCACAATTTAGCCAAAGATAAAAAAAGTATAGTATAGTTTACAAAATTAGAAACAAAATATTATTTAGAAAATAATAAATGGATACATCACTCCATTAAAAAATATTTCATAAACATATGAAGAGATCAAACCTTAAAATGTTCTTAAATCTGTTAACTCCTACTGATTATGTAGTAATGTCTTGCAACTAGAATCCCCAAGTTATCTTTTATAATCATGTCTTCAGTATAATGACACAATGGATATTTTAAAATCACTTGACTTAATACTTCTTGAGGATAAGACCATGATAATAAATCTTAACTTACGTTGGAGAGTGACTTGTCACCTGCCTAAAAAAGAAGAAAATTACCTTAATATTTCAGAAATCAAATTACAGACTATATCTAAAAGACTGCCTATGTCAAGACATAGTATTCCACCATTTATGGTCCACTGTATTTCTGCTGTGGCACTCCAAAGAGTTCAAAAGCAACATGTACTGAAGAAATTTTTTTTAAATGCAGGATTAAAACATAGCATTATTCTTTCTCTCCCAAATCTTGGGAATTTTTCCAATACCACAGGAGCCAGTATACCTGTCTCTAATTAACTTGCAGGAAACATTTCTCCTCTTCTATTTTTTTGTTTTGTTTTGTTTTTGCGGTACGCGGGCCTCTCACTGTTGTGGCCTCTCCAGTTGTGGAGCACAGGCTCCGGATGCAAAGGCTCAGCGGCCATGGCTCACGGGCCCAGCCGCTCCGCGGCATGTGGGATCTTCCCGGACCGGGGCACGAACCTGTGTCCCCTGCATCGGCAGGCAGACTCTCAACCACTGCGCCACCAGGGAAGCCCTCCTCTTCTATTTTTTTATATCCACTCTTATGCATTCTTAGGTACCTTCATTCTCTTCTTATTACCTGCAGTATATTTAAGAAAAGTCTGTAGTGTCCTATAGTGCGTTTTACTTATTTAGTTGCTAATCCATTACTCACTTGGTTCTAGGAAGGGTTTAAAGTAGTGAACAAAGGCATATAAAATACAGCTATATACTGTGGGCTAATTCGTTCCTAGTTATGGTAAACTGAGTTTTGTTTTTTAACCAGTACCTATATGCCAAGTGTAAATGGTATAGTTTCTTTGGACACACAATTCATCAATAGACTGTTGTTACACAGCCCTCCTCCCCCAGCATCCCAAAGCACCTTGAACACCATGTTCTTTTCTCCCAAATGGCCAAATTATTTTCTTTAGAAAGTTGAGGTGATGATAATAACCACAATAAGCAGTCAAATAAGAAACAAGGGTTAGGGCTTCCCTGGTGGTGCAGTGGTTGAGAGTCCGCTTTCTGATGCAGGGGACACGGGTTCGTGCCCTGGTCCAGGAGGATCCCACATGCCGCGGAGCGGCTAGGCCCACATAAATAGAAGACTTTTATTATTTAAAAAAGTCTTTTTATTATTAGGAGTCTAAGATTCTTCATATCTAGGTTTATGTTTGAGGAAAAGTCAACTTCAAATGAAGAAAGATTTACACTTACCAGCAGAGTAGGAGTTACAAAAGTGAGGCAAGGATGCTCCATGCCGCCATAAGGGAAGGATGGCGGCAGGACCAATAGGTCATACTGCCCCCAAATATATGGGCCTCCCAGATCTTCTGCAATTTTAAGCATAGATTCAGTCTGGAAAATTAATGTATATATATTTGTATGTCTTAATCATTGCCATAATAAATTTCTTAAAAGTGTACATTGCTTTCTCTGAAGGCTATGAGTTAATGATGCTTATTTCAAATGGAAATGATACCCAAAAATGCATCAACCGCAAACACCTAAAGTAAGATATGCTATTAGATCCTTTTACCACATTACTTAAAAGCACTGCATTTCATACTCAAAATCTTAAATCTACCATCTACCACAGTTATTAAAAAGGGGAACTTTATGACAAACCTCAGAAAATTCGTAAGCAGACTTTTCCACCTGCTCTTTCTCAGACCATACCAATGTCCTTGGGCCAATCTGCCTGCAAAATGGAAAAGCTTAATAAAAATGAAATTCAACGCAAATTACTCACCTGGTTCTAGGAACGATTTAAACTGTTGTACACAAATCCTTACAGAAGCAGTGTGATGTACTACGTGCTTATGAGGAGGAGGTGAGGCTAAACGGCTTCTCTGAGGTACGAACCTCCTGTTGTGAATGCGGCAATAAGTCTGCGTGTCTATAAGGGGGTGCAGTCTGGGCCACGTGAGAACTTGACGTGAAGCGCCCCCAAAGGTTAGCTTACTGGTTCTGGTAAGACCTTTAGGGATCTAGTTTCTTCCCTCAATCTTACAACTATAGAAACCCAGTCACGGCTCAGTAGGAGATTATTCCAGAAGGGGGTGGATGTAGACTCTGTTATGCACTTAAAGGTTGAACACTTTTAAATAAGAAGAAACAAACAGAGAGAGGTGGAAATCCTGTCACATGCTGTAACATGGAGGAAACTTAGGGACATTATGCTAAGTGAAATAAGGCAGTTACAGAAGAACAAATACTCTACGATTCCACTTACGAGGTATATAAAGTAGTCAAGCTCAGAGAAACAGAAAATAGAACAATGGTTACCAGGGACTGGAGGGAGGTGGAAATGGGAGTTGTTTAAAGGGTACAGAGTTTCAGTTTTCCAAGACGAAAAAGTTCTGGAGATCTGTTTCATTACAACATGAATATACTTAACACTAGTGACTACTGAACTATACATTTAAAACTGGTTGAGACAGTAAATTTTGTGGGGTTTTTTTAACCACAATAAAAAAAAGAAGAAACAAATAGAACTATATATCATTTATAGAGGACTAGAACTCAAAAATATTTTTTTCATGTAAATTTCATCTTAAAACTGTTATGCAATGCCAAACCCCAAACAATAAGTCTTTGCCTTGATATCCTGGCCCAGAGAGGCAGTGGATTCTAGGGCAGGGCCTCTCAAACTTCAGTGTGCATACAAACTATCTGGGGAGGTTGTTCAAATACAAATTTTGATTCAGTAGGTCTGGGGTAGGACCCAAGGACTTTCATTTCTAACCAGCTCCCAGGTGATGCCAAAGCTATTGGTTTGTAGACCACAGTGAGTAGCAGTGGTAACCAGTGCTAGCCAATATAAATGAATGAGAGCCGCATGTGTAATTATAAATTGTCCAGTAGCCACATTTTTAAAAAAAGGCAAAGTGAAGCAGATGAAATTAATTTTAATAATATATTTTGTTTAAACCAATATATCCAAAATAGTATCATTTTGACATGTAATCAGCAGGAAAGATTATTAATGAAATATTTTGCATTCTTCTTTTTCATATGAAGTCTTTAGAAATCCAGTGTGTATTTTACACTTCCAGCACATCTCAAGCCTCATGTGGTTAGTAGCTGCCACTCCAGACAGCAGAGTTCTATGCCGCATGGGCTCTAAAGTCAGATGGTCTAGGATGGGTCCTGGCTCTGACATTTCCTAGCTCTGTGACTCTGAGCCAGTTATTTAAACTCACCGAACATCAGTTTCTTTATTGGTAAAATGAGAAAGAGTAATTGTATCCATTCCACACAGTTGTGAGGATTCAAGGGCATAATGCCTTGGAGTTGGTACCTAATGAGACCTGATAACTGTCAGCTGCTGTGACAATTATTATAATTATCATTTAGTGAGTGCCTCCTATAGGCCAGGACCTTTACATATGTTAGGTCTGTTAATCCTCACAAAAATCCCTTGAAGTAAACATGATTATTTCTAGTTTTTAGGCGAAGAAGGTTAAACTCAGAGAGGTGAGTTGCCCAAGGATATAGATAGTGAACTGCTACAGCTGGAACTGGAATCTATATTTGCCTGATTTGTCCACTGTGTCCACATCCCTGGCAATTTAAAGAATGTGATTACTATAGCCATTCTTAATTTTCAGTTGTTTAGAAATAAGAACAAACAAGAAATTAAGAAAGAAGGGCACTCTAGCTGCTGGTAAAATTATAACGAAATATCTTATATCTGTAATATTTATAGGTTTCCAAGTGCTTTAAAATAATTTATCTCATTTGTTGCACATAACCACCCAATGAAGTAGGAAAGGGGATATTATAATTTCGAGGATGAGGAAATGGAGGTTATGAGAAGTGACTTGTTCAAACTTAGATTCCAGATCTATAAAGGTAGGTAAGACCATGCTCATTCTATAATACTTGGAAAGTCTAAGGGGTGAGTGGTAAAGATTTTTTAAATTTAAAATTAATTTGTTACTTAACATTTCATGATTAGATTTGAATGTTTCTAGAGCTGTTGGCTTGATATCTTGAGAAATACAAAAATGATCTACCAATTAATCCTGACAGAGGTTCAAGACACCTAAGGTTTAATCTTTTCATAAACTTCAAAATGTGTTCAAAGGCTCACCTGCTTTCTAAAGCTCCAACAACCAAAGCAATCAAGTAGCAGGGGATCGGAACCTAAAGGCGGCAAAAAAAACCACACACCAAATGCTCGAATTAGTGTTTAAAAATGTGACAGAATAAGACAATTCATATTCAGAAGTAAGTAAATTTCCTTTCAAATCTCCAAACATTAGTGTGGATTACTTTCCTCTTGTACTTCTCAAATGGTTCTCATTTTTGAGGGGGTCAAATAGTTCAAAACTGCGATATAAAAACATTTCAAAACGTCTATTTCCCTTTTATCCCATTAGCAAGGGAAGATTCTGAAATGTGAAAAACACGATTGCACATAGTATTACGAGGTACATTTTAAGCATTTCACAAAAATTAACGTATAAAAAGGCAACTATGCTTTTAAGTTTCTTGTCATTTTCTCTTGAATTAAAAAACTTTGTTTTAAAACCACTCCTGGTATATCTGAGAGACATACAAAATAATCCAGCAACGAGAGGATGCTGAAGGTTTTGGAATCCCAGAAGCTGGGGTAGGGGCAAAATTGTCCACTGTGGCTTAGTTACCTGTTCTGCTAAGGAGGACGAAAGAAAACCATAATTCAAGAAGAGTCATGCACCCCACTGTTCACTGCAGCTCTATTTACAATAGCCAGGACATGGAAACAACCCAGATGTCATAGGCAGAACATTCTATGACATAAATCACAGCAAGATCCTTCTTGACCCACCTCCTAGTGTAATGGAAATAAAATAAAAAATAAACAAATGGGACCTAATGAAACTTAAAAGCTTTTGCACAGCAAAGGAAACCATAAACAAGACGAAAAGACAACCCTCAGAATGGGAGAAAATATTTGCAAATGAAGCAACTGACAAAGGATTAATCTCCAAAATTTACAAGCAGCTCATGCAGCTCAGTATCAAAAAAACAAACAACCCGATCCAAAAATGGGCAGAAGATCTAAATAGACTTTTCTCCAAAGAAGACATACAAATGGCCAAAAGTCACATGAAAAGATGCTCAGCATCACTAATTATTAGAAAAACGCAAATCAAAACTACAATGAGGTATCACCTCACACTGGTCAGAATGGCCATCATCAAAAAATCTACAAATGATAAATGCTGGAGAGGATGTGGAGAAAAGGGAACCCTCTTGCACGGTTGGTGGGAATGGAAATTGATACAGCCACTGTGGAGAACAGTATGGAGGTTCCTTAAAAAACTAAAAATAGAACTACCATGCGACCCAGCAATCCCACTACTGGGCATATACCCTGAGAAAACCGTAATTCAAAATGAGGCATGTCCACAGTGTTCATTGCAGCTCTATTTACAATAGCCAGGTCATGGAAGCAACCTAAGTGTCCATCAGCAGATGAATGGATAAAGAAGATGTGGCACATATATACAATGGACTATTACTCAGCCATAAAAAGGAACAAAATTAAGTTATTTGTAGTGAGGTGGATGGACCTAGAGTCTGTCATACAGAGTGAAGTAAGTCAGAAAGAGAAAAACAAATACCGTATGCTAACACGTGTATATGGAATCTAAAAAAAAAAAAAGGTCCTGAAGAACTTAGGGGCAAGATGGGAATAAAGACGCAGACCTACTAGAGAATGGACTCGAGGACACGGGGAGGGGGAAGGGTAAGCTGGGACAAAGTGAGAGAGTAGCACTGACATATAAACACTACCAAATGTAAAATAGATAGTGGGAAGCAGCCGCATCACACAGGGAGATCAGCTCGGTGCTTTTGACCACCTAGAGGGGTGGAATAGGGAGGGTGTGAGGAACGCTCAAGAGGAAGGCGATATGGGGATATATGTATACATATAGCTGATTTACTTTGTTGTACAGTAGAAACTAACACAACATTGTAAAGCAATTACACTCCAACAAAAATATATTTAGGGCTTCCCTGGTGGTGCAGTGGTTGAGAGTCCGCCTGCCGATGCGGGGGACGTGGGTTCGTGCCCCGGTCTGGGAGGATCCCGCGTGCTGCGGAGCGGCTGGGCCCGTGAGCCATGGCCGCTGAGCCTGCGCATCCGGAGCCTGTGCTCCACAACGGGAGAGGCCACAGCACAAGAGGCCCGCATAAAGCAAAAAAAAATATATATATATATATATATATACATATATATATATATATTTTAAAAAGCATCAGTAAACACACACACACACAATTCATTAAAGGTCAAAGATGCAAGTCAAACTACCAGCTACTTAGGAATTTTAACTTAAAAGGACTGTAACAGTGCTTTCTGGTCTAAGACAGCTCTTCCATCTGTAAACACTACACCACCACACGCCGGAGCTCTGGTACCAGGGCAGGTCAAAGTGTAACTTAGAAACAGGAAACCTGCTACTGACTGGGATGTAGGGAAATGGGATCAGGCACGCCCCCTGCCATGCCTATCCAGCACCCTCCTACTTCAGTACAACACTGCTAGCAGAACCAAATATTTTAAAAGCACAAAAGAAAAAGAAATGAAGAAAACAAAAAGCAGGAGCTGCTTTCTAAATTCTGAAATATTTCAAAAGCCATTTTGCTCTCTGGGTGGGTAAAAGCTATTTGTAGTTCACCACCAACTAAAACACAAAATCTAGACCCTAAGATCTTACTTTTTGGCTGAATCTGTATATCTTCCTGCTCGTGTCTTCTGGGTCAGGTGCTTCTCCATCACGAATGGCACTCATAAGTGCAACCAGTTCTTTAGGGACAGACACCTAATTGAGAAGGAAAAGATATAAATAAAGATATAAATGAAAAGTTCTATGTAAAATAACCTTTCCCCCCGCTTTTTGACTATCGATACAATAGACTATGAACCCAATACGTTGCTCTGTATCACTTTGATAAACAGAATTGGCAATATGTAAAACTGGCTTCTTTAAAAATGATGGTGACTTATCTACCTATCCATTCATCCACCCATATTAAGAGCATTTGGTAGAAACTAGGTTAAAATCCCAGCTCTGCACTTACTAACTTCATGCACTTGGGCAAATAACTTCCCTGAGCCTCAGTTTCCCCCATCAAACGAGGGTAATACTTCATAGGATTGTTGCAAGGAATAAATAATATAAATGAAGAGCTCAGCACCATGCCTGGCGATGGCAGCCACCCACCCTGCTCCCTTCCACACCCTCAGAAGAGATTCAAAAGGATGCTATACTCACTTTAGATGAGAATACAATTCTGAAAAATTAAATATTTAAAGCATAAACTTGGAGTTACAAATTCTACGTTTTAAGGGTCATGAGTGTGAGAAACTTTTAAACTTATTGCTGAGAAATGTGAAATAGTTTTCTCTGGAAGTTTGTATGGAAAAGGTCCTTACGGGGCAAACTGTATGGTCACTTAAGTGTGTACCCTATCTCCATGATTCTCCAAGTCTTACTTCTAATGAATGCCAGAATAAAGGACCATCACCTGAGTATTAATGATCTAGCAAACATCCATTCCAACAATGCTAGGCGTTCATGTTCTTCCTGCATGGCCCAGTCCTCAAAGCTATTACTGAGGCAGGCACAGAATTAGGACCTCCAGAATCAGTGCTGCAACAACCATAGATCCTAGAGCTAAAAACTATTCAGGAAATACCTTGGTTCTGCTTCCTCCCTTCATTTAGGCAGTGATAGGTTATACAGATGAGACAACTGAGGTTGTGAGGCATAAGACTTGCCCAAGGTCATGCAGTTATTAAGTGGTGGAGAAGAGTCCAGGGATTCTTTTTATTTTTATTTATTTATTGATTGATTTTTTTTTTTAGATGTTGGGGGTAGGAGTTTATTAATTAATTAATTTATTTTTGCTGTGTTGGGTCTTCGTTTCTGTGCGAGGGCTTTCTCTAGTTGTGGCAAGTGTGGGCCACTCTTCATTGCGGCGCGTGGGCCTCTCACTATCGCCACCTCTCTTGTTGCAGAGCACAGGCTCCAGACGCGCAGGCTCAATAGTTGTGGCTCAGGGCTTAGTTGCTCTGCGGCATGTGGGATCCTCCCAGACCAGGGCTCGAACCCGTGTCCCCTGCATTAGCAGGCAGATTCTCAACCACTGCGCCACCAGGGAAGCCCCAGGGATTCTTTAAAAAAAAATTTTTTTTTAACATCTTTATTGGCGTATAATTGCTTTACAATGGTGTGTTAGTTTCTGCTTTATAACAAAGTGAATCAGCTATACGTACACATATATCCTCATATCCCCTCCCTCTTGCGTCTCCCTCCCACCCTCCCTATCCCACCACTCTAGGTGGTCACAAAGCACTGGAGTCCAGGGATTCTTGGCCTCCAAGTAAAGTTTTCTGCAGCACTATGCTAGGGGTGGTTTGGTTGTGGAACGATGTGGGAATCAATAAGGCCCCATAAATATAGGTTGGTCCTCAATTCTATTTGCCTGGTCTAAGTAAGTATAGCCTCTGGGATAGTATTTATTTATTAATTATAGTCTACCTTTTCCTAAAAGGATTAGCAGTACCTACAACAAGAATAAGTTGGAAATGTATACAGATAAGTCTGCAATATATGCCCATTAGGATACCTAGATAGATAGTTACATGGCTGTAAAGTACATTTATAGAAACTTTAATCCTACAAATGTCAATTTTTTTAAGTTAAAAAGAGTTGCTCCCAAATTCTTGTTTTCAGGTCCAGAATTCTGAATTCCTTTTAAAATCAGAATGATTTATTTTATTTCATTTCATTTTTTGGCTGCGTCATACAGCATGTGGGATCTCAGTTCCCCAACCAGGGATCAAACCTGCACCCCCGGCTGTGGAGTCCTAACCATTGGACCGCCAGGGAAGTCCCTGACACCCCTTTTTTTAATACTTATGTTTGAAACTGCCTTTAAAACAGAGATTCAGGGCTTCCCTGGTGGCACAGTGGTTGAGAGTCCGCCTGCCGAGGCAGGGGACACGGGTTCGTGCCCCGCTCCGGGAGGATCCCACATGCCGCGGAGGGGCTGGGCCCGTGAGCCATGGCCGCTGGGCCTGCGCGTCCGGAGCCTGTGCTCCTCAACGGGAGAGGCCACAACAGTGAGAGGCCCGCGTACCGCAAAAAAAAAAAAAAAAAAAAAAAAAAAAAAAAAAAAAAAACAGAGATTCAAAATGGGATCCATAGCCTTTTTCTAACATATTTCAGGTAGAATTTAATTAAGTAAAGTATTTCTAGCTATAAAAATTCAATTCTGGGCTTCCCTGGTGGCGCAGTGGTTGAGAGCCCGCCTGCCGATGCAGGGGACATGGGTTCGTGCCCCAGTCCGGGCAGATCCCACATGCCGCGGAGCAGCTGGGCCCGTGAGCCATGGCCGCTGAGCCTGCGCGTCTGGAGCCTGTGCTCCGCAACAGGAGAGGCCACAACAGTGAGAGGCCCGTGTACCACAAAAAAAAAAAAAAAAAAAAAAAATTCAATTCTTATCTCTGCTTATCATTTATACCACATTTACTTATATGGATCATTTTGGAAAGATATCCCATGTTCATGGATTGGAAGAATTAATATTGTTAAAATGTCCATACTACCCAAAGAAATCCACAGATTTAATGTAATCCCTATTAAAATAATTGTATGGATCATTTAATTCAGTGAATAATTTCAGTGATGTTTACCTCGGCACTGTAGGTTAATTTCACAGAAGGAGTGTCCTGGCAAGGAAGAACTGCTCTACAATGGATTGCCTGGGAGAGGGAGGAAAAAAAAGAAACAGCTATTTCCCTGTCTCATAAATCAAGTCATTAAGAAATCATTACAATTGCAGCATTGTTCTTAGACACATTCCTTTTAAAGATCAAAATGTCTCACACTTCTTCAGCTCTTTTAAAGTAGCAAAAGTAGATCTGTGGATTAAAAAAATCTGGTTTTCCCTTTTAATGTAATGGTCAACCTTCACATTTCAGCTGATGCATGAAGCAATGTTAAGCAGTGATTCCTGAGTAACAGTAGTGCCCAGTGAGAAGCTGTTAGGAACCCTGACAAAAAGGGCTCTTTGGTGAAGTAAATTTGAGAACCATGGCATATTGCATGCCTGGGAGAGTCACTAGGAACATTAGCCTCCTGAACGCTCTGAAAAGACCGATAATAAAGAAACCTGTTCGAATTCTCATACTTTATTTCAACACAAAACCCATTTTCCTCTGGTTAATTATTAACGTCTAATGGGGCGCCAGTGTTCTAAGGAACACTGCTTGGGAAATGTGGTTAGAGTCTTGACATTTTGATCTTGCAGCAAACTTTGAAAAGTAAACACTAGGAAGACAAGGAAGGAGAAAGAAAAGTCTCTTTCAATACCATCTAGACATATTCATTCACATAATATGTAGAGTGTTTCTTTGCTTCCGTATCAATCTGTCATAAAGATCAGTTCCATTAAGAATGACCAGAGTACCTATGATTTTATACCCTGGCCTGTTTACAGATAAGTCTGCATCTATTGCTGGTGAGCAAAGGAATCCCAGCCTCACTGAGATGGTCTACTGAGCTTAAAGGAACACTGATACTAACATCTCTCTCTGAAGTTGTTATAAATCCCAGACCTACTTCACGCCTCTGCAAACTTCCTTCTATCCTCAAACTCCAACCTTTTCACTTCAAATCTAATAGATTCTCCATAGATAGGAAATCCCAAATGACCTCTAGATGGATTAAGGAGAACTAGAAGAACCACCTGGTTCTCTCTCCCAAAATAAGTTTCCAAGACCATGCCTTTAGGGTTCCTTATAGGTCCCTGGTTATGTGGCTCGGCAATGCCAGGGGTGGGGTTTATATGTATTTCACTGGGTAAGACCAAACCCAGAAAAATATGCATAGAGAATGGCCGTAAGCAAACTCATCAAACAAAATCATGTCTACCTGCTTCCTATCAACTATAGTAATTTCTTAATTTAACTGAAATCTCTTTCCTCTATTTCAAAAACTGTGTCCAACAAGAAATGAAATAGTATGTTCAAAATTCACATTCTTCTGACTCACAAATCTTGCATTTCTTGCCAACGGACATTCCATACGAATTACTGATGAAAATCAGATAAGAGACAGAGTGTACATAATTGGTACATTCTTGCCTAGAACAGGATATCTCTTCCAGATTACTGAACTATGAGTTTCTTAGGAAAAAAAAATTTCAGTTGGCAATAGAAAGTAAACACGTCTATACAGGTGTCAACATTGCTTCCTTTTTGATAGACTTGTTTTCAAATGTGAGCCCACCATAGTATCTATCACAGAGGAATATTAAAAGGATTAAATACATGAAGTACCTTACACAGTGCTTGGAAATATAGTCAATGTTTAATGAAGCGAGTTCCTTTAATTGTAAACTATTTGATTACTAAAAGAATTAGTCTTTTTTTTTCAGAAGAAAGTTTGATACTTATTATCCTTGTGACAGATTGTCTCTAATTATGTGGTTCTTTATTCTTAGTTGTTAAACAGAAAACAGATGTAGTCTAAATCATATCATTTTAAAGGTATATTCAATATATTTACATAATATGTACACTTGTAAATGTATAAGAAAAATCTGGAAAGGCTACACGCCAACTCAGTGGTTACCTCTGGGCAATGGTGTCTGGAGAGGAATGGGAAATCTGATCTTTCCCTTTCCCCTTCTTTATTATTAGCAATTTTCATAACCGGTACCTACTTTGTTTAACAATGTTTTCCTTTCATTTTATGACCATTTATTGAGTTCTCACTCTATGCCAAGTTCTATGCTAGGTGCTGAGGATGTGAATATAAATATGACCTAGATGGTCCAATCTAGGTAAACATGTTTTCAAATTTGAAGGGAGTTTCTTTTTAAAAGTAATATATGAATGTGTCAATAATGACAGGTATAAATGAAAATATATATAGTTTTAATAATATAAGATAAAATAAAGTACTATCTTAGGTAAGACCCATGTATCCATAAGACCACTGTCTACTTTGCTTCATTCAACTGCATAAGCTGGGGATAATAAATCATTCCAAGTCCTTTTTACCTGGCACTGACTAAAGAGATAGGGGTGTTCTTTCCCAGAAGTTTGTTCAGGAGTGAGCCACTGAAGAGCAGAAGATTTTGGAGATGTCTCAAAAGAAATTTCTATAACAATTTCTTGATTTCTGTATAAAAGGAACAAATACATTAGTAGAGTACAATTCAATCTAACTAAAATTTGAATTCATAATACATAAATAACACAAATAATATAAATAATATTTTACGAGGTCTCATCACTGATTGAGAGTAAGTTTTAGGAATGTTTGCCTCACATGTTCCAACTTGAATGCCAGCCTGTGGGTTCTTTTCTCTACATGGTAACTGCTTATGAAGATGTAACAGGAATTAATATTAGTTGAATACCCCAACTTTTTTTCTGTGATATCATGTAATCTTTTATAGTGGTGGGAAGGTAGAAGAAATAATTTTGGAACTTCACCTACCACCGTGGTGGGTGCCAGAGCATAACGTAGGGTAGTGCTAGTCTGCAAACTGTTACTGGACAAGTTAAGTCAAGAACTTGAGAATAAATTCTTATGTCTGTTGAACCTATAATAAAATGTATGTGTTTGTATTTAATCTCTTCCTAGGAATTTATTTTTATTGTATTTCACAAAAGTATCAGCCTGTGGCGGACTGGAACTAACAAAAACTGGTCCTTCACCCCAGATAGATTGAGTAGCACTGTTAACGAGGAAACAGCAAGAGTCCTGGAGACCAGTGGCTGTGCCTGTGCTTGAATCTACCACTAACTGGTGCTGTGAATTTGGACAAATTATTTGACATCCCTATGCGGTAGTTGCTTCATCTGTACAATATGGTTAATGATCTCACAAATTATGTGTGAGAGTTTCCTTTCTTTTTCTTAAATGGGAAGAGAATGCATGAAAACACTGACCACTGAAAGGTGGGGTAGATTGTTTCTTTTTTTTGTTTTTTCGATACGCGGGCCTCTCACTGTTGTGGCCTCTCCCATTGTGGAGCACAGGCTCTGGACGCGCAGGCTCAGCGGCCATGGCTCACAGGCCCAGCCGCTCCACGGCATGTGGGATCTTCCCGGACCGGGGCACAAACCCGTGTCCCCTGCATCGGCAGGCAGACTCTCAACCACTGCGCCACCAGGGAAGCCCTAGGTGGGGTAGATTGACCTTGTTCTAGGCCAATGGTTTTCGACCCTTTTTTCCTTCCCCAGTATATCTAGGAGTGGGATATACTCCCAGTATGACAGTTCTGGCTACCATTTTGTTAAATAAGTTACCTTCTCTCTTTGAGGTTCCCTTTCCTCGTCTTTAAAATGCAGATCATACCACAAAGGGTTACTATAAAGATTAGATGAAAGAATACATCTCCGGCACTTTTTTTTTTTTTTTTTTTTTCTTTTGCTGTACGCAGGCCTCTCATGGTTGTGGCCTCTCCCGTTGCGGAGCACAGGCTCCGGACGCGCAGGCTCAGTGGCCATGGCTCACGGGCCCAGCCGCTCTGCGGCATGTGGGATCTTCCCGGACCGGGGCACGAACCCGTGTCCCCTACATCGGCAGGCGGACTCTCAACCACTGCGCCACCAGGGAAGCCCTCCAGCACTTTTTAAGTACATAGAAATGGTTCTATGTTTGCCACTGTTGTTATTCCATTAATAAAAGTGGCTGGCCTCTGGGAGAAGGTGAAAAATGTGCAGCTTGTAAAGCTTCCCGGGTGATTCTGAAATGCCTCCTTAAGTGGCGTGCTCCCACCATCACTCTAGGTATTACTAAAATGATGAGTAAAGAAGTTAACAGTTATCAAAAGTCCTATTCTGGAGTATCTTATACAATGAATTTCTTTACTATCTTAAGAACATATAATTTTCACTATAAGCCTCAATCGGAACAGCAGATTGGTAGGAGTAGTGTATCAGTTACTACATACACACAAACTAAAAATAGGAAATGAAAAAAAATCTAAATTAAATAAAAATATATATCCCCCTTATTTAGCTATAAAAGAGAAAGATGAGAACATTCGTACTTGCACAGAGCGATAGGAAGAGAGATTTCCATTGGTGATCCTTTGTAGCTTTGTCTTTCTCCAAGAGCATATTTGACTTCTTGTCCATTGATGACCACTTTTTCTATTGTAAGGTCCTTTGTATCCAGAATCTAGAATTAAATTAATATTTTTATATGATAAGAATATAGTTTTAGGCACCAGAGAAAACTAATACAGCACATAGGCTAACTACAATGACTACAGAGTAGAACTAGTTGCCTAGGGAGAGTAAGATAGTGAAAGACAGGAATTAAAGGAGTTGAAAGTTAGCATAGGTCCCAATTCATGGGACTTTAAACTTCCCTAAATTTGGAGGGGGGCTCTAAGATTTGCATATATATTGTTAGGTAATTCTGGGACAGTCACACAAATTCCCAGCTTTAAGTAAAAGTCAGATCTAAATTAAAATGCCTTTGCTTCTGTCTCCTAAAACTTAACTTCTCTACTAGGAAAAAATCCATCTATAACTTGTTTCTTTCATCATGACTCCTCAATATATCTTACCATATATTTCTACCTAGAATTCATATAGTCCTACTGCTCTGTACTACTTTCATATATCCCCAAATTAAAACAAACCTTGGCACCTGTTAGGCAAATAAGTAGACTGTACCTCACTGCTGTTGTGTATCTAGAAAAAGCCCAACATGGTATGGCAAGTGTAACCAAATGACCCAATAGAGGAGTGGGAGAGCCTATATACTTGCTATGGCCGATTAAAGACAACTGCTCTGGGCAGGAAGGGAGGGTCAGCAAGTGTCTGAGGATTTTCCATCCCAATAATCCTCTACCTGAGCCCTAGAAACCATACCCTTTCATTATCTCTCAACTACTTTTCTAGCATCTTCAATCTTCCTATGCCACAAGACTGTTTCCAAGCAACCTAAACCAGCCTTCCATATTCTTTTTAAAACTTCACTCAATCCTCTGTCCACTCTGATAATTATTCTATTTTTCTCCTTCCTTTCTTAATCTTCAGGGGCAATCTATGGCTGCTATTTCCAATTCCTCATCAATCTCTCCTCCCTTGCCCCTCTTCAATCTGGCTTCTAGCTCCTCTGCCACAGAAAGGGCAGTCCTCCTGAACAGCAGGTCTTTTCTGTTCAGTAACCTTGACCTCTGCCGAGCTCATAGCCCTAATGGACCGCAGCATCTGTTCGAAGCCCTCTCCTTGGCTGCTTTGACTTTACGCATCAATGGTTCTCCTTGTCTAATGCTTTTTTCCTCCCCCTCCTTTCTAACTCCTAAATATGGATACGTCCCTATGTGCTAGCCTTGGCCTTTTGGTTTTCTTACCGTATTCTTCATTCCCTAGTTCTCACTCATGCCCACATCTTCACCTAGAACCTCTGTGCAGATGACTACCCGTCTATTTCATAGCTTCATCCCCTGCCCAGGACTTCAGCAGATATCTCTAACTGCCTGCTTGACATTTCCATGGGAAATGTCATCTCATGTTCAATAGGCTTCTAGAAATTCTAAAAACAAAGCCACCACTGTGTCCCCTAAGTTTGCTCTCTGCTGATTTCTCTATTTCGTTGATGGAAATCCTCAACTTACCTAAGGTTTGAAACATTCAACTAATCCACAACTGATCCCACTTCCCAATCTCGCACAGCCAGTTAACAAGTTTTTCTTTTACACTGTCCTCATACTTGTTCTTTTCTTCTACCACCACCCTAGGTCAGGCCCTGGACTATTAGAACCGCTCACTAACCTTCCTACCTCTGGCATCTTTCCCTTGAAATCTGGCCTGGAATAGCATGAGGAGTTAGACTGCCAAGAAACAGCCACTTTCCAGTCACCTTTCTTTTGTATCAGTCAACTGTGGTGATAAGCTCAGGAAATTTTAACAATTTTATTCTTCTCTCTCTAGAGTCAACAATTTTTGGTTGGGAAGAAATGTCCATCCTGGTTGTATTATTCTTTCCCTTTCTTTTTCTTTTTTTTTTAAGAGCAGCCAAATTTGTTATGAGTATCATCTGTTTCCCTCCCAATGGGCAATTATTTCTTTTGGGGTACTCTCTTTTTTTGGGGTCCCTCAACTGTTGCCCTTACTCTAAATTAGACTGATATATCTTCCTGCATTTGCATATTCAGAAATATTAGATTTTATAGCTTAAGAATAAGTTGCTCCTTTGTTATATTTTGGCACCTATTTCTGAATATCTGATTTGTTGTAAAAACTTGATTGGAGTATCTTATGTATATAAACTACTTACGTTTATACTACTCATAACCATAACGGTGAATTATTTGGGTCATTTCCCAGTGGAACACATTCTATTTTCTGTATTTCCTAAACTTCTCAAATCTGTTCTGAATCAGAAGACTACTATACCTATTTTTTGTGAAACCATTTTCATATCCTCTGTGTTTGTTATAACAGTTGG
Organism: Hyperoodon ampullatus; assembly: GCF_949752795.1. Lineage (NCBI taxonomy): Eukaryota > Metazoa > Chordata > Mammalia > Artiodactyla > Ziphiidae > Hyperoodon > Hyperoodon ampullatus. The sequence continues at coordinate 20,364,735 of NC_136924.1, forward strand.
CCCGACCCTCTCCAGTAGCAGTTACTGTACCACATTATAATGAGTTATTTCTCCATTAGACTGAGGGTTCTTAAAAAGAAAAAAGTTACTTAGGCTTGCATTCCCAGGGTTTAACACAGTGCCGGAGAAACAGCACATGCCAAGTAATGCATGGAGCAAGTCCTGGACCAAGAGAAAATAGAAAATGCAATGTTTAAGCTCTATATCTCAAGTCCTCACCTCAGCTATAACTCCCAAATTACTTAAGAAATTTCCCTTCAAATTTCACTGATAAATGTTATTAAGCAATTGATCAATAATAGTAATAAGAAAGAAAAACAAAGGAAACTGGATAGTTGACAAGTTGGAATTAGTAATTTAAAAATCTTCTCTTGAGATTTGGGGAACGCAAAAACAGGTAGGCTTTTAGACTGGGACATTGAAGGGACATTCTTTTCAAAATGTAAGCGCCCTGACTCTTGCTTACTCATGGAACAGACGTAAAGGTTTTATTTTTATAAATAAGTGAGAGTGCAAGGTCATATTAAGCAGTGATAAACTATCAAAGTTCACCTTCTTTTAATAAAAAGAGAGATTGCATTGAAACAGGACTTCAGTTCAGCTGATCCTGCCTGGGCAAAGCTGTCTGCAATAAATGATAGCCTGGCACTTGAAGCAGACCAAAGTACAGCCTATAGGGAAATAGTTATCATCTTGCTTATCATCTTGCTTATAATGCTGAATAGTTATCATCTTGCTTATAATGCTGAATAGTTATCATCTTGCTTATAATGCTTTAATTATTTTCCTTATAGTACTTGTGGTGACTGCAAATCAATACATAGAGGAGTCGACCTATTTTTCAAATCATAATTAGCAAATTGCTAAATCACAAAGTAAGAAAGTTACATGCTATATTAGTTCATATTAATGAACTCAAAATACAGGCCTATTACTCAAGCAGGAATAAATCATGAAAACCACCAACTCTTATCTAAACTTATTATGCCCAATTAACTGACCCTATTCATTTCCCTCCATCAAGTCTACAACATACCTTATCTGATTGCTTATTGCTGGGCTTTGGTAGCTATCGCCACACTACTCTATGCAAAATACATTGTGACTGGCCTTTTCCTGTTCCTCTTATTTCTAAAATGCTTATCTATGAAATTCTTCAGGTGAAAGGTACAATCCAAATACTATCAGACAATTTGAGTAAGAACACTGAAAACAGGTTATGTTGTACAGATAAAATAATTTAATAACATTCCACAAATCTAAACAAGTTTTTTGTCATTCAAGTGGCTAGAGAGCTTGTAGAAGTCATTTTCTAAGAAGCGCAATATTATTTGCTTCTGGGAACCAACTATTAATAAATTGTATTGAGACATCCTTAGGAAGCTTGAAGAGCTTAAATTATTAGAAGAGAAGAGTGATAAGAATCAAAGGTAGGAAGGACCATGAACCCAGAGAGAGGTGCATGTGGAGTTAGAAAGTAGAGACTGCAAGTATCAAAGCAGGGCTGGGAATTCTCTAGGGCGGTTGAGAACTGGCAGGGAGACGGTGATCGGTCGTATCCGGCAGACCTGCGGGTTGAAATAAAGGGTCCTGGGAGGGAAAGGTGGGACTGAGAATCGGCAGGATATAGGGCCCGAGACTTAGCTGAGACTATGGACTGAGGAAGGTGCACTGGGGACTGGAAGAATTCTGGGGCCTGAGGAGGGAGTTCTGGGCTGCAGGCCGAGGATATGGGGAGACCACAGGGGGCATTAGCGCTGGGAACTAGGATTAGCGGGGGAAGAGGGATTCGTGCTAAAATGAAACTTGAGCGCTGGGTGAGAAGCGGGGCGTGGAATGGGCCCTGGGATGTGTCCAGGGACTGGGAAGGAGGCTTTGGGGGAAGGGATGGAGGAGAAGGCAGGTATACGTAGTGGGTGAGGAAGGACTGCAGAGACTCAAGTTGGGTTGGGAGGGATCGATATGGGGTGCGTGGGGGCTGAAGAAGGGGGCGCTGAGAAATGAGTGTGGGCTGAAGAGGAGGTGCAGAACACGGGTTGCGGGCTGCAGAGGAGCACCGAGGGATGCGCAAAGCAGGCGG